>NC_080464.1:9191823-9494853 GCF_028018845.1 Melospiza georgiana | reverse complement strand
ATGTTCAGAAGGCTTGATTTATTATTTTATGATATATATGCTACATTATAACTATACTAAAAAGAATAGAAGGAAAAGTTCTCAGAAGGCTAGCTAAGAATAGAAAAGAATGAATAACAAAGATCTCTGTCCCGGCAGAGAGCGAGAGCAGCTCTGCCATGAGTGGTCAGTAAATCCAAACATCCACAGGAGACCAATAATGGATCCACCTGTTGCATTCCATGGCAGCAGGTAACCATTGTTTACATTTGTTGCTGAAACTTCTCAGCTTCAGCAGGAAAAAATCCTAAGAAAGGATTTTAATGAAAAGATGTCTGCGACAAGGGTGCCAGAGGCCACTCAGGAGGCCACTCCTTTCAGGATATGATAGAAACATCTGCACCAGTGTTGACTAAACATGTAAAAGACTTGGATTCAATTTGACAAGTGAGTAATGTCTGTTGGACCCCTATTGACCAAAATATTTGTGGGGTTCCTGTGCTCCCAAATCCTCCTGCATCTTGTTGTTGCTCTAAGATTGGTGCTGAACAGGGAAATGCTGGCAGCAGTATTAATTGTGTCAGTCAGCTCCCCTGTGCCACAGTACAGGGAAGATTAGGTGTCCAAGCAATGATTTTAATTTTCCCTTTATGGTGTCGGCATCAGTGATTCCTGGTAATATAAATAGTCCTGTGTGCGTAGTAGACGAGTGTCCCAGGAGTAAAGCATGTGTTTGAAAAGACAGTGGCCCACACATAGAGGTGGGCAGCAGGTGAAGTGAGGTATCATTTAGGGTTGTGGTAACGCTGATGGCCAGGTCCAGGCCAGCACTCCCAGGGGCGCCCCTTGCAAGGATTGTGCTTGTAATGTGGTCTGATTGAGTGTGGTCCCGTTGGATTGGGGGAGGCACTGGACTCCACACTTGCCTTCGAGTTTCCCTGCCTTGGGAGAAGGTTGCCGTGTTTGTCATATTTAGACTGACATTGATTGCTCCAATGAAACCCCTTTTGGCAGTGAGGACAAGGTTTACTGGGCTTTTTATTGCCTCTTTGTCCCATTGGACATTGCTTGCTAATATGTCCTAGCTCCCTGCATTCAAAGTACTTAATAGGTGCTCTGGCCACTTGTGGGCTATTGCAGTAGCAATTTGTTCTGCTTTAAATTGTTCTGAGTCGATATTAGCACATGCCTTGATATAATCAGAAAGTTCAGCATCAGCATGATTACAAATCAGGTTCAGGGCTTTTTTACAGTCATTGTTAGCATTTTCATAAGCAAGAAATTTTAAGATAGCATATCAATTTGCCACCAAACAACGGATTGTAATTGATCAATAACGGTAATATATGGTTTCTGAGGCCCCTGCCTCACAGCAGAAAAACCAGACTCTATTTTTTTTTTTTTTGTATCAGGTACTTTTCATAGTGCATACATAGCCATAACAGTAGATTGATCCCACGCTTGTGGTGGGAGTCTTAACTGTGCCTTAACAGTAGTGTGCATTTCTGTGCCAGAAAGCTGTGATGCAGTTATATTAATGGGTGATTGTTGGTTACCATTATTCAATGACTGAGTTTGAGACAAATCTACAAATTCTGTCTACCAGAGCATTGCCCTCCTGTCAAAATTGTCTTAAAAAGAGATTTCCAATCCACTGGTATCATAGTATGTGCTTCTGAAATCGCATCAAATAAATTCATAGTAAAGGAGAAATATAAACCATTTTCTTTCACCAATCTCCTCGGTTCCTTTATTATCTCATATGACAATTGTTTGTGATGTGGGTTTTGATTATAATATACAACAGGCATTTCTTGAAAAAATTTGATATCACCCTCCTCCAGTGCTCTTCTCTGGCATTTCTGTATAAACCTTTCTGGCTCAGGTCCTATAGGTGGTATTGTTTCTTCATCATAGTCACTAGAAGAATAGGATGTGGTATAAGCTGGTGGTGGAATACGTGAAATATTTGCTGAAGCCTTTTTGCATACTGCTTGTAGTATTTCTTCCACACTATGAGCAGCTGCTGCCATAGCACATACTGGGGATAGAGGAGAATATAAATCTGGTCCTTGTCCAGAGTCAATTGGACTGGGACCAAACAACTCCTTTTTCTCTGGATCATTTTCCTCAGGTGATGTTTCATTAACAAAAACAACAATATCTGACAGCGATGCAGATGGAGCATCCACAAGGACACCATCTGAGGCCCTAAATTTTTGCAAAGCTGAATATATCACACACCAAGTAATAACATCATCAGGGTGGACATCGTGATGAGAAATTTGGCAGATTTGTAAAAATTCACTGACCTTTAGCCAGAGACAAAATTTTCTGACCGATAAAAGTAGTTGTATGAGGCTGTCTTGGTTTGAAAAGACAGGTGTGTGCTAAGGAAGGCAGGAGCTGTCAGGATCTCTAGCTGGTCAGAGTGACCCCGAGAAATGTTAGAAAGTCTCTTTTCCCAGCCTGGCGCTTGAAGAAGGAGTCAGAGCTCTTAATTTCTTGGTCTCAAGGTTGTTTATTGTATCTTATCTATAAAATTCTTTCTCCTGCCCTGCTGAGGTCAGCTCAGCAAGACAGTTCCAGGCACTCTGCCTGCCCCTGGGGCAGTGTTATGTCTTTATACTAAAAACTACGTATACAATGTTTACAATTACTTTCCAACACCTATCACCTATGTTAGACAGTGAGCTTCTACTCTAAACCAATCTGTAAGTGCCAACATCACAGCAGAAGATGGAGGCCAAGAAGAAGGCGAAAGGCTGGACAAGTCCAGTTCCCTCCATCTTGCCTCCTGAACCCCCATACCAAAAACCCAAAAATCTACTTTTCCACCCCATGATAACTTCGCTAATATTCTACCTAAACTGTTGTGGCTTGCTGATCTTCATATAAGGTTGGTAATTTGCTCCACAGGTCATAATCAAAACCACGGGTGTTTGGGGCTCTGTGCCAGGGCTTCTGAGCCCCCTGGCAGAGGTCGTGGCCATCCTGGACAGTCAGAGGAATGTTCTGGGTTCCCACAAGGAGCCTCCCTTAAAATGGAAAATGTAAATCCCCTCCCTCTGAATTCTTATAAATTTGAAATTAAGAGGAGGTCTCAGGCAAAGATATGGGAGTAGGAATAACAGGTCTTCATTAGGGAAGAAAATAAAAAGATAAACTAAACAATGCAGTTAAACAAACAAAACAACACTGACAGAGTCAGAATATGACCTGACACCTTGTGGGTCAGGGTGTTGGTAGCAGTCCAATTGGAATGGTGGCTGCAGTCCTCCTGGAGTGGCAAATGTGGTTCTGTTGAAGCAGTGATCCTGTAGAAGGGTGTAGTCTTCCTCTGTGAATCCAGTGGAAGAGGCATCTGCTCCTCTGGGAATCCAGTGGAAAGGCTGTGCTGGTGTCCCAAAAATCTCAGATTATATCCAGTTAGGACTGCTTGGCTTCTCCCTCTGGGCAGAGCATCTTACAATGGGATGGTGTAATTTTTATCAGTCATGCAGTGACATTCAATAGCCCATTAACAGCAGATGGCTCCCTGAAAGGAGGATTGGTTTGTGGAAGAGATAAAGAGAACTGCCCAATTAACAGACGAGAACTGCCACACCTCTAACAGATGGCAAATAGAATACACATTGCCTTGCAATCTAGGACACAGGCTTTGGGGTTGGAGTTTATATCCTTGTTCCCTCGTAATACACAACAGATAGCCTTTATGCAGTTTTTGGATTTTGTTGTGCTTTGTCCCATTACAAGAAATGCTTCCTGACCGTTCGCAAAGGTTTACCTGTTCTATAGCCAGCGATGAAAGGAGCTCCTTGGTGATCAGCTGAACATACCCATGGTTGATTCAGTCAGGGTACGCCACCAGACTGGATCACATCAGTAGTAATGAAGTCCCTGTTAATCGGGAGCCATTTGTGGTATATGAATGCAAGAGACACAAGCTGAGAGCGAATGAATCTGTTTATTGCAAAGTTAAGATAGTACTTATACACTTAGTGTGAGAAATTGTGTTCAGCAGTTCGCTTGAAACTGGTTGCAGGCCTGTAATAAATCCGTCAGCTTGACAGTTTGTTATTTTTCTCTCAAGGTTTTACATGTTTGACAAAACAGGACGCCTTTCCTGGTCATGTGTAATCAGCATTTTTTCTGTTTCTCAGCATTCTTGCTGTTACAGCCTTCCAACAGTGGTGGCTTCCTGTAACTCCACAGATCCAGCTACACTAATTAGATGGAACACAAAACTGTCCTCCTTCTCATGCAGACCTGAACTGCCAGCACTTGTGGTGCCTCACAGCTCCAAATGCTGCTAGGATCAGGGGAGGTCCCTATGGTCCTCCTGATGGCCTTAGATCCTCCCTGTGCACCATTTCACCATGGGATGGTCTCTGCCCACCTTATACCTTCTGGTTCACCTAGTACATATAGCAAACTTAAAGGATAAAATAAACTCAACTGCCCAACTGAATTAGTAAAAATTAACTAAATTAATTGTGGGCTGAAATGATTGGCTTGCAAGGCACCATCTTCCTGATTGCATCTCACTGCTAATATTGCTGAAATCTGCTTTTGAAGAGTAGCAAATCCCATCTCTTCCATTGCATTGGGATTTCTTTCATTGTGCCTCTTGCCTGCAAAGACCCTATTTGGGTAAACCTGTTGCTCCCCATTCCCAAGGTCCTGGTGCAACTCCAGTTTTCTGGAAGGGCATTTGTTGGCTCCTTCCCACCCCATGGCCATCCCAGGGCTGAGGACAACTGAGAATCAGGCTATTTGGTACAGAGGCCAGGGCCCCATCTTCCATTCTTGGCCAAGCACATGGTCATCAAGGGATGTGCTTCGATGTACACACCTGGAGAGACAGTGTCCGTGATGAGGAAGATGAGGGCAGTTCATGGGATATGCTTCACTGCCTGGACCCTGTCCACAGCACCAAAACTAGAAGTATTTGCAGGATTTGGCTCCAGTTGAATAAAGCCTACCAGGTAGGAATACCCTCTTGAGTACGATCAGGTTGAAATTAATTTGCAATCCTACAGAAAGTTCTTTTTAAAAATAAACAAAAATAAAAAAAAAAAACCCTTCTGAATGTCATCAAAAATTTGTTTTCAAATACACAAAACCAGAAAGGGTTATGTTAATATTGTTAAAAGCCCTTTCCCACACCCCCAAAAGCCCCACATCCCTACTCCAAGCAAGCTCTGCACTGCAGTCCTCTTCCTTGTGGTTAGCATCACGGAACGCTGGAGAAACTGTAATTGTTCATAAACAAAGTAGCACTTCCCAAAGTAGGATATTTGTCCAATAGATGATTAAATCAATATAAATAACACTGAAGCATGCATGGAAACAATGAAGATTTAAATGTAATTACACAGGGAAACATGGAGTATGACTGCTTTCTGAGGCTGCAGTGCAGCATAACTAGCATCATTGAAGTGAGGGGATTAAACTGAGCTTAAGAGGGGTTTGATTCTCCAAGGCACTGCTTTAGGTTTCTGCATTTCTTTCCTGCTTAAAAAGAAAATTTGGGGACAGACTGACATTTTTACTTTGTTACTGGAATAATTTCCTCACTAATGGTTCCATCAAGAGCAATGTGCTGGTTTGACACAGAAGAAATGGGAATTCTGGGATGCTGTGGTCAAACCAATGGGTGCTCAGATTTTGATATTGGCACCTGATGTGGCCAGTGGGGTTTGGACACACCTCTGAGAACACACAGGGGTTAAAAACCAGACCTGCAGCCCTCAGAGGCTCTCTTTGGGACTTCCATCAGGAACGACTTTGGATCTCTCCCCCGTCCCAGCTGCTGGCTAGGCGGGGGGAGGGGAAAAGCCACGCGGCCATGAGGTAGGCCCAGCCCAAGGATAGAAGGGTGGAAGAGCCCCAAGAGACATCGGGCAGCCACCCTCCCCCCTTCCCCCCAGGGAAGAGAGAGAGAGGGAGAGCCGGTGTCCCGGTGTCGGAATTCGATAGCGGCTAGCGGCGGCCCAGGAGGAGAAGGGGGGGAGTGCGAGGGCAGCGTGGGAGTGCTGGGGCTCTGGGACAGGCAGAGACTGAAATTTTTAACCCTTTTCTTACGTGATTGAGACCTTGCAAAAATGCTGATCCTCCCGGAGCTGAATGAGAAGAGAGATAAGAGATGAGATAACAAGGACTAGGCCCGAGGGAAGTGGAGAAGACTGGCTGAGTGGGGGGAGAGATGACGGAGTGGCCTTTTCGCTGGACTTTTCTTGTGTAGCCATAGACTGAACCAGTTTTATTCCTGTGACACAGAGATTGCATTTAGGGGGAGGCAGTGCCTCAGAACCAGGAGGGTTCAGTGTGGGTACCCCTCGGCCCCAGGGGGTGAAAAAATGGGGGGGGACAGATATCCCGAAGGAGAGACTGTGCCTTTTTTTTTGAGTGAGACAAGGCATCCTTAAAAGACAACCCTAGAAGCAGCTCTGGTCCATGCACAGTGGTGAGAGCACTGGGCATGGAAGGAAAGGTGTCACAATGGCAAAAGGACTTTCCGGGCGATGCTGAGTGACATGGAAGCACATGAGGTTTCAACGTGTTTCCAGGGGAAGTCTATGGTGCAAGAAGGATTCCTCTCCTCTTCATGAACTGAAGATTGAGTATTCTAAAGGGTGGTGCCGGACTGGGAGTTGGTGATTTGGGGGGAATGTATTTCATTGGGAAATTTGGTGGGGGGGAGGAGGAAAGTGCTTTTTGTAAGGTTTTCAATTTTTCCCTTATAGTTTTTTTTCTTCTTTTCTTGTAGTTTAGTTAATAAAGTTTTCTTTATTTCTAAGCAGTAGCCTGCTTTGCTTATTCCTGGTCACATCTCACAGCGGACACCAGGGAGAGGGTATTCTCATGGGGGCACTGGCTTTGTGCCAGGCCTAAACCATGACAAGCAATGAAATTTAATTAGGAAAATTAAAAAACTCCACCACCTTTCTATAGCCATGGGAATTGCTGGAAGTGAAGTGAATTAAGATATCACAACACTTAGGGCCAGTTTTGGAGAACATTTTTGAGTTGTCCTTGTGTGTCTGACATCTGTAGATTCAAGCTCCAAAGGAGAACTTAGTGACTGTTTCAGCTGACCTGCCAATGTCTTTGTCATACCATCGTTGCCTTCAGCCTGGAAAACCCCAATCCTGAGGATATTCATCTTCCTTCTCTTTATTTATCAATGACTTTGCATTATAGAATTATAGAACAGTTTGTGTTGGAAGGGTTCTTTGAAGGTCATCTAGTCCAACCCCCCTGCCATGAGCAGGGACATCTTTCACTAAATCAGGTTGCTCAAAGCCCCATTCAACCTGACCTTGAATGTTTCCAGGGATGGTGCATCCACCACCTCTCTGAGAAATCTCTTCCAGCATGCAGAGCCAATGCAGATTTATTTGGGAAAGATGCTCAAACCATAAAATATCATCATGTTTAAGAAACTCATCAAGCAAGCTCTGGGGCCTTATAAGGTGAATGAAAGCTGGAGGAGGGAGAAGAGAAATCATTCCCATTTCAAAAGTGGACTTGGAGGTAAACTACACCATTTGTAAAATAACATCAGATTAAACACATTTTGTATATAAAAAAAGTACCTCAAAATTTAGAGGTAAAGCATCATTATAAATTAGTATAAACAGAATAAATAGTATTTTGAAACTACCTAAAATTAATTTGAAAATGTGAAGCCCTTGCCTCCACTGCTGTCTTGGAAAATAATGAATTTAAGTAAAACAATTAAGGTTAAAATAAACATTCCTTTAATCTAGAATAAATGTTTTTAATTTTATGAGAAAAATTTCTAAAAAAACCTTTGCTTATGGCTTGAACAAGCTGTTTTTCTTTCAAATTTTGTAGGGGATAGAAAATAAGGGAGAACTTTTCAACTCAATCTATGGGAAAGCAGATGGTTGGTGGGAAGGATGTTGGGTGCTCTGGGAATGATGGGCACTGGGATGGCTCTGCTCTGCACCAGCATCTGTGGAAAAGGTGTTTTACTGCCCTGTTGTTCTCTGTCTTGGTTTAAATATGGATTTTTCTGGTGTACAACTGGGTTACATCATACTTGGGCCATTCATCCAGGTTTGGCATTTAAAAAATAGGTAGCTGAGGTTCCCTGAAACAATGAGATTTTTTATTTAAAACTGGAGTGGTTTTGACAGTGGAAAGCTAGTTGTCAATTTTCTCTCTCTTCTCAATGTTATTTAGATCTTTTCAGAGTTTTGTTTTGGATAGGGGAAAACACAAACTTCATTTGCGGATGAGTTTGTCATTCTGTGAAAAGACAGTCATTGCCATTTTTAATAAAGATTTGTTTTAATGATTTGCATTCAATTGGGTGAATAACAATTTGAAAAGTAATTCTGGGCACTTTGTCATGCAAATGATTTCAGCTTTTCCACTGCTGTTGCATATATGAGGACTGGGGTCTACTTGGCCCAAGGGAGTCACCTGTGTGACAGCCTGCAGTGCTGCCCACCCTGCTTTGCCCCTGGCAGCTTGTAGAGCCATCCACAGATTCAAGGCTTTGAATTTAGTGTTTTCCCCATTGATTTTTATTTCACTGAAGCCCTTTATCTCATCCTACAAGAAAAACAGAGAGGGGCTTTTTACACAGGAATAAAGTGATAGGACAAGGGGAAATGGCTTCAAACTGACAGAGGGAAGGTTTGGATTAGATACTGGGAAGAAATTATTTAATTTGGAAGTAGTAAGGCACTGGTACAGGTTGTCTAGAGAAGCTCTAGATACGCCATCCCTGGAAGTGTTCAAGGCCAAGTTGGATGGGGCTTTGAGCAACCTGGTCTAGTGGAAAGTGTCCCTGCCCATGGAAGAGGGGTTGGAATCAGATCATCTTGAAGGTTCCTTCCAATCCAAACCATCTTAGGATTCTCTGATTTTATCTTGCTGCAAGTCCAAAGAGGGTTCTGTGGGGAGAAAAGGGGACAGGAAAATTACGTTCAGCCCAAAAAAATCAAGAACCCTGCAGCTCCATTTCATCCTTTAAAAAGTGTGTGTTATTTATTAAAGGAAAATAAATATTTGGAATCAACTAGATTTTGCATATCTAACAAAAATTTCTCAAAGTTACAAATTCAAAGAAAGGCTTCTGGTTTAGACTGAAGCCTAAAAAACAAAACACCTGCCTTAGTCTGCACCCTGTATTCCCAGAGAGCTTCTCTCTTTCCTAAGCACTAGGGTGAGCAGACGCTGCCATTTGGCTGTTCCTTGGTGCCATGTGGCAGCCAGCATCGCTGAATTGCAAAGTGTAGCAGTGCACTCTGTGAAGATGCATCATATGTAGGGGTCTCCAAAAAGCCAGCTTTTAGAGTAAATTCCTGGGGATAAGTGGAATTGAAAAATAAACAGGCTAATCCATGTACACACATAGTGAGCAAAGCTGGTCTCCTAAAGGTTTACTTAGTGCAAGGCAGCCAAGGGTGAATTTTGATTGTTGCAGTTGAATTGCAGAAAAGGAAACAAACTCCAAAACTTTTGTGAAAATTGTAAAGCTGGTATGTTTATTACAGAGCTGGACGCATGTGAGGATCGCTCCCTTTAAAAGGACATGCGTACCTCTGGGAACTCCCGATCTCTTTTAATCTTCCTTACTAATCCATATGCATGGAATTTCACAACAGGTTCATATATATTCATTCACTGATTTCGTGCATGCTTGCAGCTAGTTACCCTTGCAGCTAATTTTTTATCAGAAAGTACAGAAAGAACTCCTGAGTTGCCATGGCGGTGTCAATGGCAGGACTGCTGCAACCTCCCTGGAGAAGCGGCTTTATAAGGACGTCCCAGACGCACAGGCACAATCCTGGCGGCAGAGTGATTCTCAGCTCTCGGCTCAGCAGCAGTGCCAGCGACATGGAGAAAAGAGATTTGAGTACTGTGTGGCAGGTTCCACAGAGTGGAGGCCTTTATTAGAGCAGGGCCCTCTGTGAAGGGAGCTGTCGCCCTGATTATTTAAGATTTTCTAAGCCTTCTGATGTTGACATTCTTGTAGCAAACTTTCTCACACACTTTCTGTAAATAACTCTTTGTTTTGCATTCTTTTATGGAGGAGAAATTTGATGGACTGTTGGTTTGTCCAGTGTCATTGGAGAGGTGGCACTGTCACCCCCCAATCCACTGTCACTTTTGGAAAACTATAAATGCTGGAGTCAGAAAATAAACTTCCATTTTCTTCTTCACCTTGAGAGCAGCAGTGTGCGTTTGTGTTCTTTCGTGACCTATAGTGACAGGGAGCCAGGGACAGCAGCTCGTGTTTCACAGGGAAAAACAGGGGTTTATATAGGGAACTGGAAGGGTGGGGAGAAACAAGTAACAAATGGGATACATGTAACTTGGAAGATTGACAAGGGAAAAACCAATGGGGTACAACATATTAACATAGAACTGCAAAGGATCATGGGTGGGAGGGTCTCCTCACCCAAAGTGAAGTGTGCCTTGTTCAAGGGTTGGCTCTCCAGGGGAGAGCAACCACTCCTTTGCTGGCCAATTCCTCGGCCCCCACACCAGGTCACCCTGCCCTGCCTCCTGCAGCCTCTCTGTCTGTCTCCCCTTATCTCTGTCCTTCGGCTGAAGCACTTTCTTTGAACATAGGGGTTTTTAGGCAGTCAGACTAAACAGCCATGTTCACAAGCTACAGGCTTAACTCAAAGATGTACCTTTTAGCTAAATCGGAATGGATTTCTACTGTGGCTAATTTCCACTCTGTCTCATTCCCCCCTTTCTTAAAAGGAATAAGTAGATTCTTTTATTAATGCAAATCCCTACGACAATAAGCGTGCTTTAATGCTTTACTCTGTACATTTGATAAGGACGTTTCTCAAGCATACACAACGTTTACCAGTATATACAAGCACAGTTTTCTGATTAGTGCCTGGATGAATCTCGAAGTGGCAAATATTTTGTTCAGTGTCAAGACACACATTGCTTCCTAGTTGTTTCCTAGTAACACAGGATTCTAAGTTTACTGTTTGCCACTTTTCATTTACTTTTTGTGCCACACCCTATGTTCTGAAGGGTAGAGGACCATTTGGCAGTACTTTTGAAATCTGCCACTGGCTAGTTCCTAATGCCAATAGAGATGACTGAAAAGGCTGTTTCAATTTTGCTCGACCACCTACTGCAGTGGCCAGCTCTCTCATAGATCCAGTATACTGATTAAAAGCCTGGGACCAAGGCAATTCAGAATTGTTTTGGATAGAGGTAGTACAGGACTTAAATTACAATTATACACAAAACAATTCTATAAATAAAATTACAAACTACCCCCTCCCCCCCGCCACAATACACTCATTTTGCCCAAAGAAGTTTTAGACTCAGTTCATTGTCTCTTGGTGTCAATTTCCAAGGGGCTTCTGGGGCCTGCTTCATTCGAGTGTGGTGGATCCAGGCATTCTGCTCCTTGATCTTGATTACGGTGAAGGTGGTGAGAAGCACCTGGAATGATCCCTCCCACTGTGGTTCCAAAGTCTTTTCTGTAAGAGACGTAACGTATATATAATTCCCCAGGCTGTATGTTATGTACTGGTTCCCTTAGCTCCCTGCTCTGAGTTCCAGCCACATGTTTTTCATTTTCTCTGAGCTGTCTACTCAAAGCCACCATATGGGTATTATGACTGGAACTCTGAAAGCAGTATTGTTTACTCTGGTCACCTCTCAAGCCTTGACAGTTCTGGTGGGGAATGCTTCTGGCCACCCTGAAAATGTATTTGTCAATACTCATACATACTGACACCTCCCTTTCCATGGGAGTTCTGAAAAGTTAATTTACCACTGCTGTCCAGGTCCATGACCCTTCCCAATCTGACCTAGTTTTGGTCTGGGGGTATTCTTGGGGTTAGTCTGGAGGCAAGGATCACACTGTCGGTTCACCTGAGTAATAGTGGCATATAAATTCCTGGCAACGATTCTTTCCACCAGATATATGTTCTAGAAAGCCTGCGGAAACTAATACTTAAAAGTCAACACTTCATTTCTATGCACTCTGTAACACTGGCAGCCTTGGTCATTCTGGGAAAGGAGCCACACTTTATAAAAGTTTTTAAGTAGTTAGGCCCCAGTGTTTCCTGATGCTCCTCCCTTAGTAGTGACCACACAAATGGGTAGGGATTACCAGCTCCCTTTCAATGGTACACCACCCCTTGTGGTTTTATGTCCTGATGCCGAATTTTGCCCCAAAAGGAGAGAATAACTGCTTAAGAGACTCAGCTTAAGTCAGGTAAGCAGGAGGTATTTTATTGCGACACGTCGGAGAAATCACAAAATGAATTTCTGAGTTTCCCGTAACAAAGGCAGGCCTTTTATACAGTTTTTGGATATAAAATTACATCAGATCATATACATAATCATATCTTTGCATGAATATTCATATGGGGCGTGGCGTAGGCGGAGCGTGGGCGGGGACACCTTTTTTGAGGATCATCTTGGTGGTCGTTCCGGTTGCCTTCATCATGGGCTGGGGTCTCCTGATGAGTCTTCCTCCTTAAACTTTTGAACTTCTTTCCTAATTTGGTCAATTCCCGGTGTACTTGGCTTGGTCTCTACGGCTTGGCAAAGTTCTTAGGGTCAGTTTGACATTGTTGGCTCTGATCATGCTTAGCCCATCAGTTCCCCTATCCCTATCTCTCTTTCCTGTCATTGTGTTTCATGCTTTAGCTGATTTATTGCTTTATGTGTTTCCTAATGCTATGCTTTCTTCAAATGCCTCACATTCTATATTTTAACTCATTATTTCTTGAAGGCTATCTGTTTTGGGGCTTCATTCCCCCCTTTTACTTATAACTTACGAATTCTTTCGTCAAATTTTAATCTTATAGGGCATTGACATGCTTGTACCATAGCCCAAGTTTTAAACTCTTTAGCCATTCATCGATTCTTAGCTCTTCTTCTTTCTTTAACTTGTGGACTCCTTCTCGAATGTCCCTAATCTTGCTGTGAATCAAAGCAGAATGATCAGAGAGACTCATGCAACACATTCCCATGCAACACACTTTTCAAACTCCTCACAATCATGGCCTGGTGCTAAAGCGAAAGTCTATAGCTGCTCTATTCTGTAATACGGCATGATTAACACTTTGTACACCTGTAATTAATAAGCCTAAAACTTCTGTCGTTTTATTTGGCCCATCTTTGGCCCAACATCCCAATTGTTTAGCTCACTAGCAATAATACAACTGCAGCAATGAAATGCATCTCGTGTAGCTTTCACTTCTTTTCTCCCTTCTTTCTTTTGAGTTTTGCTGTTCCCCACTTTCCTACCTTCAATCTCTGAAGGTTCTCAATGCACTGATCCAATGCTTGGTCAGGATCCCCCTCAAAGGGCCCTACCACAGATGTTTGGGTCAGTGGGACTTGTTGTCTACACCGGGCAGCTACAATGTGAGAATTTCTCCTTATTTCTAGTCCCTTTAGTTCGTGATTCAAACGTCACCTCACAAAAGCAGTAATTATTTGTTCTGCACTCTCATACAAATTAAGTCCCTCTCTTCCTGGCAAACCTGTAAATTTACTTAACGCTCTAATCCAGCTATGTTCTCTTGTCCATTGGCCACGACACCTCCAACACCAAATTTGCCACACAAGTGCCTGATCATACCAGTAAGTATACCCGCACCCAGCACACTTTAGAGCAACCCAAGCACAGCAAAACATATTACTACAAGCACAACAGGTTGTACTATTCAGTGGTTTGGAATCATCAAATTGCGTGGTAAGAACCCAGTTTATCCAATCCTGTGGTGAGTTCGTTAGGGCTCTGGCAGCTGGTTCACTATATTGCGCGAGACGCTGGAGGTCCTGCTGTACATTAAAGAAAAGCTTTCTCAGCAGTCGTCGTCCTTCATCTCCTGCTGTTATTCTACCCCACCACCCGACATCCCAGATACGTAAGGCTTCACCCATTTAGCGGGTATCCAGAGAGTCCCTCGAGAACTCAATGATCAGAGTTGTAAAGGTTTGAGGTGGAGTCAGAATTATGATGTCTGCTCCTCTTGTTTGTTCTCCGGAGCTTTCTTGACCCGTGAGAGTGGATCCACGTGGGTCGCTCCTTGATCCGAACCGCAGTGAAGGTAGTCAGCAGCACTTGGAAAGGTTCCTCCCACTTCTCTTGTAGGGGTTCTCCTAAAAGATTCTTAACATACCCAATCACCGGGATTAAACGGATGCAATTTGCAATCAGGTTGTTTGGGTTGGTGCTCTATCATCACAGTAGCATTTTTATCAAACTGTTTCCCCACCGTAATTACATAATCGTAAATGTATTGATTACCGATTTGGTCTATGGCATCCCCATTTACAACTTGCATAGCATAAGGTCTACCATACAAAATTTCAAATGGGCTTAACTTTTTTGATCTTGGTTTGACTCTCAGCCTCAGCAGAGCAATAGGCAAAGCTTGATACCACTGCAAATTAGTCTCCTGGCATATTTTGGCAATTTGCTGTTTGATAAGATGATTCATCTTTTCTATTTGCCCACTGACCTGTGGACGGTAAGGTGTGTGTAATTGCCATTTGATTTGTAATGCTTTACTTATTGCTCTCACTACTTTTGCACAGAAATGTGTACCCCTATCCGAAGAAATGCTCTTCGGTACCCCAAACCGTGGAATAATTTCATTCAACAGTACTTTAGTTACCTCTCTTTCC
The DNA here is from genome assembly GCF_028018845.1 of Melospiza georgiana. NCBI lineage: Eukaryota > Metazoa > Chordata > Aves > Passeriformes > Passerellidae > Melospiza > Melospiza georgiana. The sequence continues at coordinate 9,480,204 of NC_080464.1, read as the reverse complement.
TTATTTGTTTTACAAGGGAATGCTTCAGGCCACCCAGAAAATGTATCAGTTAATACCAACAAATACGAAAACCCCCCTTTTCTTGGGAGTTCAGAAAAATCAATTTGCCATACTTCACCTGGGAATTTACCTCGATTTATGGCTCCTTGGTGTACCTTGGTTCCCGTATTCGGGTTGTTTTTCAGACACCGCTCGCACTGGGACATAACGTGTTTTACAGTAGTAAATAATTTTGGTCCTGCTATCCTGGTTTGCAAATATTGGTAAAGCGGATCTAGATCCCAGTGGGCCTTCTCATGTTTTGCTTTTACAAACTGCCACATCACATTTCCTGGTACTACTAACTGTCCCGTTTCCAATTGACCCCAACCATTTTCTAATATTTTGCCCTTATTTCTTTGAATCCATCTATGATCTGATTCCTGGTAATCTGGCTGGATATTGGTATCCAGCTCTCCTGGTATTAGGGCCACTATTTCCACTTCCCTAGTTCTTGTGGCAGCCAATTTAGCTTCTGTATCTGCCTTCCTGTTCCCTATTTCTGGAATAGTGTTACCTTTCAGATGTCCCTTACAATGCATTATGGCCACTTGTGCTGGGAGTTGGACGCCTCTAGCAATCGCAGAACCTCCTCTGCATGTTTGACTGTTTTTCCTTGTGTAGTCAACAGTCCTCTTTCTTTCCAGATGGCCCCATGAGCATGTACAACAGAAAAGGCATATTTAGAGTCTGTCCATATATTAATTTGCATGTTTTCCGCCAATTCCAGGGCTCGAGTCAGAGCTATCAGCTCTGTCTTTTGAGCTGAAGTCCCTGCAGGCAAGGGGTTTGACTCAATTACCCTTTCTGTAGTAGTAACTGCATAGCCAGCCATTCTTACTCCTCGCTTCACGAAGCTACTGCCATCCGAGAACCAATTGTCCAACGACTGGAGTAGATGGCCTCAATTGTTTCCAGGCAGTCGTGTTCGATGGGTTCTGCTGGGGCTCTCCCTTCTAGCGAGTATACTGGTAGATCCATGGCCGACACCAACCTGTCATCCCCAGAAAGGCGCACAGATCTCTCACCGTCTCTGGTTTAGACATCTGGCAGATGGCCTCTTTCCTAGCTGCTCCCAGGGATCGCTGTGCTCTGGAGACTTCGTATCCCAGGTACACCACTTCTTTTTGCACCAGCTGTGCTTTCTGTTGAGAGACTCGATATCCACTTAAACCCAGGAAATTTAACAAGGAAATAGTCCATTCAATGCATTCTTCCTCTGTCACTGTTGCTATTAGGAGGTCGTCTACGTACTGCAGAAGGGTGCTATCTCCCAGCAGCCTTTCCCACTGTTCTAAGGCAAAAATCTTTCGACTCTCGGGAGCTAAGGGAAGGCAGAAGAATGCGTCTTTCAAATCTAATATGGTGAACCAGGCCAAGTTGTCCTTCAGTCTAGTTAAAAGCGTGTATGGATTAGCAACTACCGGATGTAATGTCTTGGTTATTTCGTTTACTGCTCTCAGATCCTGAACTAGTCTATAAGCTCCATTAGGTTTCTTTACTGGCAGGATTGGTGTATTAAAATCCGGTTCACATTCTATCAATAACCCCAGTTCCAAAACCTTTTGATTATGGGCTCAATCCCCTTCCTTTTTTCTATCTTCAGAGGGTATTGTTTTCTTACCACCGGTCTTGCCCCAATTTTAAGTTCAACAACAATCGGTGCTGCTTGTTTTGATTTCAGGGGGAATTGTGGAAGGGGCTAGCAGCGGGCCTGTTAGCTAAAGGAGCGAGAAGAAGAAGAAGCTGATAAGGAGCTTTCTCCAAGGCCTTGGCAGCTTTCCTAGAAGCTTTGGCAGCTTTCCCAGAAGCTCTGGTAGCATGCCAGGTAACTCCCATGGCATCCGAACTTTTCTTCACCAAGTTCCCCATCAGAGCCCCCTTCTACCTCAGCCCCCCCCCCGTCAGGTATCAGCCCCGACTCTTCGTCCGCATCTTGCTCCGTTTCTCTCTCTATTCGCCATTCCTTTAAAGCCTCAAAGAGCGAGTTCCAGGTTACTGCTAAATCAACAGCTGTTTTATCTCCCGCTCGAGCAGTAGCCCAGACTAATGGGTGAGTCTCGCTCAGGATTCGCTCGAAATTGTGATTCTCAGGTTAAGGTTTCACACAACTGATTGTTAGGCTTAGAGCTGTAATCAGTTGTTCCTCATTTACTTGAAATTCCAATTTGTCCTTGTTGAACTTTATTATGGCTCCCAAGTTCTCCAATAGGTCTCTTCCCAATAAGGGCTTTGGCGAATTTAGTAAATACAAGAACTGATGAATTCCCATTTGTTTCCCAATTTTGTATTTAATGGGTTTCAAAAAGTAAGCCTTTTCTGGTTGGCCTGTTGCTCCCACAACTTGTACAGATTCATCTCTTTTAGGTACCAATTCCTGATTTAAAACCGAAAAAGTTGCTCCCGTATCAATCAAAAAGTACTGTTTGAACTGTAGTCCAAGCCGCTGGAAATGCTTTAACCCACTGAGTTAATTGATCTATTATAATTAACAAATATTTCTACTGACCTACTTTAAACAAATCTACAAAATCAACCTGGATCTTTTGAAATAGCCGCTAGGCTATTTTGCATCTTCCAGAGGGAGGGCTTTTAAACACCTTCTTATTTACCTTTTAACAGGTGAGACACCCCTGGGTAATTTGCTTTCTAATTTCAAATATCCTCATACACCAAAAAAAAATTTTAAGAAGTGATCACAAAAGGCTCTTGTTTCCCAGTATGTCCGTCTATACAAGTTATCTAAGATCTAATGTGCCACTGGTTTTGGCATCATAATTCTATCATCAGGAAAAACTCACTTTTCCTCCTTAAATGTTGCTCCTAATTTCCTTATAGCTGCCAATTCTACTAGCGGAAGGGAAAGAGTCTCCTGCTGAATTTTTTTTTTTTTTTTTTTTTTTTTGTAAGGTCATGATTTCAGTATCTCCCTTTCTTAAGGTTGCTCTTTTTGCTTCTTTATCAGCCAAATTATTTTTCTGACTCTAATATCCTTCCCCCTCTGGTGTTCCTTTATATGAACTATCGCTATATTTTTTTTTTTAAATTATTAATCTCCCATATATTAACCCCTTCCTTTGAGTGTTTATAAGTCCCCTTTCCTTCCAAATTTCTCTAAAAGTATGTACTACACTAAAAACATATTTGGAGTCTGTATAAATAGTCCCTTCTTGCCTTTTTAAAATTCACAGACTTGCGCTGACCAGGAGGGACTAAGGGGACTAGACTCTTTCACCCTAAACTTTTTCCCACTTCACCTGAATGCCAACCCGTGTCATTAATTTCTAGATTATCTTCTTCAGGTAAAGAATGAATTTCAAGTTTTCCTTCACAGGGTTTTATCTGTAAATTTAGGGCTATTATTAGATCTCTGCCTAACATATTCTCCTCGGCCTCTGGTATCAACAATAAATCATTTACTCTAAATTTGTTATTTGTTTCAATTTTCACTCCTTTTATTACAGGAACAGGGAAAGTTTCTCCTGTAATTCCGATTACTGAAACTCGCTCACAACTTATCTCACATCCCTGGGGTAATTTTGTCACTGTTGACCGAGAAACTCCTGTATTTACTAAAAATACAAATTCTTCACTCTGAGGACCTACTCTTAGCTTTATTATCAAGGGCTCTTCTAGGTGTAATTCGGTCCTCTTCGTTAAACAAAACTCTTGCCCTCTCTGATTTTCCTGAGAAGTTTTCTCATCTTGCTGTTTCTTTCTGCAAGTTTTTGCAGGTGTCCCTTTTTATGACAATAAAAACAGGTAGGTCCCACACCCTTCTTTTTCTCATTTCTACTACATGCATCACAGCAACGTTCCTTAGGCTTTGGACCCTTCTTATCCCTTTGCAGGGCTAGTACTAGGGGATCCTGAGGGGCTACATTAATTTTGCATTCTTTTTGCCACTCAGGTTTATTCCTTAGGGTGAAGAACATGTCTGCGTACATTATCTCATCCCATTTATTGAGCCGGCGGAGGAAAAGCATTAGTTGTAAAATAGTGTTATATTTAGTTGTTCCCTCCAGCGGCCATCTCTCATTGTCATCTAACTTGTACAATGGCCAGCACTGTGTACAATATTTAAGGAGTGTCTTTTTACTTATGCTTCCCCCTGAAATCCCTCCCAAGTCCTTCCAGTGCTTTAAGATACATCCTAAGGGGGTTTTCATATCTACGTCCTTACTCTGTTGACCTCCCATGGCTATTCCCTGTGTCTGTTTAACCGGATCAGTCTCTTTCTCGCAAGTACTGTATGCCAATTTATTTTAACACTTCATACACACAATTTTCAATCGCTTTGTCCTTTTCCGACCTGGCTTCTCGCGAAGAACAGGAAATGCGGAGTGGGACTCCCTCTTGCTTCGCAGCGATGCTGCGTCTCATTCACTCTCACCCATACCCACACACCTTTATGAAATAATTCCTACCTTATGGTCTATATCAGAACAGACTTTTACCAGGTTTGGTCACGAGAGGTCGCCTACAGACCGTGAGATACCGGTTTGCCAGATTCATGCAATCGCAACCGTAGACAGTATAACAATTGCAGGGGGTGACAAATTTCTTCCCGGACATCTATCAACTTATTCTCTTCTAAAAGATTACAGAGAGAGCAACAAGATGTTTCCTGTAAGATTTTGCAACAGACACATAGAACAGACACAAGAAGATCACCGGCTGACAGACCTCTCAGAGAGCAATCTTAGTTCTTGACCCTTAATTCACAGTATTATAACATTAAACACAATGTTAAAAACAGTTTCCCACACAGTAAAAACAGACCAAAGATACCAAGATAAACAAATACTCCTTCCAGCAGGACTTTAACCTGCGTTTTCTCTTTTTCTTTTTTTTCTCTTTTTCTTTTTTTTTTTTTTTTTTCCTTTTTTTTTTTCTTTTTTGCGTTCACAAAACCAAATGCCGGGACTCTAACCCAGCAAAACCAATGCTGGGAATGTAACCCAGCAAAAACCAATGCCGGGACTCTAACTCAGCTGGGATTCTTTACCGGGGCGTCCCCCAGCTTTCCCTTCGGGCGGTCACGTCTGACCCCCGTTTCCCAACAAAGCGCTTTATCCCAAAACCAATAAACAATTAAAATACCTCTTAATTGGAGCAGGAGATGCAGGGAACCCTTCGTCCACCGAAAAGCGCTGGTCCGGGGGGGAGTCTCTTCTACCCCGGACTCGGCTCGGGAGGACCCCTCAAGGTCTGGATCTCCTGTCTGGTCCCATCTGGGTCGCCAGAAAATGATGCCGAATTTTGCCCCAAAAGGCGAGAATAACTGCTTAAGAGACTCAGCTTAAGTCAGGTAAGCAGGAGGTATTTTATTGCGATGCGTCGGAGAAATCACAAAATGGATTTCTGAGTTTCCCATAACAAAGGCAGGCCTTTTATACAGTTTTTGGATATAAAATTACATCAGATCATATACATAATCATATCTTTGCATGAATATTCATATGGGGCGTGGCGTAGGCGGAGCGTGGGCGGGGACACCTCTTTTGAGGATCATCTTGGTGGTCGTTCCGGTTGCCTTCATCATGGGCTGGGGTCTCCTGATGAGTCTTCCTCAAACTTTTGAACTTCTTTCCTAATTTGGTCAATTCCCAGTGTACTTGGCTTGGTCTCTACGGCTTGGCAAAGTTCTTAGGGTCAGTTTGACATTGTTGGCTCTGATCATGCTTAGCCCATCAGTTCCCCTATCCCTATCTCTCTTTCCTGTCATTGTGTTTCATGCTTTAGCTGATTTATTGCTTTATGTGTTTCCTAATGCTATGCTTTCTTCAAATGCCTCACATTCTATGTTTTAACTCATTATTTCTTGAAGGCTATCTGTTTTGGGGCTTCAGTCCCTTTTGATTAGTATTATTATTGTATTCTGGCTTACATTCAAGGGAAATCTGTCCATAATTACCTCACATTTTGCTGCTTTCTTTGCCTCTCCATCTGCCAGCTCATTTCCTTCCTCCAATTCTGAGCTCACTCTCTGGTGTGCCTTAATATGCATAATTGCTACTTTTTGAGGCAGCTGAACTGCTTCCAGCAGCTGGATTATCTCTTGCGCATGTTTGATGTTCTTTCCTTGTGAGGTCAGCAGTCCCCTCTCTCTCCAGATGGCTCCATGTGCACGCACAACTTCAAATGCATACCTCAAGTCTGTATAGATGTTTATTCTCTTTCCTTTTGCCATTTCCAAGGTACGGGCCAGTGCATTTATCTCAGCCTTCTGCGCAGAGGTGCCTGTTGGTAAGGCTCCAGATTCTATTACCTCTCTGCATGTAGTCACTGTGTACCCAGCATGTCACTTTCCACTGGCAACAGAGCAACTCCCATCAGTGAACCAGGTGTCTGCATCGTCCAAAGGAGTGTCCTTTCAGTCTGGGCGGCTGGAGTAGGTAGCTTCCATGGTCTCCAAGCAATCGTGGTGTACTGCTTCTCCTTGATTTCCACTGAGAAAAGAAGCTGGGTTGACAATATTAGTCACTACTATCTCTACATCATCTTGCTCTACCATGATGGCCTGGTATTTCAGAAACCTCTGTGGTGAAAGCCAGTGGCCACCCTTTACTTCCAGTACTGCAGATACTGTGTAGGACACTAGCACAGTCATTTTTTGTCCCAGGGTAAACTTGCGTGCCTCTTGAATATTCAGCACCTCTGCTGCTACAGCTCTGAGGCAACCTGGCCATCCTTTGGCTGTTGCATCTAGTTGCTTGGAGAAGTAAGCAACTGCCCTCCAGTATGGACCCAAGTCCTGAGCCAGTATTCCTAGGGCAATTCCCTGTCTTTCATGGGACGATAGAAAGAATGGTTTACTTACATCTGGAAGTCCAAAAGCTGGAGCTGACATGAGGGCACTCTTTAGCTGGTGAAAGGCCCATGTGGCTTTCTTTGTCCACTGGAGATCTCTATCTGACAAACAGTCCGTAATTATAAACTCACAGCCGGCACCACCCTGCCATGCCTAAGAAGGTTCAGAGTTCCTTGTCCGGTCAGTTATCTGTCTCTGCCAGACACGTGTAGGATGGTTCTGGGGCAGCCTGTGCTTCAAAAGATGAGACTGGACTCTTCAGTGATTCGATCTTCAGACTTGTTTATTATTTCTTATCTACAGAGTTTTTCTCTCTGCCCAGCTGGGATCTGACTGGCAAGGCAGCCAAAGGCACTCTGCCCACCCACGGGGCGGTCATGTCTTTTTATAGTAAAAACTATGTACAGCATATTTACCTTTTATCCCCAATACCTTGCACCCTTGTTAGTAAGTGCACCTTCACCAGGAACCAATCCACAAGTGCCAATGTCACCACAGAAGATGGATGACAAGAAGAAGAAAGAAGAACCACGAGGCAGGCCCTGATTCTGCCATCTTGTCTCCATTACCCCCCTGTACCAAAACCCTAAAATCTACATTTCACCCTGTAAATATGTCATCCCTGCACCATTCAAACCCGAGTTGTGGAGAGCCTGGTTCAAGCATGGCTTAAAGAAAGAGGCCATGAAGGTATACAGCTGATGGGAAAGTAAAAGGCAGCTGTAAAGCATCAGTTCCCAGGCTTGATTTTGTAAATAACTAGGTTCTCAGGCACCTTTTCTATAAACAGCAGGATTCTCAGACAGTCTTCTCATAACAGTCCTTGGCTGCTCTGGGAACAGATATGAAGGTTTTGAGAACTTTTCATATCACAGTGAGAACACTAATTTTGGTTTCAATAAACAACCACGGGTATTGTAAACAAAAGGAGGGGTTAGAGTTTTCTCTGTAATCTATCGTGAGCTCGGATTTTGCAATATGCATGAAGTTAATTAACACGATTATAAAAGATGACTGATTTGATCAATAAATCGGAGTCGATGCTGATCAACAACAAGATGGGTCGTCTCCCTTCGCTTTCAACACTGAGTGATTCCCATGTCCCCACACACAGGTGGCACATCCCTAGAAGGGTCAAAGTCAAGCCACCGGGAGCTTTTGGCAACATTCCAGGACCTCCAAGCCCCCCAAGGGTTCTCTTGGTAACTCTGAACATCCAAAGTGATGTGCTGAGTACTCACAGTTCCTTTATATTGTTTCCTTGCGAGCCTGCCCTAAAGTCCGTTGCCCAGCAGAAACCTTGTATCCCAGGTAGATTACCTTCTGTTTCACTACTGGTGCCTTTTTCTTTAATACTCTGTGTCCTTGGAGTCCTAGGAAATTTGAAAGGCTTCTTTCTTTTTCCTGTGGAGTTTCTCAGGACTCTGGGTCTTTGCAAGTTGTTCCCCAAACACAGTGGGAGAATTTTGAAGCCTTGAGGAAGCACAGACAATGTGAGCTGGGTTTCGTGGTTGCTTTTAGGGCTTTCCCATTTGAATGCAAAAATTTTCCGGCTGGCTTTGTGGATAGGGAGGCAAAGGAAAGCATCTTTCAGATCTAAAACAGTAAACCAGGTTAGTTCAGGTGTTATACAAGTTAGTAAAGTATATGGATTTGCTAATGTGGTGGTTCGACCAGGAAGAAGTGGGAATTCTGGGATGCTGTGGTCAAACCAATGGGTGCTCGGATTTTGATATTGGCACCTGATGTGGCCAGTGGAGTTTGGACACACCTCCGAGAACACACAGGGGTTAAAACCAGAGCTTCGGCCCTGGGAGACTCTTCTTGGGACTTCGAGGGAAGGAGGTCGGATATCCTTTCCCCCGTCCAGCTGCTGCTGCTGGGCGGGGGAGGGGCAGCCATGTGGTAGGCCTGGGCCTGGACAGAGATGGGGGGTGAGGAGGCCCTTGAGGATAGAAGGGTGGAGGACCCCCAAGAGACAGCCATCGGACAGCCATCCCCCCCCCAGGAGAGAGAGAGAGGAGAGCCGGCGTCTGAATTGGATAGCGGCAGGCCCAGGAGGAAAAGGGGGGAGAATGCAGTGAGGAGGTGCTGGCCGGAGCAGCAGTGAGTGTGGGAGTGCCGGAGCTCTGGGACAGGATGAGACTGAATTTTTAACCCTTTCTTTCATGATTGGGACCTCACAAAAATGCTGATCCTCCTCGGAGCTGAATAAGAAGAAAGATAGGAAATGAGATAACCAAGAACTAGGCCCGAAGGACGTGGAGAAGACTGGCTGAGTGGAGAGAGAGATGATTGGAGTGGCCTTTTGGCTGGACTTTTCTTGTGTAGCCATAGACTGAACCAGTTTTATTCCTGTGACACAGAGACTGCATTTAGGGGGAGGCAGTGCCTCAGAACCAGGAGGGTTCAGTGTGGGGACCCCTCGGCCCCAGGGGGTTGGAAAAAAATGGGGGGGACAGATGTCCCAAAGCAGAGACTGTGCCTTTTTGGAGTGAGACAAGGCATCCTTAAAAGACAACCCTAAAAGCAGCTCTGGTCCATGCACAGTGGTGAGAGCACTGGGCATGGAAGGAAGATGTCACAAGCTGCAAAAGGACTTTCCGGGCGGTGCTGAGTGACATGGAAGCACACGAGGTTTCAACGTGTTTCCAGGGGAAGCCTATGGTGCAAGAAGGATTCCTCTCCTCTTCGTGGACTGAAGTTTGAGTGTTCTAAAGGGTGGTGCCAGACTGGGCAGTTGGTGATGTGGGGGAATGTATCGGACTGGGAAATTTTTGGTGGTGGGGAGGAGGAAAGTGCCTTTTTGTAAGGTTTTCAATTTTTTTTTTCCCTTATAGGTTTTTCCTTCTTTTCTTGTAGTTTAGGTAATAAAGTTTTCTTTATGTTTAAGCTGGAGCCTGCTTTGCTTGTTCCTGGTCACATCTCACAGCAGACATCAGGGAGAGGGTGTTCTCATGGGGGCACTGGCTCTGTGCCAGGCCTGAACCATGACAGCTACCACAGTATATAAATTCTTTGTTATCTTATTGACAGCCCTCAATTCAGTACTATCAATTATTGGACTGTTTTCTTCCCTATCTTCTTTTTCAGGGGCTACTGCTTAATTCTCACTGGTTGTGTTCCTTCCTTAAGCTTGATTACCATGGGGGGGCATTCTTTGCCCTCCCTGGTACACCAGAGGCCCATGCCCCCGAAAATACTTCTTTACTTATTCTAATATCTCTTTACTAATGTCCTTCCTAATTTCAATGGCTGTTAATGTTAAGCCTAACACCTTTATATCGTTTGCCTCCAGAGTAACTTCCCCATTTTAGAATGTTAAGCGAATTGGGCATATACAAAAATTTTAAATACCCCATCGTTACTTTAAAGTTTTGCAAAAGTATGCCTTCTCAGACTGGCCAGTTGTTCCCCACACTACAACATAAACATTCTCCACAGGTACTAAAGCTTTATTTAAAACTGAATATATGGCTCCTGTTTCAACCAAAATTCCACCCTTTTCCTTTCTTCTGATCTCACTGTCTTTCGCAGAGGGGTCTGTTACCTCCTAGTTCTGGATGAAATTGGACTGCCAGGAGAGGGATGGGTTTGAGTGGGTATACCTTTGGAGCCTGAGTCCTCTTCCCTTTTGGGGAGGTCTTCCTCATCCTCTCTTACCTTAGGAGAAGCCTTTAACAAATCATATGTACTTTGTTTTGCGTTTCAGCATGATAAACTTTGTCTGATTTCATACATTTCTGTCTTACACTGTATGCTGAACAACATGTTTGATTTGCTTTCTCTTTTCTTTGTTTTCTTTTTTAAGAGCTAACACCAGTGGGTAAGAGGGAGCTCTGAACCCACATTTTCTCTGCCATGCTGGGTGATTCTTTAAGGTGAAAAACATATTAGCATATGAGACCTCATCTTATTTGCTTTCCCATTTTAAAACAGCATTAACTGCAATAAGGTATTATAAATCTTTTTATTTTCCGAGTCGCCCCTACTGGCAGCTTTCTCTCAGTAAGCCCCTCCCAAAGGGGCTAGTTTGGGAATATCTTTGCTCTGGTTAGTTCTCATTATCTTCTTCTCCTTACACTATCTTGTTTCCACCCAAGCCTCACAGTGTCTTTTCTCAGTTTTTCTCACACACAGACCTCCAGGTGGCAGGTATCAGATGCTATCCTCCACACATAAGCTTTAAGATCTCAGGTTCGGAATTGGCTTGATCAGGAATATTTAATTTACACTTGGGGCATAGAACAGCAATACCAGCGCCTCTCACAAACTCTGCATTGCATGCAAGGTGCCAGCCTCTCAATGCACCAAAAACTCACGGGAATTGCCTGCAGGCTATTCTGTTTATCACTTAACCTCTATGGTTGGTTGTTTTCAGTCCAGACTTAATATATTACCTGGCTGAAGTCTGATAAAGCCCCATTATATAAACCCATTCACCTTTTCTATCTAAACTCTGTTTTACAAAATATCAGTCTTTCAGTCTTTTCCAGTTTTCTTCCTGCACAATCTAATTAAAGCATTGTTTCTACTGATACTCACGTTACTGCCTTGAAAAAGGCTGTGCCTGTTACAGCAAAAACTCTGATATGCCCACAGACACCCCCCCCCATCTCAAATTCATGAGAATCAGGGCTTGAATTGCTGTGGGAGGGGAATTCCTGGAATTCCTTTAATTCATTTTACCACAGTTAAACATAAAATACCATACTGCAGTTCTTCTGCGTAAAATGCTACACTTGTTGCAAACAAAATCCTAAAATCTCCACAAACACAGCCCTACAATCCTGAGAATCAAATTACTACAATGCACGGGAGGAATCACACAAACTCACCGGGAAACGGGGTATCTCTCAAAGTGCCCACTTTTCTCAAAACAACACAGCATACAATACTTCAGCATTTACCCACATCAGCTTTCTCAGATCCTCACACACTCAGAACACAATCAAAACAACAGCACACAGTAAAATTCCAGGGATCAAGTCCAAACTACTAGGGCAGAGTGTCCTGGTTTAGGGCAAATTTGGGAGAAAACCTCCAAAAGGGGGCCCTCCCAGAAAGCAAACCCACACAGCCCCTCCTCCCAACCAGTTCTGGAAGGATTCCTCAGATAGAAGTGGAAAAAACCTGTTTATTTAACAGGCAAAGCACCCCCCAGCACACAAAATGAACAACACCGGATGACACCACTCTTTCACTGCTCTGAAAAAGATGACAAATTCAGAAAGTCTCTCCTGGGGGTGGTCTCTCTGTTAGCAGTCCCTCTGGTGCTGGGGTAGCTGCTGCAGGCCACAGGGTGCAAACTCTTGGTGTTTCCCAGGTCCCAGTCTGGAGCAGGTTTGAGTAGGTCCAAAAAATGGAAAGGAGAAACAGTCCAGGAAAAATTTGGACTGCTTAGCTAAACTAACTAATGAGCAGAAGCAAAAAATGAAGAGCAAAGCAGAAGCAAGAGCAAGAGCAAAGCAAAAAGCAAAGCAAAAAGTAAAAGCAGCACTATGTACTGCCCTGTCTCTGTGTCCCACCAGCCATGGGGGAGCGACTGATTACAAAACCAAAAGAAAACATTCACTCTTCAGAGCCAGTCTTGAAGGCACAAAACATAATATCCAGCATAAACAGAACACACGGGGATACAAGAATCATAACGTCATCCTAGGGCATTCCAACCCTTATCCCCATATCGGCAACATAGTACCACCCATCATGCATTTCATTCACATTAAAATTCCATCAGTTCCCCCAAAAATTGCAAGCAATACCCATCATGCCCTCATCACATCCCCACACCAGACCACTGAATCCAGGCCCCATACTACAGAGCTGCAGGATTCCCCACTTTCATTTTACTCACTCAAAACTTCATCTTTCACTTGCTCAGACCTTCGACACTTAGACATTTCGTTCTATCTCATGTTTGTATGGTTTAATGTACAGACAATGGCAGTAACATCCAACCAACAGTGGTATTTGCATATCATTGTCACCCCACAATCAGATCTCCCCGCGGTACACATCGTGTCCTTCCATCTCTTTGCATTATCCACCATGTGCAACCTGGTCCCTGAGCAAAGACAACCCCACAAATGGGTTTGTCTGTACTCAAGGCAGAATTGATCCACAGGGTCCTCCCTAGCAAACCTCTGACATGTACCACTGGGACTTTATCTCCATCTATTATATTCAGGGACTCAGACTGGGAAGGACCTGCTTGGTTGGTAGAGTCTCAGGTGTTAACTAACCAGGTGGCCTTTGCTAAATGCTGCTCCCAATTTTGGAAAGATCCCCAACCCAAGGCTTTCAACTGGGTTTTTAGTAGTCCATTGTACCTCTCTACTTTTCCTGCAGCTGGTGCATGGTAGGGGATATGGTACACCCACTCAATGCCGTGTTCCCTCGCCCAGGTGTTGATAAGGTGGTTCTTGAAATGAGTCCCATTGTCTGACTCATTCCTCTCAGGGGTACCATGTCTCCACAGAACTTGCTTTTCAAGGCCCAGGATGGTGTTCCGGGCTGTAGCATGAGACATAGGGTAGGTTTCCAACCATCCAGTGGTGGCTTCCACCATGGTCAGCACGTAGTGCTTGCCCTGGCGTGTCTGGGGCAGTATGATGTAGTCAGTCTGCCAGGCCTCCCCATACTTGAACTTGGACCAGCGCCCACTGTACCACAGGGGCTTCACTCGCTTGGCCTGCTTGATGGCAGCACACGTTTCACAGTCATGGATAACCTGAGAAATACTGTCCATGGTTAGATCCATCCCTCGGTCTCGTGCCACTTGTAGATGGCATCCCTGCCCTGTTGGCCTGAGGCATCATGGGCCCATCAAGCTAGGAATTACTCTCCCTTGTGTTCCCAATCTAGGTCTATCTTGGACACCCCTATCTTTGCAGCCTCATCAACTTGCTCATTGTTTTGTTGCTCCTTGTTAGCTCTACTCTTGGGGACATGGGCTTCTACATGGCGGACCTTCACAAGTAGCCTCCCTACCCTGGTAGTGATGTCTTTCGACTCATCAGTAGCCCAAATTGGTTTTCCTCTATGCTGTCAGTTATCCTCTTGCCACCTCTCCAGCCATCCCCACAGATCATTGGCTACCATCCATGAATCAGTGTAGAGGTAGAGCTTTGGCCACTTCTCTCTTTCTGCAATGTCGAGGGCCAGTTGAATGGCTTTGAGTTCAGCAAGTTGGCTTGATCCACCTTCTCCTTCAGTGACCTATGCGACCTGTCTTGTGGGCCTCCATACAGCTGCTTTCCACTTCCGGTTCATCTCTACGATGCGACAGGAACCGTCAGTGAAAAGACCGTAGTGTGTTTCCTCTGGTGGCAGTTGGTTATATGGAGGAGCCTTTTCAGCACGTGTCACTGGTTCTTGTTCTTCATCTGTGACACCAAAATTCTCCCCTTCCGGCCAGTTTGTAATTACCTCCAAAATCCCAGGGCAATTCAGTTTACCTATACAGGCGTGCTCTGTGATAAGAGCAATCCACTTGCTCCATGTAGCACAAGTGGCATGGTGAGTGGAAGGAACCTTGCCTTTGAACATCCACCCCAGCACCAGTAATCGGGGTGCCAGGAGGAGTTGTGCTTCAGTGCCTATTACCTCTGAGGCACCCTGGACTCCTTCATAGGCAGCCAAGATTTCTTTCTCTGTTGGAGTGTAGTTGGCTTCAGAGCGTCTGTAGCTTCGACTCCAAAATCCTAGTTGTCAGCCTCGAGTCTCCCGAGGAACCTTCTGCCAAAGGCTACAGGAGAAACCATGGTTCTGGGCTGCAGAGTAGAGCATGTTCTTCACATCTGGTCCCGTCCTGACAGGGCCAAGGGCTACTGCATGAGCGATCTCCTGCTTGATCTGTGCAAAGGCTTGTTGCTGCTCAGGGCCCCACTGGAAATTGTTTTTCTTGAGGGTGACCAGGTAAAGAGGGCTCACAATCTGACTGTACTCAGGAATGTGCATTCTCCAAAAGCCTTTGGCACTTTGGAAAGCTTGTGTCTCCTTCTTATTGGTTGGTGGAGACATAGCTGTGATCTTGTTGATGACATCTGTAGGAACACAACGCCGTCCATCTTGCCGCTTTACTCCTAGAAACTGAATCTCACGAGCTGGTACCTGTACTTTGCTCCTTTTAATGGAAAAACCAGCTCCCAGGAGGATTTGGTTGATTTTCTCTCCTTTCTTAAACACCTCTGCTGCTGTCTTCCCCCACACAATGATGTCATCAATATATTGCAGGTGTTCTGGAGCCTCACCCTTTTCCAGTGCAGTCTGGATCAGTCCATGGCAGATGGTAGGACTGTACTTCCATCCCTGGGGCAGTAGGTTCCAGGTATACTGCACGCCCCTCCACGTGAAAGCAAACTGAGACCTGCATTCTGCTGCCAGAGGAATGGAGAAAAATGCATTGGCAATGTCTATAGTGGCATACCACCTTGCTGCCTTGGACTCAAGCTTGTACTGGAGCTCTAATATGTCTGGCACAGCAGCGCTCAGTGGTGGAGTCACTTCATTCAATGCACGGTATTCCATACTCAATCTCCATTCTCCTTCAGATTTTTGCACAGGCCAAATGGGGCTGTTGAAGGGTGAGTGGGTCTTGCTGACCACCCCTTGGCTCTCCAGCTCACGGATCATCTTATGGATGGGGATCACAGCATCTCGAGTGGTTCTATACTGTCGTTGATGCACTATGGAAGTGGCAATTGGCACTCGTTGCTCTTCTCCCTTCAGGCATCCTACTGCAGATGGATTCTCAGACAACCCAGGCAAGGTGTTCAATTGCTGGATGCCCTCTGTCACTATAGCCACTATCCCAAATGCCCACCTGAGTCCCTTTGGGTCTCTGAAATACCCACTTCAAAGGTAATCTATGACCAAAATACATGGGGCCTCTGGGCCAGTCACAATAGGGTGTTTCTTCCACTCATTTCCAGTCAGGCTCACATCAGCTTCCACCAAAGTGAAATCCTGTTATACCCCTGTCACACCAGCAATAGAAACAGACTCTGTCCCCACATGTCTCAATGGGATTAATGTGAATTGCACACCAGTACCTACCAAAGCTTTATACCTTTGTGGTTCCGATGTGCCAGGCCAAGAATCCACACAGTTCAAAAAACATGGTTTTCCCTAGCCTCTACTTGGCTAGAGGCAGAGCCCCTCTAAGCCTGGTTGTCCTTCTTTCCTTGGACATATGTCTTGGAGGCTCCTTCAAAGGGATTGGACACATCATCATCATCATCATACCGTACAGTTCGGCTGTGGGCAACTGGAGTCTCTTTCCTTTTGGTGGAACTCCCTCTCTCAGCCCTGTCTTCCTTCAATTCACGCACCCATCATGCCAGAGTAGCAGTAGATTTTCCATCCCACCTCCTCATGTTTTCTCCACAATCACGCAGGTAGGACCACAGCTCAGCTCATGGGGTGTACCTTCTCTCTCCACCTGGGGAACGTCTGCGTTGGATACCAGAACCTCTGATCTGTATTGCTGAGATTTGGAGTTCTTCTTTAATCTCCTCTCTGAACTTCTTCTGATTGTCCTCTATCTCGTCCTCTAATTTCTGCAGATGTGTTTACACCACTGCGATTCTGGCATGTGTTGGGCCATGTACAGCATTTGCATATGCTCAGAGCTTCTTTGCCATATCCAGCACAGTCTCTTCCCTCTCATCCCTCTTCATTATGGCTATAGCAGAAGCATATTCTTGTGGCCCAAGTTGTACAAGTTTTCGCCACATCACAGACGTGCATGGTACCAAGTCTGGATTCCTAGTTGCTACGTCATCTGAGAAGATAATCTCTGCCACTGCCATTTCTCTCAGGCATTGGATCCCTTGTTCTATGGTCTTCCACTGGATTTGCTGCATATAAAGATCATCTGCACACAGCTATCTTTGTGCAACACTTTCCAAGACCCGTGCCCAGAGGCTGTGAGGGTTATCCTTCCTCATCATTCCTTGGTTGACGATGGGATCATGTGACAGGGATCCCAAATGCCTGGCTTCAGTCCCATCCAGAATTGTAGCTTCGCCTGCAGCATCCCAGAGACGGACTAGCCAACTAATTATGGATTCATCAGGTCGTCGAGTGTAATCCTTCCGTAAGCCACGAAGGTCCTTCAGCGAAAAGGACTCAATATTTGCTTCTGATCTTGCACCTGCTGCTTTGACTCCTGATTTTATGTCAGGAAGCATTGAGGGTCCTTCTCCTGTATCATCATCATCATCATCCACTGGTCGATCGGTCTCATCTGTGCACTTCCCACTTCTAGTGCTGGTAGCAACAGCCATTGGTTGAGGCTTATTGTCTGGTTTAGCTGCTGGCTTAGGCTCACTATGTAGTTTGGCTGCTGGCTTTGAGCCTGGGGTGTTGGCTGTAGCCTGAGTGACTGTGATAGCTGCTGATTTATCTCCCTGACCCCCTGCCTCTGTTTTGCTGCCCGACAGTATCTAGCAATGTGCGATAAGCATATGCCAAGGCCCAGCTCACTGCAATGATCTTTTCCTCCTTGGGATCATCCTGGTACTTCTCTTTCAGGTATTTCCCCACCTCAGCTGAGTTCTGAATTTGTTCATGGGGCAAGTCCCAGACTATAGGGTCAGAGAATTCCTTCAGGATTTGGCCCATATCCTCCCATTTCCCACACCACTCAGGATTTTCCACACCTTGGTCTACTCCTGGGTCAGGGGTCTCATCAGCCCATCTGGAAATCTCAGCCCTCATTCTAGAGAAGCTGCAGACTGTATAGAGGAAGCTTACCAGACTGAATACCAGAAAGATGGTCTCTTTAACATTCAGGGAAAACTGAACATTCTCCAATAATGATATAATAGATTCAGAGGAGAAGAAGGAAAGCAAAGGCTGAAAAGCCTCATCCCCTCCTCCTCCTCCTCGAACAAACTGGGTGCATAACCATAGCCATGAACCATTCATACCTGGAACAGACCCCAGGATGTTTATAAACTTCTTGCAAATCACTACCACCAAGCCCAGCAGGATAACTATTCTGGTCACTGCCCCTCTACTGCTGTAAAAACTACATATTAGGGACAATACTAGAGCTATATCTGGATAAGAAAATAAACCTAGGTGTCGGTTTCTCGGCTGTTTAGGTGACCTGGAAAGGCCCGGGGTGGCCTTGGACAGCCCGCGCTTCAAAGGACTAGAAGAGACTTCTGATCTTTTCTCGGTCTCGGTGTTTATTAATTGTTTATCTAAAAGATTTTCTCTTGGCCCGACAGAGGTCTGCACAGCAGCCAGCCATGAGCACACACTGAGAGCCCCCGGGGTGGTCACCTATCTTTATACTCGAAATTGCCTATACAATATTTATCATTTTTCCCCAATACCTTTTACCCTTATTAACCAGTGCACTTTTAGTAATAACCAATCCCAAAGTGCCAACATCACCACAGAAGATGGAGGCCAAGAAGAAGAAGAAGAAGAAGAGGGACAGGACATGCCCCAATTCCTCCATCTTACTTCTTTAGACCCCCCTGTACAGAAATCTTAAACCCTGTGTTTCACACTAATTAACTTATCCCTTCACCATTCACCCCAGTGAAATCCGCCTATCCTCATACAGGTGTCGTCTCCTGTGTAGGATCAAAGTCCAGCCACCAGACACTTCTGGCAACATTCCAGGACTCCCGAGCCCCCCCCAAGGGTGGTCTCGGTCACTCTGCACATCAGTCCTGAGGTGCTGAGATCCCACACCTAGGGACCATAGAGGTATTAAGATCTCAAAAATACCTAGGGACCAGAAATGCATGCAAGCCTTCACCCCAAGGGCCATTATGAATTCAAAAATCATGGCTATTAACTGCTTTATACTAACACAGAGTAATGGCAACCAAAATGCACTCAAAACAGGGTTTTTTCCACTCTCTCTCGAGCCCCATGTGTTGGGTGCCAAATTTTGTAATGATTTAGGGCAAATTTGGGAGAAAACCTCCAAAAGGGGGCCCTCCCAGAAAGCAAACCCACACAGCCCCTCCCCCCAACCAGTTCTGGAAGGATTCCTCAGATAGAAGTGGAAAAAACCTGTTTATTTAACAGGCAAAGCACCTCCCCCAGCACACAAAATTAACAACACTGGATGACATCACTCTTTCACTGCCCTGAAAAAGATGACAAATTCAGAAAGTCTCTCCTGGGGGTGGTCTCTCTGTTAGCAGTCCCTCCGGTGCTGGGGTAGCTGCTACAGGCCACAGGGTGCAAACTCTTGGTGTTTCCAGGTCCCAGTCTGGAGCAGGTTTGAGTAGGTCCAAAAAATGGAAAGGAGAAACAGTCCAGGAAAAATTTGGACTGCTTAGCTAAACTAACAACTAACTAATGAACAGAAGCAAAAAGCAAAGCAAAAAGTAAAAGCAGCACTATGTACTGCCCTGTCTCTGTGTCCCGCCAGCCATGGGGGAGTGACTGATTACAAAACCAAAAGAAAACATTCGCTCTTCAGAGCCAGTCTTGAAGGCACAGAACATAATATCTAGCATAAACAGAACACACAAATGGGGATACAAGCATCATAACGTCACCCTAGGACACAGAAGAACCTTCTGACTTTCTCTAGCCACAGTTAAAATGTGCACAATCTACACAAATCACCAACTTTAAACACTATAAATGTCCTCACCCATGTTTCTCCACTTGTTCCACTTCTCCGCAAGGTACTCTCTGACCTCACAGCCTGCCCCAGCTAGCCCCTCCGGCCTTACCCGGCCGCTTCAGACGTGGGTAGAACTCCCCTCCGGGCTGTGGGTACACTCACTCACTTGTTCGCTCTCTCTTTCATACACCACGCACTCACATGATTACAAACACATGTCTGGACACCATTAACACACACTAGTTCACTCGACTCACCCCCAGAGTCGCTAGCGGCCACTCTATCGATCAATGAACCCATCTCTAGTCCAGCTGCCCTACCGGTCGGGCTGGCTGCAGGAACAGGAACCGAGGCTGTGCACTCAGACGTCTCTGGGTGACTTACCCAGCAGTCCTATCTCTCTCTGTCCCCCAGGGCCCTTCGATACATACCATTTATCTGTACACCAGCAGGTCCTTGTCTGTCTTCCCAGGAGGCAAGCCGACATGAGCAGAGACCCTCCAGGGAACATCCCCGGGGCACGCCAAGGGGTCCGTTCTCCTCTCTGTCCCTGTGAGGACAGAAAGTCTCCTGGCTGGCTGGCCATAATGAATTGTGGAAAAGGAAACAAACTCCACAACTTTTGTGAAAGTTGTAAACTGGTATGTTTATTACAGCTCTGAACGCATGTGAGGATGGCTCCCCTTAAAAGGACATGCATACCTCTGGGAAGTCCAGATGTCTTTTTATCTTCCACACTAATCCGTATGCATGGAATTTCACAGCAAGTTCATACATATTCATTCATTGATTTCGCCTTACGCTTGCAGCTAGTTACACTTGCAGCTAGTTACCCTTGAAGTTAGTTTTTTATCAGAAAGTACAGAAAGAACTCCCAGGTCACCCTGCCCTGCCTCCCGCAGTCTCTCAAAGCAGGCAGTCAGACTAAACAGCTATGTTCACAAGCTACAGGCTTAATTCAAAGATGTACTTTTTACCTAAATAAGAATGGATTTCTACTCTGGATAATTTCCGCTCTGTCTCACAGTTCAAGTGATGCTCTGGCATCATGACCTAGCTGCTGTTGTGGCTCAGTGCTCTCAGGAAGATCAGGTCCATGGTGCTTTTTGTAGCCAAACAGGCACCAAGGAGGGCTTTCCTACTGGGCTGGTAGGATAAATGAGCCCAGCAAGGTGGTGCTGGGACAGTGCTGGTGTGAGAGGGGACACCTAATCAGGACTGTGCCTCACCCAGAGGTAACCTGTGGTTTTACCTATGTGACCATGGAGAGGACACGATGAAGTGGAATGGAAAACCCACCTCTGCTCTAGCAGCACAGGTACATGAGTTGTAAAGAAGGACAACCACCACAGAAAATTCTTCAAGGATAAATGCCACTCCAGTTTCCAGTGGGCAAGTCCTCAGACAGAACAGTAGGGCTGATGTTGCTTCCAATTCTCTGGAAGGGACATCCAGGTCATATGTACAAAAAATGAGCAACAAGTACTATGACCAGGACTAAAGACCTCTGGCCAGGTGGAGGAAATGGACAACCATATCTATTGGACTCTGTGGATCCAACGGCCTGGCACATCAGATCCACAAGAGTGAAAGGCTTTAGTTGACACCGGTGCACAATGTACCCTGATGCCATGGAGATATGTAGGGACTGAATCTATTTCTGGGATGACAGGGCGATCCTAACAGCTGACTGTACTGGAAGCTGAAGTGAGTCTGACTGGGAACAAGTGGCAAAAACACCCCATTGTGACTTGCCCATAGACCCTGTGCATCCTTGGCATAGATTACCTCAGGAGAGGGTATGTCAAGGACCCGAAAAGGCATTACTGGCCTTTTTGGATAGCTGTTTTGGAGACAGAGGAAATTAGACAGCTAAATACCTTTCTCGGTTTTTCAAAGGACCCTTCTGCTGTGGGACTGCTGAGGATCAAAGAAACACAGGTACTGATTTTACCACTGATGCTGTTTTAGTGTTTACCTTTTTTCTTTTAGATATTCTCTGTATTCTTTATACATATTTGTAGCTTTGTAGCTTATTATTGTAGCTTAGCTTCAGTATTTTCCTAGGCAGAAAGACAAAACAAATTCCAGGACCCCTCTGCTATCTTGGTTCTCCTTAGAAACCAAGGTTGAAACCAGCTTTTTGAGATATTTTTGCAAACAGGGCCTGGTCTCCCCTGAGGGGGAGGAGAATTTAGAAGGTACTAGAACTGGGGTGATTACTTCACTGGGCATGCTGCTAACTGGAGGGCTCTTTTCAGATATGCTAATTTGAAGAATCTATAAAAATTGTGCATGCGTCATGCAGTGTGTGCATCTTTGGCGTTTTCCACCTAACAAACAGCACCTGAGGATCTCTGTATAAAGGTACTCCTTTTTATCACCCTAACTGTGTCTGGCTCATATTTTTATGACCAGAGAAAAAGGCATCACCACAATGTAGCAGGGTATCTCCCCCACCACAGGAGAGCTTATCTGCTGCTTGTTAGCTGGAGAAATAATTCAGAGCATCTCACCCTTCACAAGAGCTTGCTACTTGGTGAAATAACTCAGTAACGACTGCTTGTCTCATAGTGAGTTACTCAGGCACCATGGAAGTGACACTTCTAGCTGACAATAAACATCTTGCTGTGAAAGTGAGATGTGGAAAGATAGGCTGGAATTTCTCAATGACAGACACTCCACTTTACAAACTGTAAAAGCTACACAAAAATTTCATATATCAGAAATCTTCTGCACATTCCCTGGAAACATGTGGAGCTTTCTCCCCAGTGTTTTGGGATGCCAGACTTTGTGATTACTCTCTTGAGGCTTGAGTGAAAGGACTCTGTGTACACTACCGTCAATTCAGTGGCAAGCTACAGTGACTCCTAATCTATACTATTTCTTTTCTAGCTTTATATAGGTATATTAATATCATGCACTGTTTTTATGTTATCTACTAGTATTTCTTTCTGGTTTATACTGTGTGGTAAGTAACTCTGTTTAAGGCGTTTTATCTGTTACCTTCTGTTTCCTCAATAAACAACTAATTTCATAATAGACCTGATCTGCCATTCTTAGAACTTGCAAGCCAAAGCAGTTTAGGTGCAGGCCAGCTAATTCAAGCTGTTGCCAGAAATCTTAGCCTAAGGCAGGGCTTGTCTGAAGCTCCCACTCTATCCTTAAGATTATTGTCATAGTCGAAAAGCAGGATGGCAGACCAAAGGCTTAGCCAATTGCCTATGGAGGCCCAGTGTTCATACAGAAATCAACGACCCTTGGCCAGTAGCTAACTGGTTTGAGAGAGGAGAAATAAAAGAGAAAATAAACGAAAATAGGGGATCTCCAAAAGATAAAAAAGGAAAAGGTATTAATTGTCATGTACTTACATTATGTTTAAAATCTGGTTGGCAATGGAGGGAAGAAATGATTAAAGAAAATGATAATTTGAGAAATGAAATAAAGGAGAAAACTTGAAGAATTTTCTCTACAGTATTAAAATGACAAATTGAAATGAGATAAAAGAATCCAGGGAAAAAACAAAAAACTTGAAAGAAAAATTAGAATTGGCATTATTAAAAAAACCCCAAATATTTGGATGTTAGAAAAATTAAAAAATTAACAACTTCACCCAAGGATTGGGATGGTGATATTTGGAAAAGCTCTGATTCAATTGGTGATGAAAGTGTTGAATGGGATGTAATGAAAGCTCCAAACTTCCACCTTTTAAAGGGGAAGAAATTCCAGAATTTAAAATTAAACCCATAATGAAGACTAAACTTTCAAAAGGACCCCAAGGAGGTCACAGGAGGAATACAGTCGAAGCTACTCCTTGGGATCCCCTGTAATTGGCAAACTTTCAAGAAAAATATGGACGAGAAGCAGGGGACAGAGACTGAATGTCTGTGCAGTAATTGTCTCACTGGGGGAGATTGAATATTATTGGATGGGATGCACAGTTTTGAGTTCTGGGGTACAGGTGTTCTTTTACACCTTGGACCAGACCCTCCAGATGAACCCCATTCAATAACCGTCAGAATTGCATATTGGGTAGGAGGAATAAATACTATGGAAAGAGGGCAACCAGCCTCAATCCCTATGCAGTCAGTTAATGACATCTCTGCTCCTCTTACAAAAGCTGCCTGTCTGCAGGCAGTGCACAGATGTGCAGACAGACATATTCCAATCTCTGCAGAGGTGGATCCTGATAAGCTAAGACCTCTGATAAGAGTAGCTCTAATACACAGAAAGTCTCTAAAATGCAAAGTGAGTTATAAAGTAGGTATGCATTTTTTTTGGCCGGACGCATGCGGGATACCTCTGCAAAGGCATGCACATCTACTTGCTCTCAGCATTCTTTTTTATCCTCTAAAATGTTACATATACATTAGGTTTTGCAATACATTTATGTATATTCATTTCCTGGCTCCACCTTGTCCCACTTTGTATGCTAATTAGCTTATCAGTTCCTAGCACCTGCATACTTGTCTCTGGTGGTCATCTTGGGGGTTGCATGGGATGAAGCAAATGGTCTTCATCAAAGTTGACCTTCTCACCCCATCTTCTTGCGCATGCTTACTTATCCTTTGGTCACAGTCCAGACCATGAGGCTAGTATAATCTGGTTGGGGGTCTGAAGAGCCTTGTTATCTTGGTAGCCTTGAAACTTTGTCCTGTTTTGATGAACATCATCTTTCCCTTATCACAAATCTTTGCATTCTTTAATATTGCTCTTGCATGTACACCCTGTCTCCCATGTACACCCTGTCTTCCCTTTACAGGTAGTTAGCACAGTAAAATGCAGCAAATATTTATATTTATATATATATATATATATATGTAAAATCTAAATATCTATTTCTAATCAATACCCCTCTAATTCCTAACCTTGTGTCTCAGTTCCAACTATACTAAAAGGTTATTTGGTGGGGAGATGACACTAAATCAAAAGAGAGGGTGCGACAGTGTTCACAGGGGTTTTCAGGATGAGGGAAGAGACGAAAATGTTGACTCCATGTTCAGAAGGCTTGATTTATTATTTTATGATATATATATATTATATTATAACTATAGTAAAAAGAAGAGAAGTAAAAGTTTAATCTCAGAAGGCTAGCTAAGCTAAGAATAGAGTAGAAAAGAATGAAAACAAAGGCAGCTGGCTCGGACAGAGAGAGAGAGTCAGCTCTGCCGTGACTGGTCACTAATTCCAAACATCTACCCGAGACCAATCACGGATCCACCTGCTGCATTCCACAGCAGCAGGTAACCATTGTTTACATTTGTTGCTGAAACTTCTCAGCTTCAGCAGGAAAAAATCCTAAGAAAGGATTTTTCATAAAAAGATGTCTGCGACATGCCACCTTTTTTTATTTAGTTAAATTAAAAAGAAAAGTGTTTGTAGTTTTCTCTGCTGGGCTCATGCAGAGGAAAGAACAAACACTTGACAGGTTATCTGTTGCCAATCAAAACCTCAATCAAGTGCTCATGTGGAATGAACAGGGAATTTCTTCACCTGTAGAACATAAAATTCTATCATATCACTAAAACAATCTTACAATATAAGAAAATGCAAAAACAATGCAAAGAAAATTCAAGTCCAAACAGCTGAGTTTCAGGAAAAGTCCGTGAACTGAAGATGTTCCCCTTTGACATCTCTGAAAGTCCCTTTTGGTCCTGAAACAGGCTTGCAGAATCCTGAAACAACAAATTGCTAAAGAAAAATCCATCAATAGTTATAAAAAATCCATTGACAGTCATCAAACAATTTCAAATAATTTGAGAAAATTTCTGGAACGACTTGGCCACAGCCCTTTATTGAACAACTCGGGCTGAAGCAAATTTTTTGCTCTTCAATGCTTTTGAGCTGCTGCCAGCTCTTTCAACCCTTTTTATTCAATTTAATTTTTTTTTTTTTTCCGGAAAGAGCAGCAGCAGCAGCCAGCCGGAGAGGCCCTGGCATGCCCGGGCCATCTTGGAAGGATCAGGAACCCCAGACCTGGCCCACAAAACAGTGTCCCCGGACCTGATGGGGGAAACAAAATGCCCAAACCCAACAGCTGGCCGGGCAGTGGCCCTGGCCCAAGGAACCAAGACAAACAGCCCAGACCCAGCCCGCCAGGCGGGCTCTGTATTGTCACAGACCAGCACCTTGCTGCCAGTGCAGTGGCAGCACGAGTGATCAAACGCTTCCTCCCCCCAAAACCACCGACACATTCCGGCAGTGGGGGAATAGAAGCTGTCCTGAGAATCTCCATCTCGGGTCTGGGAATGCTTTTTGCCCACAGCAAGCGAGCCATGATCGCTTCCTGCTGTGCCCTTTGCCTCTGCAATGCAAATGCAAAAGGTGTTCCTCCCATCTGCCTCCCGGTACCACCCCCACCCCCTCTGGGCTGGGGACCAAAGGCAGAACCCCCGGGAGCCACCTCCCCCTTGCTGCTGGAGCACGAGAGGTAAGGCAGGGATTGCAACCTCCAAGGAGGAACCACCGACCAAACACCCTCCAACCCGCCACAAACGCTGAGTTTAAAAGCAGGCAGCCGGGCTGCGCCCGCACTCAGCTGCCTAGTCACGTCTCCTCCATGGAAGGAGAGGCCAGACTCTGGAGCTGCTGCCGCAGGGGCAACTGGCTCGGGACGGTCCGAGCTCGGACATGTCGCCGGTTCCAAGGCAGCCTCTGACGCAGACACAGAGGACGGAGTCTCCGAAGGCGGCAGAATTTACGGGGTGGGCAGCGAGGGCAGCAGGGGTGCTCGGGAAAGCACTGCTGTTGTGTCACTCGGCTCTGGGAGTGGCAGCACAGGCGTGAGCTCTGGCCCTGCAGGAGGGGCTGGCGGGGACGGCATAGGGTAGGCAGCAGCTTCTGCCTCTGTCTCTGAGATCGGCCGCGGAGGCGCAATCGCGGGAGGTGGCGGGGGGGCTGGGGGAAGGGGCGGGGGCAGAGTCAGGTTGCTGTTGTCACTCAGTGCGTTGGCTAGCAACACAGGCGCAGCCGCGGGAAGCGGTGTTTCGGAGCTCGGCCCCTCAGGCGCAGAAACCGGTGGAGCCGCGGGTGGGGCTGTCCGGAGAGGCGGCTGCAGGGAGGGTTGGGGTGGCTCCACGGGCCCGGGAGGCGGCCCCGCGGGCCCGGAAGGCAGGACCTCAGGGACCAGTGCTGCCTGCAGCTCTGGGCGGGGTCCAGGAGGCCAGCCAAGGCGGTGCCTGCAGGGCTGCCAGGGGTGGCACAGCCCACTCAGACCCCCCTGAGAGCAACAAGGGGGGGCAAAAAGCGTCTCTGTCTGAGCATGTCCCAAAGATGCAAGAAAAAAAACTTCTTCGGCTGCGGGCAAAATCTTGCCCCCCCGCTGCGAGTCAGGGGGGCTGGGAAGCAGTAGATCGTCTCCCTCCAAAGGATCTTCTCCTGTGGGAATTGGGGGAACGGGGCTTGCCTCCTAAAATCAGCAATCCACTGAAAGGATGCTGCCTTCCGTTTCAAGACCGGGAAGAGCGTCCTGAATGATGGATGAATGCGGCGGTACCCCAGCCCACAGTCCAAGACGGCTTCGAAAATGGATTCTATGCATTCCTATATGAACATATCAAGGGCATAGAGTACATTCATAAAAAACCCATAGAACTTTGCCCATCGAAAAAACTCATAGAAATGTGTCTTCACCATAAGAACATTGTCCTCTTCACCCCATTTTTGCCAGAGAGCAATAAGTTTCTCCTCTGAGGGGGAGAAAGGAACCTCCGCCTCTGTGGGAACCCTCTCCCACATTTTCAGCCACAATCTGCAAAGGGCAGCATCGTCAGGAAGGGAAAAGCTAACGGTACCTTGTGACAGTGTCCAGCACGCTCTGGCCATTTGCTTGGTGCTGCTAGGCTTTCCGAACATCTTCTCTGGAGGCTTTTTAAAAGGTGCTCTTTGTGGTCAGAATCTGAATAATAGAAATGCTGATACAGCAGCAAAGAAGCTTCCTGACTCCAGGGACATCTGCCCTATAACCTATCCCTATATCCATGTAAGGCAATATCTTGTTAACCCTACTATTGGTCAGTTATGGTCCTTCTAACCTTTGCCATTGGCCAAGATTGGAACTGGGCCAAGGCTATAAAAGTAGCATACTGTACCCCTACTAACTTGGAAGAAGAAGAGCTGAGACCCTTCACAGACCCCTCCAATAAAGCCATACTCGTGGAACATCTGACGTCTTCTCCTTCTCCTCTCTCTACCGTCTGCTGGAGCCTCAAGCCAAGGGAAAGCTACCTAGCAAGCAAAGCTGAAATCATAAGAGCTGGCTAATCACTATAAGAGCTGAATATCCCACTGCTTGCTAGGGGCTGACCTGTGGCCTTGGTCTGGGCGAGCTGGCCTCTGGCACTCAGTCCCCTTGGGGGCTGAGCTCTGGAGCTGTCATAGCTTGCCTTAGGATAAGACCAATTAAGGCTCATTACCCTGAGAGATGTGTGAGAACTTTTAAACATAACCCATCTGAGAGAAAAGAAGAACTTAGCCAACTTAACCCTCTCTGAGAGCAGAGTGAGACATGGGGGTTAGAAATTAATTTAGGGTAGAAATTAATTTCAGAGTTAGGATAGCTGTTTTAGATGATGCATGTTGTTTAACCTGCTTAGCTTGTAACCTGCTTTGCTTGCAAAGGCCTGCAAAGATGGACAAAGAAATGCAGGGCTCATGATAAGAGGAGCTTATTACCCCAAACAAGGTGGAAGGAATGTGAGGCCTGTCAGACTGTTGGAGATAAGAGAGGCTCCTCAGACCCTGAAGCTAGCTAAAACCAGCACTATCGTTTAACTGCAGTCAAGAGACTAAAGCGCATGTGCAGGGATCAAAAGGTGAAATGTTTTTCTTGATGAAGACCTTAGAAAGCTCATTTACTTCCTCCCATGTGACCACCGAATGACCACCAGAGAGCACTGTGCAAGTGTAGAAGGACTGATGAAGTGGGGCTGGGAGGGGCTAGGAAATGAATATGCATGGATCTATTGCAAAATTTGATGCATGTGTAACATTTTAGAGGACAAAAAGAGGTTTTTCAGGAGGCACGCATGCCTTTGTGGAAAGATCCCGCATGTACCCAGCTCTGAATAAATACATACCTACTTTACAACTTTTATGAGTTGTGGAGTCTTTTGGCGAATCAAGAGAAATGAATTATGGAGAACTGCTTTGGCTTTGGGAATGCCCAAAGCTGCCCTAAGAAAAAACCTAACACGGTAATAGTACAGTTAATCCAAGCTATGGAGAGTAGGAGGGGAAAAGTGATGAATTTAAACCCAAGCATCACACAGGGAAAAAGGATAGCTCCCAATCCTTTTGCAACACAGCAGGAAAAAAACCCTTAAGCTCTGACCGACCTTTGGGCCAGCTCCCTCAGAGCATTTCTGCATGTCAAATGAATTTCTGATAACGATGGCCCATATGTTTATTTGGCTGTAGGAACAAGGAGACAACCTTTGAAATTTTTAATTGAAACTGGAGCCCAAATCTCTTAAATTACTCCCACAGAAGCCAATAAACTGAATTTAAATTTTAAAAGTAAAAAGGTTTGTTTAACCAGCTTTAATGGAAAAAGTATTGTCAGTTACGCTGCCAAAGTCTGTTTATGGTTACCTGTGGAAAGGTGAATGACTTCACATACATTTGCATTTGCAGTTCATGAAGAAAACATTTTAGTATATGACATCCTTCAAGGGAAAATTTGGCAATTACCAAATGGGGATATTTGGTCCTTTGGACCCATAAAAAAGCCCCCACAGTAATCTTTTGGGAAGGATAAGTAAAACAATCTCTTAAAAATGTCTCTGTTACCACCTGCTTCTATTGTAATTTATATCAAACAACACCTTATACCCTGTCTTGGGGTGATTTTATGATGGTACTTTATTCCCTGATCATCTGTTTTATGTCCAGAAATGTCTGTGATATCTTTAAGATGAACCAGGGGTGGGGCCAGAGCCTGGGAGCCCCAGACGCAGGCTCTGTTCAATCGCTCTCTCTTTGGTGTGGTCAGTGGCTACATGGATTGCATCTTCATTGCCTTTTGCTGGATTATCACCAACTTAGACAAGAAGCTTCTAGATTTTTTTTTTCCCCTCCCCTTGGCCTAGATGCTTTTCACTGGCTAATACTTTTCAGCAGATTTTAGGGTTTTTTTCTCTCCAGCTTGGGGAGAAGGAACATCAAAATCCACCAGTTTCCCCTGTAGTGAGGAGGAAAGCCAGTGCCAGAAGATCAACAGGTTTCCCATCTGCTTTGCTCCGGGCTGCTCTTCCCCTTCCTGGAGACAAAAGGGACCAGCTGACATTTTGTTTTCCAGGCCATGCCGCCAGCCTGTATATTTTTTTTTCCCTGGGCATTTTTTGAGTTTCTTTTTGTTCTGCTCTGGGTAGGTGTGTGGGGGTGTGTGTCTGGGTGGAGGGTAAGTTTCTGGGAGTTCATATCTAGCATTTATTCAACCCCTTTCTGTGAAAAATGCGTATTTTATGATTGGGTTTTTGCAAATATTTAAATGAATATTACATGTGTTATGTTAGAAAGTTATGCGGTATTAATTTTCTTAAGTAGTGTATTAAATATAGTTTTAGGTTATAACATAATGGTAAAATATAAACTATGCTATGTAAGATACTTTTTTAAAAGAAAGGACTCACACCGAGATAGCAGCCACAGGACACCTAAATCTTTCAGAGAAAAAGAATTTATGGCTCCATTATCAGAAGAAACTAACTTCTTCCCTCCTTGCTCAGCCCTGAAGATGCCATCAGGATTAAGAGGAAGAAGTTGACACTGACCAGACAGACTCCTTTGTTTGAATGGAATTTATGCATCATGTATGAGGTGTATGAATATGCAACAGGCTATTGTTTTTAAGGGTTAATCCTCTGTTAATGTGTGTCCTTTTTTTGGGCTTATTTTGCCCAGAAAGAGCTACCCGGACTGTCCGTAACTCTTTGTTTTTATTGTCTCGTATTGTCCTAAATCCTAATTGTCCAAATTTTAATTACTCTAATTATATTTCTATTTTTATAACCATTTTATTACTATTAAACTTTTAAAATTTTAAAAACAAGTGATTGGTGTTCTTCACAATTATGGTAGCAGAGGATGGTTACTAACACCTTGCTGCCAGTGCTTTAGGAGAGTCAGAGTGAGGAAGGTGCCCCCTGCCCTATTTGACAGCCCTGCTCTGTTTCCCCTATTGTGACCGACAGACACAGGTTACGATCAATGGACAAAAGGAGGCAATAAAACAAAGAAAAGGGAAAAAGGCTCCCTACAACCGCAGTAATTGGCCCCCTAAGACTAGTAGTGCGCACGAAGAACCCGGAAAGGAAAAAAGGATTGATAAGTACTTTTGGGGGGGGGCAGGTACGGGGGGATGAATATATGTGTGAATGAGAGGTGGGCTGGTTATCCCACACCTTCTACGTGTTTGAGGAGTCTCCTGTGATGTGTTTCCGTCTTTTCATGAGAAAAATAGCCAGTAAAGAGACTAAGTGAGAGATAAAAGGAGTGAGATAGTCCCCCGGGGTAACTGGGACTGGGTCTCAGGGAAGGGGTTGGACCCCTCGGAGGAAAGGAGCAGAGGAGTTTCCTAGAACAATCCACTAGGAAACGGGACAAAAGGAAGGGGCCCTTAAAAATTCTGCTGGATTGAGGGATAAGAGTGCCCAAGAGCATCCAGAATTAAAACCTTCTGGGTTGAGAGATTAACACTCCAAGAGCATCCAGGGTTGAGCAAAATTCTGCCAGACTGAGGATATGCCCAAGAGCATCCGGGGTTGGACAACACAGCTGGGTTGAGGGATATCCAAGAGCACCGGGACTGGCCGGTAACACCTAAAATTGTAATAGGTGATTTGAAAGTAAAAGGTACCTTATTGTTGTCTTGTTGTGTGTGTGAGAGTGAGTCAAACACAAAATCAGCCTCAACTTCCCTGGCATGTAGGAAGGTGGGAGCTGTGGAAAGAGCTGTATGTGACCTGCAAACAGGCCATTGTTCTCCCGAGCATGTAGAGTTGGCCGTGGATAAAGAGTGTGAGTGACACGCAGAGAGCCTCACAGGTGAGCTGGCACCAGAGGCGACCAGAGTCAGGGCCCTTCCAGGAGGCCCGGTGATACTGAAACCCGGAGGCCAACCCCAAGGTGAGGGGGGGGCCAAAGGGACCCGCGATTCTCTGGCGACAGGGATCCACTTTGGGTCCTGAGGGTGTGAAAGAATGTATGGAAGTGAATGAGAAATAAAAGTGAATAAATATAAATGAATGAAAGCTTATGTAATGTAGATTGTATATTTTAAGCTTCACTATATCTCCTTGGAGAGAAGTGTATTGTATTGAAAAGTAGTGAGAGAAAAAGGTTTTTTTTATTTTTCTGTGTCTAGTTGAAAGAAAAGTAGTATTTAAGTTGTTAGTGAAAGTGAAAAACAAAAGCAAGTGATAAATAGAAATGATCTTGAAAAATGGAACAGAAAACCAATAAGTGCCACGGTTTGACGCTGGCACAATGCCAGTGCCCCTATGAAAATATATTCTCCCTGGTGTCTACTGTGAGATGTGATCAGAAATAGAGCAAAGCAGGATTCAGCTTAGGAATAAAGGGAAAAAAACCCTTTATTAACTTACACTATATAAAAGAAACACACAGAACTCAGAATGAAAACCTTCCAAAACATTCCTCCTCCCCACAACAAATTTCCAATACATCACAGGAAGACAAAACCTTGGATTCTCAATCCAGTTACCATCCCTCAGATCACCAACTCTCAGTCCATCACCACCTTTCAGATAATCAGTTCTCAGTTCATCAAGAAGAGAGGAGTCCCTCTTGTACCATAGGCTTCTCCAGGAAACACAGTTGAAACCTTTTGGTTTTTTCCCTTTCCAAAGGGAAAAAAAACAGCGCAAAAAGCAGAAAGCAAGCAAGCAAAGCGGCTAGCCAAGCCAAGCAGCAAAAAGCCAAAAGCCAAAAAGACCTGGTCAAACACTCCCCCCCTCTCTTCCCCGCCCCGCCGCAGCAAGACGGCCGGGGGGGGGGAAGAGAGAAAAGGCACAGCTGCCAGACACAACACACGATATTGGGATAAAGGCTGTCAACCCACGACACTATGTCACACACGGCACTGCCTGGAGAACACTTGCCATCGCGACATCTTCCTTCCATGTCCAGTGCTCTCACCACTGCGCATGGACCAGAGCAGCTTCTAGGGGTCCCCTTTTAAGGATGCTTTGCCCAGTTCCAAAAAAAGCAACAGTCTCTCACTTTCGGGACACCAGTCCCCCCCACATTCACCCCCTAGGATTGAGGGGTCTTGAGAACAGCCATCTTCTTCTTCACTGAAGATCGAGGGCACCACCACCCTCCTCACCTGTCGTCTCTGTTCATGCCACTCCTTCACATAACATCACTGCACTCTCTTGGCTCCAAGTCATTGACTCCCCCTAAATGCAGTCTCTGTGTCACAGGAAAAAATGGTTCTGTCCATG
Source organism: Melospiza georgiana (assembly GCF_028018845.1). Classification (NCBI taxonomy): domain Eukaryota; kingdom Metazoa; phylum Chordata; class Aves; order Passeriformes; family Passerellidae; genus Melospiza; species Melospiza georgiana. The sequence continues at coordinate 9,447,275 of NC_080464.1, read as the reverse complement.
GCTATACAAGAAAAGTCCAGCCAAAGGCCACTCCATCATCTCCTCCCACCTAGGATTCTTCTCAACACTTGACATCTTTCACTTGCACGGACTTTCATCACACTTGCCCATTTCCTGCTATTCCATCTCTCTCTTCTCATTCAGATCCAGGAGGATCAATATTTGTAAGGTTTCCATCATCCAAGAAAAGGGTTAAAATCTCAGGCGCTGCCTGCCCAGAACTCCCACTCCCACAATGGCCCTGCCGGGCACCTTCTCCTCGCCGCCCTCGCTGTACCCCAGGCTGCACCCCAGGCTGCACAGCTTGGCCAGGCCGTGCTATCAAATTTCAACATTTCAAGGTGGCACAAGCACAGGCACAGGCTCTCTCTCCCTCTCTCTCTCCGGGGGGGGGTGGGCTGCCCGATGCTTCTTAGTGTTCTTCCACCCTTGCATCCTGCAGGGGCCTTCACCTCCCTTCTCTGTCCAAGGCCCAGCCTACCTCACCTGGCTGCATGGCTTTCCCTCCCCTGCCCAGCCTGCAGCTGGGCGGGGGAGCAGGGGAGGTCTGACCTCGTTCATGGACAGAACCCAAGAGAGCTTCCCCCTGGGAGTTCTCTGCTTTTAATCCCCTGTGTTCTCAGAGGCGTATCCATGTCCTCAGTGGCCACACCAGGTGCCAATATTCAAATTCAAAATTCACCACCAGACTCCCAAAAACTCACTCCCTTTTTAAACCAGCACAGTTAGAAACAAGAAAAAAAAAAAAAGAAGAACAAAAACATACTAGCAGAGATACCCCAAAATAGCCCTTTGGGAGTTATGTTGGATAACAAAGATACAACTCCTTGCAAAAGGAGAAAATACCAAGTATGCAATAGTTAATGAACAAAACATGCAAACTATAGAAAAAAATTAACCTTACACTAGTAAACTCAAACTTATAAATTATACATACTTTAAAAAGAGCACAAAAATATTTAACACAAAATAAAAAATCTATATATACTAATTCAAAGTATACCTTTAAAGTAGAAGTAGTACATACCTTTAAAAATTTGGAAAGGAAGAAGATGACTTAATTCAAGAAGAAAAGAATTAGTACATAAAAAACTTATTTTAAAAGTTTTAGAGACATTAAAATTACCTAAAAGAAATAGCTACAGTACATATTAAGAAACACCAAAAAAGAAAGACTCCAGAAAGAAGAAGAAATAATTTTGCAAATCAAGAAGCTAAAAGTGCAGCAAAAAATTGATCTGAAAGAGTTATGTTAATGTTAGCTCCAAATGAGGAAAAATTGGAAATTCCAAAGTTTAGGGAAGCAAAGAAAAAAGAAGTAAATAAGATAGGAGGTGAACAAGATGAATCAGGGAAATAGGGAAATAGAAACTTCCTGATGGAAGACAATTACATAAAATGCTTACTAGGAAAATATTAGAAGACATGCATCAGAAAACCCACTGGGGTACTCAGGCTTTGTGTGATCATTTTCTTAAGGAACTATGGATGCATTGGGATTTTTGGAATAGCAAAGCAAGTAACTGAAAGATGTATAATTTGCCAAAAGATAAATTAAAAGGTGATGAGAAGAACAACGTTAGGACATTGTGAGTTAGCTTATCGACTATTTCAAAGTATTCAAGTGGAAGTTTAGATTTGTCAAGCTCTGGATTTATTTATAAATTCAAAATACCCATTTAATCCAGAAGAAATGCCGCATGCTAAGGGGGAGATCGTAAGAAAATCACATCTTTAAAATATCAAAAATCCCAAGACAAAGCAATAAAAGAAAAAAGGGGTGAAAGAAAAGGGAGGGGAACAAGAAAAAAAAAACACAGAAAAAGAGTGGGATCCTTTGCAGGTCTTGCCCCCTCTTTTTGCGGCTGAGGCGCCTGTCTCGGGTCCCGGCTCGCTGCCTGCCTCAGCTCCACCTGCCCGGGTTCCTGTCCCAAGTGCGGGCTCGCTGCCCCCGGCAGCTCCATCGGTCCTCGCCCACACCCCAGCCCCGGCCCCGGCGGTGAATTTGACTGCCCTGGTCCCGGCCGCCAGGTCTGCGGCAGCCCTAATGGACATGCCTGGGGTCTCTCCTCCTGCATGGTCTATGACCACCGCCCCGACCACGCCAGGGGTCCCGTCGGTCCCAGCCATCCCATCCCCGACCGCGTCCCCCACTGCCCAATCCCTGGCTGCCCTGCCCGTGCTGGCGGCGCTGGGCGCCACCGCTGCTGCTGGGGTCTCCCACCTGCTTTGTCTCTGCCGGAAGCTGCTGGCTCAGCCACCAGAAGCCATGTGGGGGCTACCCTCGCTCCGGCTTAGTCTCCACCGGGAGATCCCCCTCTGGCGGTTCCGGGAGCGTACCCCGCCTGATCCTTGGAGGGCCAAGACTCGATGCGGATCCTTCCCCTCACCTCCCATCCTCCGACACTAAGGGAAAACCAGCAGGCAGCAGGTCCACCCAGAGATTAGAAAATGCCAATGGCACCTACTGATTGGGGTCAAAATAATGAGGAGGGGAGAAAACACATGAATAATCATCGTAATTTCATAATCAAGGGAATAAATAAGGCAGCATATCAAAGACGAAATGTAAAAAAAAAAAAAAAAGAAAAGAGTTTTTAGGGGACAGCTTTTAAGAAAGAAAGAAGAAACTCCAACTGAATAATTAGACAGACTTGGGACATTATAAAAGAAATTGCACTAATCAGATAAAAGATTTTAAAATCTTCCGAGAGATGGGCACAGAAAGGAAATAGAGGAGTTATAAGCTGTATTTTTTAGGAACAAATACTATTTGGAGCCTGTAATAACTTTAGAGTCCCAAGAAAAAAAATTAGAATTTGTGGTAGACAAGGACAGAAACAACATGCCTGTTAAATATTCCAAAAGGTTATAGCGTAAGCAAAGGCACTGTAAAAGTAACAAAAGCAAAAGGAAAGAGTTTCACAGTTCCTGACATTAAAGATGTAGCAATTGAAGGAAAAGCTAAAATTTAGATGGAGGATGTCTTATCAGTGCCTGGGGCAGATTATAACTTATTAAGAAAAGACTTAGAAGAAAAAAATAGAAGTTATACCACAAGAAGGAAAAATGTCAACTAGAGTTTTAAAACTTAGCCAAGAAAATAAAGAATTAAAAAGGAAGTTTAGGCTGGGAAAGAAATAGAGGAAGATTAAATATTGACCCCTTAAGTGTCACAATTGAAAAATAATTGTCCCATACGTGTACGCCAGTACCTCATATTTTTAAAAGGACAGGAAGGTTTAAAGCCAGTAATAGAAGAACTTAAAAAGGATAGAACATTAGAACCTTGTATGTCTCCTCATAATTCCCCTATTCTCCCAGTAAAGAAGCCCAATAGAAACTATCTTTTATTATCTGGAGAAACTGAAGTTAAGGTTAAAAAAGGCTACTATATAACTTTTAAATTTTCTCAGCAAAAGAAAAAGGATTAAAGGTATCAAAGAAGGAAATTAGAGAACTACTCAGATTATTGGGATATTGCAAATTATAGATTGACAGGTACACACAAGCAATAAAAATTTTATATAGAAAATTAACAAAGGAAAATGATGTTAAATTAGAAGAATTGGAGTTAAAACTAGCCTAAGTACCAGCTTTAAGCTTACTCTCATTAGAAAAATCCTTTTCATTTGTACATAAATGTAGAAAATGGAGTAGCTCATAAAATTTTAATTCAGGAGTAGGGAACAGTAAAGAGACTAGTAGCTTATTTATCAAAGATGTTAGACCCAGTAAGCCACAGCTGGCCAGTATGTATTCAAGCTATAACAGCTACTGCAATCCTAGTAATAAAAAAGTTGTAAGCTTACTTTAGAAAGTAAACTAGTTATGTGTACACCTCATACAGTCTGGAGTGTGTTGAATCAAAGAAAAGAGAAAAAGATAAGGAAAAGAAAAGAAAGTAGGAAGAGAAGAAAGAGAGAAGTTGAAGGGGGAGTGTGGTGGTGTCTGCAGGGGTCCCAGGACAAGAGAAGAGACGAGAATATGACTCCATGTTTCTGAAGGCTGATTTATTATTTTATGATATGTATTACATTAAAAGATATATTAAAACTATACTAAAAGAATAGAAGAAAGGATTTCATCTGAAGGCTAGCAAGCAAAGGAAAAGAAAAGGAATGATAACAAAATCTTGTGACTGACCAGCGAGTCCGAAACAGCCGTACTGTGATTGGCCATTAATTAGAAAAAAACACATGAGACCAATCAAAGATGCACCCGTTGCATTCCACAGCAGCAGATAATTATTGTTTACATTTTGTTCCTGAGGCCTCACAACTTCTCAGGAGAAAAAATCCTAAGGAAAGGATTTTTCATAAAATGTGTCTGTGACAGGGGAGGAGGGGTGGTTAGCAGACTTTGGGATGTTGGAATGTGGAGTCATGATGTCTTGATGCTAGAAGAAAACAAAAGTGTAAATGCAGTTTCTGCATGAAGAGCAGAGAAGTGTCTGAACACATGGTTAAGAGGTTATTCAATGCCGAACTGGGGCTCGGAAAAGGTTTAGCAGAACAGGCCCTCCTTACAGGGAAAAGGGATATGTTAAATAAGAAAAAGAAAAAAACGTCAAGAGCACCTGGGGGCACCAAGTTTTGGGTTCTCAAGTTTGGGAGGTAGTTGACTGCTCCCGTATGAGTGGTGGTGTCTCAGGGGCTGCAGCAAGGATCAATTCATAGAGGTGACCCAGCAGCAGTGCTGGGAGCAGATGACACTTGTTTGCTGGCCAGGAGCAGGCTGACTCAGTGGCAGAACTGCCAGGGTGGCTCCCAGACTATTGGGGTCCCGAGTCCAGGACAGCAGCATCAGCCCTGGCAAGTGGCTCACGAGAGAGAGAGAGAGAGAGAGAGAGAGAAAGAGAGAGAGAGGGAGGGGGCGAAAGGGACTCAAGGCATGTCCCCAGGGTCCCCATGCCCATGGCTGTCTGCAAGTTCTCCCCTGCTCCCGCTAGGGCAGGATCTGCCCTAGCCGGGGCCCTGCTGTAAAGCGGCAACAACAGAGAAAGGGCGAGGAACAACATTGAAAGAAATGCAGTGACAAAATGAAAGAGGAGGCTTTTGTTCTGCAGAATGGGTCTGTAAGGCTAAAACAGTTAAATGTTGCCCCAAAAGTAAAAAGCAATAGATGTGGTTCATCTAATGTTAAAATTGGCCTAGCCTTTCTTGTTTAACTAATTGTAGCTCACAGAAAGAAAAATTTGCCTCTGCATCTGTTAGCACACCTGGATACAAGAAGAAGAGGCAGCTCTAGAGAAAGCTTTTAGTTAAATCCAGAAAGTTTTGAAGAAAGCTAATAGTAAAAGTTAATGCGGTATTTTCTTTGTTTTATCACTATGGTAGCAAGAAGTCCTTTCCAGGTACTACTGAAACAGCAATCCGAACCACGGAAAGAGTGAATTCATGCCAGCAAAATCCAAGGACTTGTGAAAGAACCTGAGGAATGGATTATCACATCTAAACCGGGTGATACCAAATTGACTTTCAAACAGGGACTGGGTGGTAATGGTTTGGGAAAATCCCAATGATCCAAGAAATGTACAAAGAATGATACCTAATTAAGAAATAAGGCAAAGGTTACATCACTGGTTTCAAGCACTGCCTGAATAAAACATCTCCTTGGCAAGGAATACTTCAGACAGAAGAATCAAGACTGTTTTGGTCAAAGAGTTCTTATATTCTGACATTAGCCTGTGAATTGTACAGGGAAGAAGAGGAATTACCATTTCTATCAGTACCATAAAGTAAACTTTATTTGATTCATCCTAATACTGGACATGCTATCTGGTTTATAAGTAAATGCTTGAATTGTGGGAATAATTAGTATTGTAGTTCACAAAATTTATGCTCTTGTTGCAAGAAGTGTTAAAGTAATAACTTTGTTTTGTGGATGGGAATTATTAGTGCCTGTTGAATGAGAGATACCTGAAGAACGGTAGGAAACCACAGTTAATGGGTGTTAAAAAAACCCCAAAACCTATTAACCTAGAAATTAGCTAAGAGAAAGTGACAAGGAAGTAGAGGGCAAGACCAGATTGGCCTCTTTATTCGCCACCAAGAAGATCAAATAAACCTGCTGTGAATTGCAAGATCACAGGCATGGGAGGTGGGAGTATAAGCCATACTGGACCTCTGTTATTTCTGTTCCTGTCACTCATTTGTTGTCTTTTCCCTTTCAGGATACCAGCAAGATCGTGTCACAAATGCTACAGAAAGCATCACATGGAAAGAAACCAAAGTTCCTCTTTTATTTCACACACCCATGTCAACAGCCACTGTTATAACCCCTCCAAATTAAGAACCTGTAGGCAAAACAGAAAATTATTGGATTGCAAGACACTTAGGAAAAAGTGGTAAAAGATGGGGAATTGAATGTCCAAAAGGAGAGAGATGGATTTGTTTTACATTTAATCTTAAAGATATAGTTCAGGATTCAGTAAAAAAAACAACTAGTAAACAAAAAGGTAAAACCAGAACAGTAATCTAACTCTGTATTGACACCAAATTGTATGCTGAATCATAGTATAAGACTCCAAGCGGTTATAGAAATGATAACAAATAAAGCTGCTCAGTCATTAGAATTGATATTAAGTCAGCAAAGTCAAACAAAAACTGGACTGTATCAGAATAGGTTACCTTTGGACTATTTATTGGCTAAAGAAGGAGGTGTTTGTGAAAAGTTTAATATATCAGATTGTAGAAAATTTATGACCATGGAGAAGTCATTCTAGAAAAAGCAAAAAGTATCAGAGAAAAAAAAATATAATAACCCAGGTACCAGTCCAAAAATTAAAAAGTAATGTTAAAACCTAGCTGGTGGGGTAATTTATTAGAGATAAGATGATAGAAGAAATTAAGATTTTTCCATTTATGTGTTACAACTGTTTTGATATTTCGTCCCTGTGTAATCCCCCTGTTTTATTTTGCCAGCATAGACCAGAAGATGCAAGTAAACAAGAAATATTGCTCAAGCCAAATGATTTACAAAGAATAAGAGGGGGATTGTCAAAAATGCGAATTTTATGATTGACTTTTCGCAAACATTAAAATTAATATTATATGTGTTATGTTAGAAAGTTATGCTGCAATAATTTCCTTAAGTAGTGTGTTAAATATAGTTTTAGGTTATAACATAATGTTAAAATATAAACTATGCTATGTAAGATACTTTTTTTAAAGAAAGGACTCACACTGAGTTAGCAGCCACAAGACACCTAAATCTTTCAGAGAAAAAGAATTTATGGCTCCCTTATCAGAAGAAAGAACTTCTTCCTGCCTTGCTCAGCCCTCAAGACACCGTCAAGATTAAGAGGAAGAAGTTGTCACTGACCAGACAGACTCCTTTGTTTGAATGGAATTTATGCATCATGTGTGAGATGTATGAATATGCAACGGGCTATTGCTTTTAAGGGTTAATCTTCTGTTAATGTGTGTCCTTTTTTGGGCTTATTTTGCCCAGAAAAGGGTACCTGGACTGTCCATAATTATTTGGTTTTATTGTCTTGTATTGTCCTAAATCCTAATTGTCCAAATTTTATTTACTCTAATTATATTACTATTTTAATAACCATTTTATTGCTATTAAACTTTTAAAAACAAGTGATTGGCTTTTTTCACATTTTCTGTGCCTTGCAGGCCTCCCCTCCCCCTTTTTTTTTGTTAATAAACCATTCTCTTTTTTTCACTTTCACATGCTAATATCAATTTCTCTCATTGGTAGGAGAAAAATGAGTTTTTGAAGCCTTTTAGAAAAAATGTTCATTCCAAAATATTTTCTCCTGAAATTTGTCTCCAAAACCCAAACAACCTCCTGCACTCACGATAGCACATAATGCTTTATCTGAACTCTTTCAGCAAATAAAAATCCAAGAAAGAGTACAGATTTATCAATACACTGATGATGTGTGGTAAGATGTGAGGAGGAAACTGCAGTAAGAACAACAGTAAGAGCCATATGGAATAGATAAAATGAAGAGGGGATAGAAGTGCCTTCAGCTCAGTGCCAAGGTTCCTCTAAGGAAGTGACACACGGAGAGAGACTGTAAAACTAAAAGACAAAATGAGTTTTTAAGTAGTTATGTTTTTATTCAGCTGGACGCATGGGAATATCTCCACAAAGACGTGTACCCCCTGTACACTCAGGTTTTCTTTTATCCCCTAGAATGTTACATATGCATGAAGTTTCACAATAGATCATTTCTTGGCTCCCCTCCTCTTCATATGCTAATCATCCTATCAGTCCTTTTGTGCCTGCGCAGTTGTCTCTGGTGGTCATCTCCGGGGTCTCGGGGGTCCTAGGGGATGAAGTAAAGTTGTCTTCCTCAGGGTTGACTTTTTGACCCTGCTGCCTCGGCATGCTTACTGATCTTTTGGCCACTGTCCAAGCCAGGAGTCCAGATTCATCTGGTTTCAGGGGCCCAAGGACACTCATTATCTCAGTATCCTTGCATACTGTATCCTGTTCTCGATAAACATCCTTCCCCTTATCAAGCACCCTTGCATTCTTTCTTGCTGTGTTGCACATAGTCCTTTCCTTTCTCATGGACCAAGGATGCAGCAAATATTAAGCAATGTCCATCATTTATGTGTCTATTCTTAATCAATACCTTCTATTTTCTGTGATTAATATAAATATCCTCTAGTTTCTGACCACATGTTTCAGAGGTAAAATTCCTGGGAACATGGTGGGTAGCAGGCCAAGCACAATTTCCAGATGAAACCATTACCTAGTGGATGCAGGGAAGGCTGTAGATGTTGTTTACTTGGATTTCAGCAAGGCCTTTGACACTGTCTCCCACAGCATTCTCCTAGACAAACTGGCAGGCCGTGGCTTGGACAGGAATACCCTTTGCTGGGTTCAGAACTGGCTGCATGGCCAGGCCCAGAGAGTGGTGGTGAATGGTGCTGCATCCAGCTGGCGACCAGTCACCAGTGGTGTCCCTCAGGGGTCTGTGCTGGGGCCAGTTCTGTTTAATATTTTTATTGATGACATGGATGAGGGTTTAGAGTCCTTTATTAGCAAATTTGCAGATGACACTAAGCTGGGAACGTGTTGATCTGTTAGAGGGACAGAGGGCTTTGCAGAGGGACTTGGAACGGTTGGATGGATGGGCAGATTCTAATGGGATGAAGTTCAATAAGTCCAAGTGCAGAGTCCTGCACTTTGGCCACAATAACCCCCTGCAACGATATAAGCTGGGGACGGTGTGGCTGGACAGTGTTCAGGTGGAAAGGGACCTGGGGGTGCTGGTTGACAGTCAGCTGAACATGAGCCAGCAGTGTGCCCAGGTGGCCAAGAAGGCCAATGGCACCCTGGCCAGTATCAGGAATGGTGTGGCCAGCAGGAACAGGGAGGCCATTCTTCCCCTGTACTCGGCACTGGTGAGGCCACACCTTGAGTAGTGCGTCCAGTTCTGGGCCCCTCAGTTTAGGAGGGACGTTGAGATGCTTGAGCGTGTCCAAAGGAGAGCAACGAGGCTGGTGAGGGGCTTGGAGCACAAGCCATATGGGGAACGACTGAGGGAGCTGGGGTTGTTCAGCCTGGAGAAAAGGAGACTCAGGGGTGACCTTATCACTCTCTTCAACTTCCTGAAGAGTGGCTGTGGTGAGCTGGGGGTCGGTCTCTTTCTCCGGGCAACAACAGACAGAACAAGAGGACACAGTCTCAAGCTGCGCCAAGGGAGATACAGGCTAGAATTAAGGAGGAAGTATTTTACAGAAAGAGTGGTCAAATACTGGAATCATCTACCCAGGGAGGTGGTAGAGTCACCATCCCTCGAAGAGTTTAAACAAAGACTGGATGTGGCACTTGGTGCCATGATCTAGTTGAGGTGTTAGAACATGGGTTGGACTCGATGATCTTAAAGGTCTCTTCCAACCTAGAATTTCTGTGATTCTGTGATTCTGTGATTACAAAATTAGATGCTATATCTACCCCCACTCTAAAAAGGAACTTGTCAGAGACTGAAATAGTTCATTCCTCAAACACTGGTGTGAAGTTTTGCTCATTATAACAAAAGCTGTATGAAGAAGGTACAACCAAAGAAGCCTCCCTGAAGATACCTGATTGGGAGTTTGGACTGTAAATTAAACCACTATGATTAGATAAATGGAAAATCCATTCTTTTATCATCTCAGGCCTAGGAAAAACAAACAAGGCTGAAGGAGAGGAATGTATCCACAAGAAAGCCAAACGCAGCAGAGATTGTTCCCTGGCTGAGTTTGGGGTGGGAGAGACCACAGCCCACAGAAGACAAGTTTACACAGACTCCCCTCCAGTGGAAATGAGGCAGGGGGGAGGAGGTTTCAGGTGTAACCTCTGGTTAGAGGCAGTGAACACCCATCCTCCCTTACACAAACTGAACATGCTGTGTGTCCTGGGGTGACTGTATGGTCCTGTATCCCCTATCATCTGCTCTATGCCCAGACATGAGTTCTGTACCTTTAAGTTCAAAGGGGTGAAGCAGTGAAATTCTTTCAATGTTTCAATGGTTGTGTTCAAAAACGCAGATAACTTGCTCTTTTTTTTTTTTTTTTTTTTTTTTTTTTAGCTCTTGGCTCTTTTCTCTGGAGAGAGAGAAAGAGTTTTTCTTTGCTTTTTAGGGTTTTTTTTAGTTAGCTGAGGGAAGAAGTTTTGCCTGGGACTGTGGCTTCTTCTTCTTCTTCTGGAGCTGTTCAGATTTTCTCTTATCCAAAACACCAGAACATTGCCAGGCCCTCCCCCACATTGAGGCCTGGAGGCCAGCTCCAGATTTCAGAGGAAGCCAAGCCACACCTACATAAAGGACTGAACTGACCAGCTCTTCTCCGCAGTGAGAGGTTTTATTATTTAACATTATTCTTTTTTTTTTTTTCATCCCTATGAGCACCCTGCTTGTTAAATAAAGTCTTTTTCCATTTTCCTCCAAGGAAAATTCCTTTTGAACATGTTGGGGAGGGGTTGCTGAAACCTGCCTCCTATTAGAGGACATGTTAATTTCATGACGTTTCCTCCCAATTTGTCTCAAACCAAGACACTGTGGAACCCCCAACTCCATAGGCCATATCCACGGAACATTCACATGAGAGGCAGCTGAGGGGGTGTCACAATCAAAGACCCCCTGAAGTGCCTTTCCCCCATTAGTCATTCCTGAAGCCTTGCACCACAAGACTGCATGTGACCTGGAGTCTGTTGTAAGAGACAATGGCAAACTCTCCCCGCCTCCCCTCCCAGAGATGTGTCTGGGTTTTCCTACCTAGTCTGAGCATATATTAACCCATTGGATTCTATGCTTTTCAGGGAACCTTCACCACCAAGAAGACCAGCTGGAGAAGATAAACAGAACATTGTTGGGATGCACAGAGTGGTGATATTTTCCTTATTCAGTCCCTGTCACTCTCTTTCTGTCTCTCCCACCTATTTTCTATTTCTTTCTTTCTCGCGCTCTCATATTCACTATCAAATAAAACCCATACTATTATCACTGGCATACCATTTCATTTGCACCTTAATTTGGGCAGAGGCATTTCTAAGAACTTTAATAACTGGATCATGGCAGAACTTCAAAAGATCGTGGGTACTTTGGCATACTGGAGAAGTCATGTTCCCAGATTTTCTATAACAGCAAGACCCTTGTACACACTAATGAGAAAAAAACCCCCAAAATTTGGAATGGCTTGACAGTCACAAATGGGCTTTGCAAATGCTGATAGAAGAACTGAAAACATATTAATCACTTGGGCCAGTTCACCCCAGTGATCTTACAATAGCTGAATGGGGTTTTGTTGAACATGGAACTTATTGTAATATGTTTCAGAAAGGGCCACATGGACAAAAACAACCATTAAAATTCAGTTCCACAGCATTAAAACATACTGAAAAGAGATACACTGATTGGGAAAAGGGATTATATCTGGCCCCAGCTCTTAAACAAGTAGAAAAACTCCAACAGCAGCAGCCTGTAAAAATCCAAGGACCTTTCAATCTCCTAGCCAGCATTATGAAAGGCAGTGCTCTGCCAGAGGGAATTGCACAAAGACCAAGAGTGCACAAATGGTATGCATATATCTCAGGGGTCACAGATCCGATGAATGTTGCTGAAGGACCAACAAAACCTACAAAGCTACAGATAACACTGAATCCAGACATGTTAGCTCTACAACAGCCATTTAAACCTAATCCTATACCGGATGGTCCTTTATTCACTTCGGACTCTGAAGTTAGAGATGTCTGGTTATCTTGATTTGAAAAGACAGGTGTCTGCTAAGGAAGGCAGAAGCCTCCCCTGAAATGGAAAAGGTAAATCCCCTCCCTCTGAATTATTATAATTTTGAAATTAAAAGGCTCTCAGGCAAAGATATGGGAATAGGAATAGCAGTTCTTCACTAGGAAAACTAAAAATACAAATGTAATAGTACAAACATAAAACCCCCCAAACAACTGACAGAGTCAGAATGTGACCTGACACCCTGTGGGTCAGGATGTTGGTAGCAGTCTGACTGAATGGTGGCTGCAGTCCTCCTGGAGTGATAGATGTGGTTCTGATGGAGCAGTGATCCTGTAGAAGGGTGTAGTTTTCCTATGAAGGTCTGGTAGTGGTGTAGATGGGCCTCGTCTTCCTCTGAGAATCCAATGGAAAAGACAGCTCCTTCTCTGGGAATCCAGTGGGAAAAGGCTGCTCTGGTATTCCAAAATCTCAGATTATATCCAGGAAGGAATGCTTAGCTCCTCCCCCTGGGTGGAGCATCTCTCAATGGAATTATGTAATTTTATCAGTCATGCAGTGACACTCAATGGCCCATTAACAGGAGGTATCTCCCTGGAGGGAGGATTGTTTTGTGGAAGAGGTAAAGAAAACTGCTCAATTAACAAAAGATAACTGCCCTACCTATGACAGATGGCAAATAGAATACACACGTTATTTTTCAATCCAGGACACTGGTTCACTGATGCCTCAGCTAAACACATTGATGGCAAATGGAAGTACAGAGCAGTTGGTGTCAACATTGAAGCAGAAGTGGAAGTAGCAGTGATGCCTTAAGTTTTAGCTCTCATATTTTCCAGATTCTGTACTGTATTAGTATCACACAGAATCACTAATTTGGAAGAGACATTCAAGAATATTGAATCCAAGCCAGTCCTAACATTTCAACTTAACCATGGCACCAAATGCCACATCTAGTCTTTCTTTAAACACATCCAGGGATGCTGACTCCACCACCTCTCTGGGCAGACCATTCCAGAACTTTATCACCCATTCTGTAAAAAACTTTTTCCTAATATCCAACCTATATTTCCTTTGACCCAGCTTGGGACTGTGTCCTCTTGTTCTGTCTGTTGCTGCCTGGAAAAAGTGATCAACCCTCACCTGACTACAACCATCTTTCAGGTAATTGTAGAGAGTGATAAGGTCACCTCTGAGTCTCCTTTTCTCCAGGTTCAACAACCCCTCCTCCCTCAGTCGTTCTTCATAGGGCATGTGTTCCAAGCCCCTCATCAGCCTTGTTGTCCTCTGGATGCACTCAAGTGTCTCAACATCCTTCCTAAACTGAGGGGCCCAGAACTAGACACAGTACTCAAGGTGCAGCCTCATCAGTGCCAAGTCCAGGAGAAGAATGACCTCCCTGGTCCTGTTGGCCACCCTATTCCTGATACAGGCCAGGATTCCAATGGCCTTCTTGGCCACCAGGGCACACTACTGGCTCATGTTCAACCATCTGTTGACCAGTATCCCCATGTTGGATGGCCGATCGGGGATCTGATGGCTTGACCTGGATGCTTCAACCTTCCCAGAGAGAGGTCCTGCAAAAGACAACTTTCTAGGGATCCCAGGCAGTCCTTCAGGCGCCGGGTAACCTCAGCAAGGGGCAGACAGCTCAGCTCTTAACAGTGATTTCAGCTCTGCCTTGCGAGGTATGCCCAGATTGACACAGGGACAAAGCGACAAGAGAGCTGTATAGCTATTCCACAGAGGCAGCCTTTATTCCAGCACCCTGCAAAGGACGCCAGGGACGATAGCTCCCTGCTGAACAGGGCAGAAACTGGGTTTTTTATGGGGAAAAGCAGGGGTGGAATAAAGGGGGAAAAAACAATCCATCACAACGAATCTACATGGGACTCCAAAGCATGCTGGGAACTCACCATGACCAAGGAGGGTTTCTCAATCCAGGAGGTTTTGGGAATGTCTTATCCTAGCCCATTCAAGGGACACGTCTCCAAGGGAGAGGGTTGGCATGCCTATCTGTCTCCACACCCCCAGATCCCTTTCTGCCTGGACACTGTCCAGCCATACCATTCCCAGCCTATAGTGCTGCAGGGGGTGATTATAGCCAAAATGTAGAACTCGTCACTTGGACTTATTAAACGTTATCTTATTGGATTCTGCCCATCCATCCAACATGTGAGAAACAATGCTCACTTTAAAATTTTTTTAAGTTTTATTACACCTTAACAAAAATATAACAAAAGGACTAAATAAGGAAAAAGTTACAGCTCTGGGAACTGCCTTCATAGCTGTGCCTACCACATGGCCAGTTCGTCTTCAGGATGTATGCTCAGTCTTTTATACTCTTGGGGGTTGCATCAGCCAACCCTGGCCCCTCCCAAAGTCTGTCAGTCAGCTCTTCTTTGTCGTTTATTGGTGGAGACTACTTTCTTGTAACTTGATTGGAGGGTCAGGTGTTGCCATGCTGCGCCCCCCTTAGCAATAAGTTTTTCCATTCCCAAGTGCCCCATGTAAGGGGCACATGTGCATGCCTTCTTTCTACCTATCCTAGACAACCCAGGCTGTCTGATGGCAACAATACAGAGGGGGGTGGAAAAGGGAACTATGGGGAGAACAGAGGACATTTAAACTACAATAATATAACTATACATCACTAAAGTGTCTCTTAATATTGTCCTAGGTTACAATATAAAGATGTATTCACCCGCCAAATGAACGAGTCCGTCCTGACCTGGCTGCTCCCATCTGGGATGCTGCAGCCAATGACACCATTCTGGATGGAAGTGGGGCCAGACAACTGGGATCGCTGTCCCAGGATGTGGTCATTGACCAGGGGATGGGGAGAACCCAAGAAACTCTCAGCCTCTGGCAGCAACTGCTGACAAGTGTGAGGGACAGATACCTTTGTAAAGAAAACCTCCAGGTGCACCAAGGAAAATGGAGCACAGTGGAACAAGGTATCAGATGCCAGAGGGAATTGGCTGTGCTGGAGATAATTTTCTCAGAAAACCAGAGATTTCCTAAAAGTCCAGATTGTCTCCAGTGCACATTGCAAATGTGGTTGAGATTTGCACTGCTTGGACGAGGCATGTACTCTAGTTACCTGGCAACACTACAATGGAGGGAAGGCAAGGACAGGGTGGGTGTCTTGGTCAATAAACTAAGAATTTATGAGGACCCTGTCACTGCCCCATTTTGTACCCATGTCTTGTCTGTGGAAACAAGGCTGGCTGAGCAAGTCCGGAGCTTGATTGAAGAGGGCCATCAGAAACTAAAAAAGGAACTTAAGGAAGAAGTCTACCACATCTCACCAGAACCAACAAGAGTCTCTGCCATTGGGAGCTGGTGTCCCCCAGCCAAGGAGAGAGGATACACTCCACAAGGTAACCTCTGTTTTTTTCTTCAGGAGCATGGAGAAGACATGAGGAAGTGGGATGGAAAACCCACCTCCTCCTTAGCAGCCAGGGTACATGAACTGAAAAGAAGAACACCTAACACAAGGAGCTCATCTAGAGTCAATGCTGCTCTAGTCTCTCGCACATAGAATTCCAGACAATCTAGGAATGATGATATGACTGATCCTCTTGAAGGAACATCAGGAACCTATTTACAGGAAGAGAGCAACGTGTGCCATGAACAGGAATAGAGGGGGCTTGCCTCTAGCCCGGCAGAGGACAGAGACAATTGGATCTATTGGACTGTGTGGATCCAATGGCCTGGCACATCTGACCCACAAAAATATATGGCTTTGATTGACACTGGTGCCCAATGTACCCTGATGCCATCAAGGTGATAGCATAGGGATAAAATGTTTTTAAAATCATAGAAAATTCGGGGAGTTAGAAAGAACGTTAGGCTTAGTAGGCCCTGAGAAATGTTAGGCCTTGTATTTGCTAGATCATGTGAAACTGCACCTGTGTAACCAGTATATGATAAATTATATAATTGTTAGATGTGATGATTGCTTAGTAATTAGATATAATTATTGTTCAATCATAAGATATAATTATTGTTTAATTGTAAGAAGAATCATGAGAAACCATGTTCAAGGGTTTGAGGGGAATCACGAGAAATCCATGCTTGGATGAAATCAATGTATACAATAGAACAATGTAAGTTTAATAACTAATATGTAAGTTATATAATGATAGAATGTAAAAACATGTTCAGCTCAAAATCATGTTGGAGTCAGATCTGGGTTTGTACCCCTGACACCCAGAGCTCTTCAATAAAAGCACCTGCATATAATCATTCTGTGATTATGTGTTCTTGAACGCTAACAAAGGTACATAGGAGCATAATCCATTTCTATTTCTGGGGTAACAGGAGGATCCCAGCAGTTGACTGTATTGGAGACTGAAGGGAGTTTAACCGGGAATGGGTGGCAGAAACACCCCATCGTGACTGGCCCAGAGGCCCTATGCATCCTTGGCATAGACTATCTCAGAAATGGATATTTCAAAGACCCAAAAGGACATTTTTCGGCTTTCAGTATAGCTGCTGTAGAGACAGAAGACATCAGAAGACTGAATCCTTTGCCTGGTCTCTCAGACAACCCCTCTGCTGTGGGACAGCTGAGAGTTGAAGAACAACAGGTACCAATCCCCACAGCAAGGGTACATCGTCGGCAATATCATACCAAAAGAGACTCTGTGATTCCCATCCATGAGATGATTTGTAAACTGGAGAGACAAAGGGTGCTCAGAAAGACTCATTCACCTTTCAACAGCCCTATATGGCCAGTGCGTAATTCCAGTGGAGAATGGAGACTGACAGTGGATTACCGTGGCCTGAATGAGGTCACACCACCACTGAGCACTGCCGTGCCAGACGTTGGAACTTCAGAACAAGCTGGAGTCCAAGGCAGCAGAGTGGTACGTGACCAACAATATTGCCAACATCTTCTTTTCCATTCCTTTGGCAGCAGAATTTAGGCCTCAGTTTGCCTTCACCTGGAGGGGAGTGCAGTACATTTGTAACTGACTGCCCCAGGGGTGAAATCACAGTCCTACCATCTGCCATGGACTGATCCAGATCACACTGGAAAAGGGCGAGGTTCCTGAACATCTACAGTATATCGATGACATCATTGTATGGGGGAGCACAGTAGGGGAAGTCTTTGAAAAAGGAGAGAAGATTATCCAAATTTTGCTGAAAGCTGGTTTTGCCATTAAGCAAATTAAGGTTAAAGGACCTGCTCAAGAAATTCAGTTCCTAGGAGTCAAGTGGCAAGATAGACGTATTCAGATCCCAACAGAGGTAATCAACAAGATCACAGCAATGTCTCCAATAAGGAGACACAAGCTTTCCTAGGTGCCATAGGCTTTTGGAGAATGCACATTCCCGAGTACAGCCAAATTGTGAGCCCTCTTTACCTGGTCACCCACAAGAAGAATGATTTCCACTGGAGCCCTGAACAGCAACAAGCCTACACTCAGATCAAGAAGGAAATCGCTCATGCGGTAGCCCTTGGCCCAGTCAGGACAGGACCAGAGGTGAAGAATGTGCTCTACTCTGCAGCCAGGAACCATAGTCTGTCCTAGAGCCTTTTGCAGATGGTATCTGGGGAGACTCAGGGTCAACCACTGGGATTCTGGAGCCGGAGCTACAAAGGCTCTGAAGCAAACTACACTTCCACAGAGAAGGAAATCTTGGCCACCTATGAAGGAGTTCAAGCTGCCTCAGAAGTAATTTGCACCAAAACGCAGCTGCCTCTGGCACCCCAGCTACCAGTGCTGGGGTGGATGTTTAAAGGAAAGATTCCTTCCATGTATCACACCACCAACACCACATGGGGCAAATGGATTTCCCTCATCCCCAGCGTGCCTGTATTGGAAATCAAAATCGCCCGGGGATTCTAGAAATTATAACAAACTGGCCTGAAGGGGAAACTTTTGGATTATCTTCTGAAGAAGAAGAGGAGCAAGTGGCACGTGTCGAGGAAGCCCCACCATAAAATGAGCTACCAGAGACTGAAAGACGATATGCCCTCTTCACTGATGGTTCCTTGCAGCGACGTGTATATTAGCCTTCTAGAGCAGAGAAGGTCAGAGTCCGGCTAGCTGAGGTTAAGGCTGACACCTCGCTGCATGGTCTGCCAGCACCCTTCGGCATCGTGAGGCCTCGAGTTGTGCTGGTTGTGGACTGGATCGCTGCTAAACGACGAGAAGGAAGGAGCTGGACACTTGCCAGGGGGGCTAAACTTGGTTTATTGGAAAGCCCACGATGTAACAGCAAATGACCAAGAACAAAGGGTGCTTACGGGTTTTAAAGGGAAGGAGTGGACCCGGGAGGGGTTTACAGAAGACCAATGGGGGGAGAAGAGGGGATGAACTTAATACAAATGACATAGTGGAGAGCCCAATAGGTACCAGGTATGGGAGGGGCCCCGGGACCACAGCCAACCACGACCCCCCCAAAGAGGAGAAGCTTCTGGAATACTAGGTGGAGTGGGGGGTGATTGACTTGGCCCAGGGAGGAGAAAAAGCATACATATAAGGGAAAAAGGGGAGGAGGAATTATATAACCTAACAGATTGACAATAGAACTGGCAGGGCTGTGGCGGGAAAACTGAGGAGGGCAGAACCATTTTACACAAAATGGGGGGGAGCAGATACATAAAATGCGGGAGGAATTAAATTAACTTAACGAACACACTACAACATCTCCCCGTTTTTTACCAAATAAAAATAAAAGAACGGAAAAGTCCATGTAAAACTGAAAAGTCGAAGTGAAATAACTTAAGTCTGTGACTTGCGGCTGGTCATGACAAGTGGCTTTGTCTTCTGAACATAGTCCATCGGCCCATGAGTAGCTGGATGTTGGAGTGGTAGCCCCCTCCTCCTCTGCGGTTTGCCTCCAAAGAGAGGTTGAAGGAGAGGGGTCGCTCCTTTCCATGGGCTCGTTGCAAGGGACAGTGGCACCCGGCGCTGTCAGTTTTCTCCGGACTAGCTCGCGAATCAGGGGGGTGAAAATCAAAAGTGAGTTGGGGAAATGTACTAAAAGGAAAAAAGGGAACAGTTAGACACAAAATACTTAAACAGATGGTTCTGCCCCAAATAATAAATCAAGTTCGGAAAAAGGAGAGGAAATGGGGGAGGAAGATCGGGATTCATAAACCAGAGGTAGTTCAGTGAGGAGAGGGGTAGGTGGAGGAGTCTCAGCATTGGGGAGGAACTGAATATCTGAGGAAACTGATGGTGTTGGGAGGGTTTTCTCCGCCGCTGCCAGCACGCCACCTGAACCTGTGACACAGCCTCCTTCTGCGTCCTCTGCTTCGGGATGAAGGGCCTGACCCATTTGGATGGTATCCAGCGGGGGCCTGAGGGTGTGGACACGCAAGCATATCCCCTTCCCCAGGTCACCAGGTCAAAGGGCCCCTCCGTCCGCCAGGTCTCTGGATCCTTGATGAGGACCGGCGGCCTGGCTTTAGGCTGCAGCTGCGGGTGACTGCTGAAGTGTCGGACCACTGGAGAGTTAGGGTTGTCGAAAGAGCAATTAAGGAAGTTGAGAGCGTAAAGTGCTCTCGACAACCGGATGTGGGGGGTCTCCACCTTCACAGCAGCTTGCTGCCGAGCTAAGATCTTCTTCAGGCTCTGGTGGGCCCTCTCCACCATGGCTTGGCCTGTCGGGGAATAGGGGATGCCTGTCTTATGCACTATTCCCCATTGCTGCAGGAAGCTCCGCAGTTCCTTGGATGTGTACGCTGGGCTGTTGTCAGTTTTGATGGTCATAGGGATGCCCAAGACAGCGAATGCCAGAAGCAGGTGCTTCTGGATATCTGCAGCCTTCTCACCTGTGTGGGCAGAGGCATAGATAGCACCAGAGAAGGTATCCACTGAGACATGGACGTAACACAATCGACCAAAAGAAGGGATGTGTGTTACATCCATTTGCCATACCTCGCAGCTCACCAAGCCCCTGGGATTAGCCCTCGAGGCAATGGTGGGCATCTGGTGACGCTGGCATTGGGGACATGTGGCTACGATTGCCTTGGCCTGGTCCTGGGTCAGATGGAATTGCCGGACCAGGCCAGGCGCGTTCTGGTGGAAGAGCTGGTGGCTGATCTTAGCCTGGCCGAACACATCTGGGAGCGGGCCCACTGTGACAGCAGCCGCGGTCAGGGAATCGGCACGGCGGTTGCCCTCAGCAATGAACCCAGGCAGCTCTGTGTGCGATCTCACATGCATTACGAAAAATGGATGCTCGCGGTGGGACACCAAATCGACAAGCCTAGTAAGTAATTAAAATAATTTTTGGTTAGAGACCTCCTGCAGAACTGCTGATTGAGCTCTGGACACTACACTGGCAATGTATGCAGAATCTGTTACCAAATTGAAAGGTCCCGGGAACCTCTGGAATGCCCTGACTACTGCGTCTAACTCAGCAATTTGTGGAGAACCTTCCACAACAGCAACATCTGTCTCCCACTGCTGAGTCTGAGGATCCTTCCAAGTCATCACTGACTTGCGGGATGCTCCAGATGCGTCTATAAAAACCGTCACTGCATGCAGAGGCTCCTTGCTTTGGACCTTCTTTAGTGATAATTTAAATTCCGAATTAAATAATTTGTGGCCCGGCTGATTTACTGCAATCCGCCCAGTGTAGCTATCCAACGCAAACTGAAGGTTCTCATTAGTTTGCAGCAGTTCATTGAACATCTTCATTTTTAATTGGCCCGACTCCAATCCAATTGGTATATAAATGCATTCGAAATCGCATCCTGCCAACTCCCTGATCCTCGATCTTGCTTTGAGGATCAGTTCAGCTACCAGCTCCTGTGGCCTTGTCATTCCTTTGGACCGATGGTGGCTGAGGAAGACCCACTCTATGATTAAGAGCTTATCTCCCCAGCCTTGGTCCTTCAGAGTCTCGTCCCACTGGTGGATTATGCCATGGAGGTGTGGTAATTTTCCCAGTACTATGAATTTAAATGGCAGGCCCGGATGGTAACGGTGGGCCTGCCTGGCTGAAATAGCCTTTTGGATCCTTTCCAGCGCCCCCTGAGCCTCTGGGGTGAGAGTCCTAGGGGAACTAAGCCCCTCTCCCCCTTTCAATAAATCGAAAAAGGGGGCCAGGTCCTCGGTAGAAATACCCAGCCAGGGTCTCACCCAATTTAAAGACCCACACAGTTGATGGACCTCCGCAAGGGTCCGGACGTTAGTCCTTATAGCCAATTTTTGCGGCACAATGGTCCGCTTTGTAATTTCAAGTCCCAGGTACCTCCAAGGTGGCATCCGTTGAATCTTGTCCTGCTGGAGCTCGAACCCTGCAGCAACCAACACCTTGGTTGTCAGGTCAAGCGCATGGGCAAGCAAACTGTAGTCGGCTGCACACATGAGGATGTCGTCCAAATAATGATGTAAAATGACAGCATCCCCGAGGGCTGTATGTACTGGGGACAGCAGAGAAGCGACGTACCACTGGCAAATCACAGGGGAGTTCTTCATTCCTTGTGGAAGGCATCGCCAGTGGTAGTGCTTGTCCGGGGACTCATGGTTGATGGAAGGAACCATGAAGGCAAAACGTGGGGCATCATCTGGGTGTAAAGGAATTTGGAAGAAGCAGTCCTTTATGTCAATCACGGCCAATTTCGGGGGAGCATTGCAGGGGATGGCATCCCTGGTTGGAGAGACCCCATATCTACGATTCTCTCATTAATTTGGCGGAGATCGGTCAGGAGCCGCCACTTGTCTTTATTGGGCTTTTTGATGACAAATATAGGAGAATTCCACAGAGACATGGTCTCCTCGATATTGCCCTTTAGTAGCTGCTCCTGAACGAGCTCATGGAGCGCCTTCAATTTTTGTTTGTTAAGTGGCCACTGTTTGACCTGTACTGATTCATCAGACAGCCAATCCAGCTTCCAGGTCCGGCACTCTTTGGTGGCCACTGTCCGAAAAACCTGGGGAGCCTTTGGAAGGTCAATTTTGGCTCCCCACTGGGCTAAAAGGTCTCTCCCCCAGAGAGGCTCAGTGTAATCCAAAACAAATGGGCGCACCGAAGCCAATTGCCCGTCTGGCCCCGTAATTTGTACAATGCCCCTTGATTGCTTAGCCAATTTGAGCCCTCCTACACCTTGAATCGCGCCAGCTGCGTTTTGCAAGCCCCAATGTGACGGCCACTCCCGAGAGGGAATGATCATCACATCTGCCCCTGTGTCCAAAAGACCCCTGATGATTTTTTGGTCCCCGCCCAACGAGAGTTGACATGTCAGGCGGGGCTTCTCCCTCCCCACTACTTGCGCCCAGGCCACCGTCGGATGTGAGGAGTCTCCCCATGTCTTCTTCCAATGGTCCTTGTCAGGAAATGGAATGGCCTGGGCGATGATTTGTCCCTTGGGGAGGAAGAGTGGGGGTCGGACACAGTACAGCCCTACTGCGAAACGGTCCCGGTCCGTGGTGACCAGCCCTGGGACGATGTAAAGGTCTCGCGGCGTGTGCTTAGTATCTCCGACGACAGTCCACCCGCAACGTCCTAAACTCCTCCATTGACCCAGATGTTGGAGGTCGACAGACACAAGCTGTAAATCACTACTGGGGAGGTGTATGCCCCTAGTGAGCTGCAGCCTGTATGGGGAAGCAGAGGACAAGGTGTTAAGCACAGGTTGAGGCTGTAAACCACGGTTGTTAAATGTCACATCAGGTATAGATAAGAAATAAGACAAGTCCGGTAACGTGAATGATGGGTTTCCCTTTTCTCCTCCCTCCCCGCTAGATGTTACATCACCCGCCACATTTCTATCTTGGCGCAGGGAGGGGCTGCGCTCTTGAGCTAGTTTTTTTGCTCTTTTTCCTTCTCCTCTTTCCTCTTCCTATATTGTAAGTAATCTTGCCTCATAGGGCACTGGGGCATCCAGTAGCCCACTTTGCCACAGAGGTGGCAGGGGTGAGTCGCCGTCGTCCTTCTCCCGGACCCCGGTGTCATTGGTCCGGTGGCGGTGGCAGTTTCGGCGTCTATGTCCTCCGGCGTTGGGTATTCTGTGAAGGCTACAGAGGCTCTTTTGGGGCGCGCTTTCAGGTCTTGTAAAGGAACCACCCTGGCACACACTTCGATCATCATTTCTACTGTAGGTCGGGGGTTTTGAGGGAGAGATCGGATAGCCCGCCTGCACGCTGTGTTAGCATTGTAGTAGGCCATCTGCCTAAGCATGTCCTCTCTCTCCCTCTCCCCCGGAACCTGCGATTCCACGAATAGGTAAAGCCTTTCCATAAATGCCAGGTAAGGTTCCTGTGCGCCCTGCCTTATTTCTTCTTCCTCTAGCTGTGAGGTGGTAATAGCTAGTTTATAAAAAGCATGCTCTGCAGCCTTCCCTGTTTCCACAAGTTGTTCTGTGAACAACGCCTTTGCCTGAGCTGCCCCGCTCACCCACTGCCCGGTACCCACAAGATGGTCCTCAGAAATTACCAAGCCCTCGGTGTCATGAGATGTGGAGAGGTTCCCCCAAAGTGTTGGGAGAACCTCCACAATCTCCCTCCTCCATTCTCCCGCCCAGACCCTGAATTCCATGGGCCCTAAAAGGCTGGAGAAGAGAGCTCTCAGGTCCCCGGGCATCAGATCTCCCTGTGCAAGGACCGGGCGAAGGAGCCCCTGGAAATACTCAGATTCCCGGGAGTACTCCCTCTGGGCCTTGCACAGTTCCTTAATCTGGGCCTGGGCTATAGGCATCCATTGGGCCTGAGCACTCCCCTCCCCACTAAGGTGGTATGTAACCGGGGCGGCTTCCAATAAAGGCACCTGTCCCGGCTTCCGGTCACCCACCCCCCCACCCCGGAACACGAAGCGTGGGAACTGGAAGGGGGAGCGTGGGAACCGGAATTGGAGAAGGTAGAGGCGGGGCTTGGTCTCTGGGCAGGGCAACAGCAGGGGCGTGGCGACTCTGTTTTCTCCGCCTCCAAGGTGGAGTTAGGAGGCGGAGCGGAATAAGGAGGAGGAACTTGGAAGGGGCCCATAGAGGGTGGAGCTGTGGGCGGAGCGAGGGGAGGAGCTGAGGGAGGAACCGAGGGTGGAACCAGGGGCGGAGAAACAGAGGAGCAGGAGGGGTTAAGGGAGAGGAAAGGGTTGGAATTGGAAAGAAAGGGATTCTGGGGAGAAGAAGGGGTAAGGGCGGGAAAAACCATGTGGCAGCCTCCATTCTGGGCTCCATGGCAGCCATCTTGGGAATTTTCAATAAACTGGACAACTTTGGGGACCGAAACTGGGGACTTGGGGACAGGGATAAAGGGATCGGGAAGAGAACTCCGGAGAGCTTGGCCAGGGCTCTTCGGAGGGGGGGGGCGAGCCGGTCGAGAGGGAGCAGGGGCAAGGTGACCCCCCTGCTTGCTGTTGGCCTTTAGAACCCCTCTCAAGGGCTCGTGCCGGTGGGAAGAGGAATGAGGGGTAGGAGCACAAGAACCAGGCGAACTGGGGAGCAAACTTGAACGAGAAGGGCTTTTTCTCAATTCCCCAGACGGGCGCAGCAAGGTTAGCACCTTGCCCGCCCAATAAGCCACGTTAGTTAACTGAGTTTCCCCAGAATTAACTTCTTTATCTAATTTGGCCACAACGGCTGCCCAAAAACGTGGGTCCTTATCAATTTCGGGGGAAACTTCAGGGAAATGGGAGAAAATCCATCTAATCAACACTATAAACTCTTTCTTGGGGGCAGTAAACCCTCCCCCAAGTAACAAACCCTTAACCACAATAAAAACTCTTTTTGGGTTTTGCTCAGACCTGCACCCATGATCCTGCTCCTAAAGCACCCTAGACAAGGCGACTTCAGGAGGAGCAAGCACCCACGATGGAACACTCCACCCGCCCGAGAAAAATGCAAACTAAAATAATCAAGCACACGCTGTCGGCCCCTGCTCCCCCCACTGTCCTCAAGTCTGAGGGTTCACTGAGGGGAAAGAAAGGAATTTAGGTGGTAGGACCTGGCCCCAAGTCTGGGGAAGCAGACCCCACAGGAAAGGGAAAACAAAAAACGATAGGGGTGAGGACTGTCCCCAGAAGAACACCCCACGCCAGGAGCCCCCCCCCCTCCCCCGGACAGAGAGAAGGCAGAGCTTCCCCGCGCCCGCTAGCACGAATTCCAAAAGACAGCAAAACACGCCGCAGAGAGAGACAATGCAGCTGTGTATACTGCTTTTAAAATTCCCGGGTAGCAGCAGCAGGGGGCTGGGACACGCCCTGCCGAGCCGAGGCAGACACAAAGGATCTCCCGACGTGGAATGTAGCCCCCTCGCAGAGCCGAGAGCCGCGCCACGTGGCAGGCACCGGGGCCCCCCCGCGCCATGCGGCAAAAAGGCGCGCGAAAAGCAGCGGAGGGGGGGAGCGGCCCCACCGCGGCGAACCGCGCGGAAAAACCGCCCCGCGCTGAAAAAACCCACGGCAGCCGTTCTGCGCCACGCTGAGAGCTCCGAACTGGCCCTGGCACAGCCGAGCAGGCACACCGGGCGCGTGAAAAGCGGCAGAGGGCTCGGACGCGCGGCACGGATTGTAGGCACTAACAGGAAATGGAAAGCTATAGTCTGGAGCCCCACACAACGAGTTGCACCAGCGACCGAGGGACAAGGTGGATCGAGTCAGGTTGCAGAGCTTAAAGCCATCCAGCTGGCTTTGGATATTGCCAAACAAAAGAAGTGGTGGAGGCTCTGTCTCTATACCGACTCATGGATGGTAGCTAATGCTCTATGGGGATGGCTGCATCACTGGAAAAAGGCCAACTGGCAGTGCAGAGGAAAACCCATCTGGGCCCCCAAGATTTGGCAGGACATTGCCATCTGAGTAAAGAAGCTGACCGTGAAGATTCGACACATGGATGTGCACGTACCCAAGAGTTGGGCTAATGAAGAGCATCGCAACAACAAGCAGGTGGACAGAGCTTCCAAGGTGAAAGTATCACAGGTGGATCTAGACTGGCAGGACAAGGGACAATCATTCCTAGCTCCTTGGGCCCATGATGCCTCTGGTCATCAGGGGAGAGATGCAACATACCGATGGTGTGGACCTTACTGTGGACAACATCTCACGGGTCATCCTCAACTGCCAGACCCATGCTGCAATCAAACAGGCCAAGCGGGTGAAGCCTCTGTGGTACGGTGGGCGATGGTTGAAGTACAGGTATGGGAAAGCCTGGAAAATTGACTACATCACACTGCCCCAAACCCACCAAGGCAAGCACTAGGTGCTGACCATGGTGGAAGCAACTACAGGATGGTTGGAAACCTACCCCATGCCTCATGTTACTGCCTGGAATACCATCTTGGGCCTATAAAAGCAAGTCCTGTGGAGACATGGTACCCCTGAGAGAACTGAGTCAGACAATGGGACCCATTTCAAGAATGGTCTCATCAACACCTGGGCCAGAGAACATGGTATTGAATGGATATATCATATCCCCTATCATGCACCAGCTGCTGGGAAAGTTGAACAGTACAACAGACTACTTAAGACTACCCTAAAAGCACTTGGCGGGGGAACCTTCAGAAATTTGGAATTGAACTTAGCAAAAGCCACCTGGATGGTCAACACCCAAGGGTCCATAAATCGAGCTGGTCCTGCCCAGTCTGAACCCTTGCACACAGTGGATGGAGACAAAGTTCCTGTGATACACATGAAAGGTATTTTAGGAAAGACTGTTTGGATTAATCCCACCTCAGGCAATGACATTGGCATTGTTTTTGCTCAAGGACCTTGTTACACTTGGTGGATAATGCAGAAGGACAGGGAAAACTGTTGCGTACCACAAGGAGACCTAATTTTAAGTGAGAACTGTGTGTAAAGTTTAATTCTGTATTTTATATATATATCTGAAAGAGGGTATTGGTTTGGGTATGATGTAGATGGTAATAGAATAAGGGGTAGATTATGTCCTAGGTTACAATATAAAGATGTATTCTATCCCCATCTTCAAGAGCTGTTGAAACCAGGAGGGGCATTGTTTTTCCTTACCTCCTGTTAATGGACCCATCAATGCCTTGCCATGACGAAGAGATAACTCCCTCTGGGAGCCATTTCTGTTTTATGGGCAATCAAGGACCCACCACAGGACTCATAGAAGGATAGCAGCCCATTGTGAGATGCTCCGCCCAGGGGGGAGGAGCTAAGCATCCCCATGTGGATATAATCTGGGATTTGGGACAGAGTAAGGTGCCCTTACCCACTGATTTCCGGAGGACAAGAGCTACCAGAACTTTTTTAGGGTATCATCACTTCAACAAGACCATTTCATCTGTACTGCTACCACCACCCTAACTAGCAGGGTGTCAGGTTGTATTCTGACTTTGTCAGTGGTTTTTCTTTTGTATTATTGCATGTATTTTTTTTCCCCTTTTCCTAATAAATTGTATTTCTGACT
Source organism: Melospiza georgiana (assembly GCF_028018845.1). Taxonomy (NCBI): domain Eukaryota; kingdom Metazoa; phylum Chordata; class Aves; order Passeriformes; family Passerellidae; genus Melospiza; species Melospiza georgiana. Next base: position 9,419,739 of record NC_080464.1, on the reverse strand, counting down.
TGGATTCTCTCTCTGGTTTTGCTTTCAAACCAGAACATAATTTTCACACAATATTCATCCCTTAATTGCGAGAGCCCATCATCTCATTATCTATCTATAACGAACCGTTCTAGGTCTCTTTGCAGAGCCTTCCTACCTTCCAACTTATCGACACAGGCTCTCAGCTTAGTGTCGTCTGCAGATGTACTAGTGGAAGACTCAGTACCTTCATCCATGTAGTCAATAAAAATATTGAAAAGAACTGGCCCCATCACAGACCCCTGAGGGACACCACTGGTGACTGGTCACCAGCTGGATGCAGCACTGTATGCCACCACTCTCTGGGCCCAGCCATCCAGACACTTAACCCAACAAAGAGTGCTCCTGTCCAAGCCATGGGCTGCCAGCTTTTCCAGGAGTATGCTGTGGGAGACAGTGTCAAAGGCGTTGCTGAAGTCCAAATAGACAATATCCACAGCCTTTCCTGCATCCACCAGGCGGGTCACCTGGTCAAAAAAGGAGACCAGGTTGTTCAACCATGACCTACCCCTCCTAAACCCATGCTGGCTGAGTTTGATACCCTGGCCATCTGGTAAGTGCTGCGTGATAACACTCAATATAAACTGCTCCATAACCTTACCAGGTACTGAGGTCAGGCTAACTGGCCTATAATTACCAGGATCCTCCTTCCCACACTTTTTGTGAATGAGTGTCACATTGGCCAGCTTCCATTCATCTGGAACCTCACCAGTGAGCCAGGACTGTTGGTAAATGATGCAGAGCAGCTATGCAAGCTCATCTGCCAGCTCCCTCATCACCCTGGGATGGATCCCACCTGGTCGCATAGATTTATGAACATTCAAGTGGCTCAACGGTTCTCTGACTGCCTCCTTCTGAATAACGGGAGGGGACCATTCTGCCCCCTGACACTATCTACCAACCCAGGAGGACAGTTGTTCTGAGGATAAGCCATCTTCCCCCTAAAGACTGAGGCAAAGGAGGCATTGAGCACTTCTGCCTTCTCATCTGCAGTTACTAAGTTCCCTCCCATATCCAATAGAGAACAAAGGTTGGTCTTACCCTTCCTTTTACCATTAATATATCTGTAAAAACACTTCTTATTATCCTTTACAAAAGTTGCCAAATAAAGTTTGAACTGAGCTCTGGCCTCCCAATTTTTCTTCCTACATGCCCTAACAACCTCCTTAATACTTCCTGAGGAACCTGACCCTCCTTCCAAAGGTGATACATCCTCTTTTTATTCCTAAGTTCTTCCAAAACCTCCTTGCCCATTCAGGTTGGACGTTTGCCTCATTGACTCATCTTTCAGTACACAGGGACAGTCTGTTCCTGTGCCCTCAAGATCTCTGTTTTGAAGCACGCCCACCTTTCCTGCACTCCTTTTTTTTAAGGACTGCTTCCCAAGGAACTCTCTGAATAAGTGTCCTAAATAGGCCAAAGTCTGCCCTCCAGAAGTCTAATGTAAAAGTCTTACAAAATCAAGTTCCTCTTGATTTCACCAAATATTCCGAACTCTATAATTTCATGATCACTGTGCCCCAAGTGGCCTCCAACCACTACATCTCCCACCAGCCCAACTCTACTTGCAAACAACAGATCTAACATAGTCCCTCCCCTGGTGGGCTCATTCATCAGCTGCGACAAAAAATTGTCCTCCACACACTAAAAATTTCTTGGACTGCCTCTTTTCTGCTGTATTAAGTTCCCAGCAGATGTCTGGTAGGTTAAAGTCACTTACAAGAACCAGGACTGGTGATCCTGAAACATTCTCCAGCTGCTTATAGAATAAGTTGTCTATGGGAGATAAGACAGGGAGTACAATGGAACTGATAAAGCAGCCTGATATCTTAGGCCTGATCGAGCAGAAACCATGGGAGACACACACACACACAGATAACTGATCTCTGGGGTAGAAGTGACCAAGAAACATGTGAAATTTTGTAATGATTACCAAGTAACTGATGTAATGAAGAATGTATAACCAATGGGAAATTGTTACCAAAAATAGAATCCTATAGATAAGAATCATACAAGTATACCCTAGTATATCCTATATAAACCCTTTGTATTCTCAATAAAATTTGGCTTCTGATCCAGCCCAGTTGTCCCTATCTTTCCATCGCCGATAATTGTTACCTTGTGTGAGGAGCAAGGAACAGCCTATCTGGCTGCAATTGGCAACGCCCCCTGGAACTGGAAGTGCTGGTGCAAGAACCAGGAGTGGGCCTGAAATAATCTCTCCACAAGAAGGAGGTAAGCTGGGGGAACATGGGGTAAAATATGTCTAGAGAAGAGAGAGGCATTTGTGAACTAATGCTTTCTTTGCTTGCAAAACGCGTCAAAACCTTGCCAAAGCTGGATATGAAGCTCATTTTAAAATGAGTGACTGTTAAAGGTCCCGACGCCACTGCCTCCTCTATTTTTACAACTGCTGTTTGGGATGATGTGGTGGTTAAGCTCTATGATTTAGCTACTACGGGACATGAGTGGGTAATGCATATGCTCCCGTCCTGAAGAATAATTTTTGAGATATTGAAAAAGCAAGAGCAGTCTTAGGCTGTATCGTCTGCAGATACCACCGGGCCCCCATCCTGCTCTGCCTCTCCCTGCCCACCTGAAACTGGTGCCTCTGATACTGAAGAGCAACCACAGCCATCAACCTCACCCCTGCCCAGAGAAAGGAGGAGAAGGCATCCTGTCTCACAGTCATTGGCAGCTTATATCGCTGACTGCAGCTCTAGCAGTGAGGAGGAGGAGAACCCCTTTGATCCAGGACCGATAGATTCAGATCATGAGACTGGTCTATTCCCTCCTGACCCTCATGATAACTGGATGCGATTAAAGAAAAAGGCCCTCAGGGGAGGGGATTTTGATATCACAGCGAAAATAGTTGTGCCAGTCAGGCTTCACAGCACCAGGGGAAACAACCCACAGTGGGAACCCCTCGGTTATTTGGAAATTAAGGAACTACGCTTCACGGCTACAGAATATGGGCTAGGGTCTCTTTATTTTGCTAATCTTTTATGGTCTATGTTGTCAACTCATCCTATGACCCCTCATGATTTAAAGGGGCTGGCGAACTTATTATTAACCCCAACTCAGTATGACATTTTTGATGCTCAGTGGAAAAAGGGGTTAGAAGCGTGGCTTGTAAGATTTGTAGGGCATGCAAACCAGAATATTGCAGCCCTCATGACTGGCCACCTAGTTGGAGAAGGTGTCCACTCAGATCCTATTGGGCAAGCCTGCATTCCTAGAGAGGCCCTTGAGGGCATTACTGAAGCTGCCCATACTGCATTTTTAAACAACCCCCCAAAAAGTATTTACTAATGTAAAACAAGGACCATCTGAAACTTATATGCAATTTATTGACTGCTTAAAACAAGGTCTTAAAAGACAAATTGAGAATGACATTGACAGAGAGGTGTTGCTTTTAAAATTAGCTGTTGAAAATGCTAATGAGGACTGTAAAAAAACTGCTTAAGTCTTTGCCTAAGGAGGAATCTATCTTGCTGGAAATGACTGAGGCATGTAATTGCCTCAGTACGCTTCAGCATATGGCAACAGTAACTTATGAGGCTATGGGGGCTGATATAGCTAATGCCTTTGCAGCTTTGGAGATTACACCAGGGGTCCCCCGAATGTGCTTCGGGCGCAGGAAATCTGGGCATTTATAAAAGGACTGTTTGGGAAAGGGGGAGGCCAGATCCAAAGCTCCTGGTATTTGCCTTCAGTGTCGTAAGGGAAGGAATTATGCTAATCAATGTTGGTCCAAGTATGATTTTGAAGGGTGTCTGATATCAGAAAACCAGAGCCAGAGTGTGGCACGGTACTGCGCACAGACACAAATACCCCAGCCGATGTCTCAGAGCAGAACACAACAGGCTGCAGCCCAGCCGCTGCAAGCAGCCTTTGCCAGACCATCGCTGATTTACAACCTGCCACACCAGGAAGCACTGGACTGGACCTGGCAACTTCCATCACAGTAACATTACTTGATTCATTTCTTCATTTGCTTCCCATAGGAGTTTTCAGACCACCAGGGCAGCATATGCATGCATTGATTTTAGGTTGGTCATCCACCTCTTGGATGGGGCTGTTTGTTCTCCCTGGGGTTATAGACTCTGACTCTGACAATGAAATTATGATAATGGCCTGGACACCTCAACCACCTTGCCCTGTTCCCCAAGGAACTTGAATAGGTCAATTGATTTTACTTCCCCAACCAAGAGCGTATCTTTCACAGATGTAACGCGGAAAGGGGAATTTGGGTCTACTGGAACATCCCAAGTATGCTGGGTACAACCTATATTAGAACAATGCCCAACATGCCAATGTACCCTGACAGTAAAAGGAAAAAAGATAACACTTGTCGGTCTTATAGACACAGGGGCTGATGTTACAGTTATCTCTCAAGCTAAATGGCCCCCACCATGGTCCCTTGCTGAAGTGCCTCAGGCACCTTCAGGCATTGGAGGGAGCAGCTGCAGCTATCAAAGCTGCCATTTTATACAGATCAAAGGCCCTGAGGGACACCTCGCCTCCATCAAACTGTTTGTATTACCAGTGCCAATGGTACTATGGGGGAGGGATGTTCTCTCCCAATGGGGCTTTAGAATTCAATCAGATTTTTAATGAGGGCCACTGAAGCATACAGCACTTTAAAACTAACCTGAAAATAGAAAATCCAGTTTGGGTGGGTCACTGGCCCCTACCATTGCAAAAACTGTGCACATTAATCGAGTTAGTCCAACAACTACACCAGAAAAGGCATATTGTCCCTTTTACCAGTCCTTGAAATTCTCCTGTGGTTTGTTATAAAAAAAAAAAAAAAAACTGGCAAGTGGTGTTTACTCCATGATCTTCAAAAAATTAACACAGCTATGGAAGACATGGGACCCTTACAACTTGATCTTCCATCTCCTACCACGATCTCCCAAAATTGGCACTTGACTGTTATTGATTTAAGAGATAGGTTTTTTTATATTTCCTTGCATCCTGATGATGCTCCTAAATTTACCTTTTCAGTTCCAATCACAAACATGCAGGTGCCCTTACAGCGATATCACTGGCTTGTTTTACCTCAATGCATGAAAAACTCCCCTACTGTTTGCCAGTGGTATGTTCCCTGAACAGCAATCTGTTCTACCTAATAAGATAGAACAGGCTACATTGAGCCATTCTTTTTTTCACCAAAATGCTGCCACTTTGATTTGACACTTTGGCATTACTAAAGCCCAAGCTTCAGGAATTATTGCTGTTTGTCCTGATTGCCGAAGGTGTTCTTTTACCTCTGTTGCAGGAAGTGTTAATCCTGGAGGGCTTCAGAGCCTCCAAGTCTGGCAGTCAGACATCGCCCGTTTTTCTGAATTTGGCCATTTAAAATACATTCATTTATCTATTGATATCTTTTTTGGTGCTCTTTTTGCATCAACCCGTTCAGGGGAAACAGCTAAAGATGTCTGTAGACACTTCACTGCTGCTTTTGTAACTCTTGGTATACCATCTGAAGTAAAGACAGACAATGGCCCAGCTTATACTTCCTGTTTAGTTGCTACCTTTTTTGCCTTATGGGGAATTACACACAAAACTGGTATTTCTCATTCCCCAACAAGACAATCAATCATTGAACGGGCTCATGGCTCCCTCGTGCGTCTCTTAGTTCAACAGAAAGGGAGAGCCAGACATGGCACTCCTTCTGAGAGACGGCAGAAAGGCCTTTATGTTTTCAACTTTTTGAACTGTTCTTTCATGGATCCCAATCCACCGATTGTTCGACATTTCAATTGCAATTCACAATTGCAACGAAAGGAAAAAAACCCTGTTTTAGTGAAGGATCCAGAATCCGGTAAGATATTGGGGCCTTATCCTTTGGTCACCTGGGGTAGAGGTTTTGCTTGTGTCTCCACAGAGAATGGTCCCAAGTGGATTCCAGCAAAAAATGTGATGCCATTTTGAGAACCTTTGACTTCATCACCTGAAGATTCACCTTTAACATCAACATTGGAGAAGAACCCTTGTGAACAGGACCTCCCCACCACATCAACACCTGTTTGAATGCAAATTTGTTGAATGTGGGATACTGTGGTACTGTACATCTCATAAAAGACGAGTTGCTTGCTGTCAATATGATCCAACGAGACGCAGCAGAAATAATGCACAAATGCAAAAGTTAGTGTGTGGGTATAAGTTTGGTCTATCTGAACAGTTGAAAATTACTCCAGAGCAGTGGCTTGATGCTACTGAGAATAAAGATAAATGATGACTTCCTGAATACTATGGTATTTACTGGGAATTGTTTCTAGTGCTCAGACATGGCCTTTTAACCAACCAAAACCAAATGCTTGGGTAACCTTAGCGAATGTTACAAGACAGGATACATTGTGTTTGGCCACTGCATCCCCTGATAATCCTTTTTCAATGTTCCCTATTGTTTTGCCTTTAGACAATTGGCCTTGCCTGACTCAGGCAAATACAATGTTACAAAACAGCAATCATGCACGTTGTTGCCGAGATGGTCATAAAAAATGGGAGAACACACTGTATTTAAGAAGGCGTCTCTCTATTTATTTTACACCATGCTGTCTTTTTATACTCTTTCACAAAGTTTATACTTATACATTGGTCAGAATAAATCAACACAGTATTCATTGGAGCAAGGCAGCCTGCCCCTCATTTATCTCTCTCTTTCTCCTTCATTTCTATACTGACAACCTTGGTAAAGCTCCTTTCAGGAGCAAAGGTGACTCTTATCAGCTCCTTCTCTTTCACTAATCCTTTCTGACTCACAGACCAGCTGTGAGTCCCTTCCACAGTGCTGACACCTGGGATCAATGGACCCCTTATCTTTCCCTGCTGTTCCTTGAGCCTCAGGAGTTAGAACTACTGGGCTTGTTGAAAATGGATCTCTGTGTAAAGTTTAATTATTCTGGGAAAAATCAGTCTAAGACTCGGGATGTTTCCCCTCAGCATCCTGTGTATAAAAATTGTAGAAAGCGAAGGGAGACGACCCATCCTTTGATCAGCATCCAACTCCAATGTATTGATCTATCAGGCAATTTTTATAACTGTGTTAATTAAGCTCATACATATTGCAAAACCCGAGCTCATCATAGGCTACAGCTAAAACATTAATCTCTCCTTTGTTTTCAATACCTGTGGTTTGTTATTGAAACCAAGATTTGTGTTCTCACCCTGATATGAATGGTTCTCAAAGCCTCCATGTTTGTCACTTTTGCTTTCCCAAAACTTATCCAAGGACAAGATATTTACTTGTTATTAAAAACAACCTGAGAACTTCTGCTGTTTACATAAACGTGCCTGAGAACTTCTGTTGTTTACAGAAACAAGCTTGGGAACTGCTGCTTACAGCTGCCTTTTACTTTTCCATCAGCTGTATATTATTATGGCATGTCTGAACAAAACTCTATAAGCCATTTCTGAGCAAAATTCTCCAACAAAAAATGTGAGCCCCTGGTGTAATTATACATCCGTGATTACTTCTTGCTCAACCAATGCTCCATTACATTTACCTCCGTAGGTATTTTTATTTTGTGGTGATAGGGCTTGGCCTGTCATCCTGACACACAGAGAAAGACTCTAAAACTCAAAGACAAAATGACTTCTAAAGTAGGTATGTTTTTATTTGGCCGGATGCAAGGGGATATCTCCACAAAGACATGTGTACCCCTGTGAGATTCTGTCTGAAATATCCCTCATCTGCCTCATGATCGTCATTGGGGGGGCCACTGAAAAATAGACCCCTCATGTCTGAGGTTTCTGGTCCTGTAGGGGAAAGTCATATGCCTGAGACCTGAGAGCATTGCTAAGTTATTGTTTTCACAGGTGCATTTGCTATATGCTACACTGAGCTCAAAGGGCATTTTGCCCTTTTGCACAATACCTCTGGAATTCTCCCCACCTCTCGGCCTGGCTGAACTTCTCCTAGGCTTTAGGGTGGCCCCCCCAAAGAAGACCCCGTAACTACCGTGACAGACAATTGAGATGCAAGAAGCCTCTTCATCAAGAGACAGAGACATGAAATCCCTATGTGAGAAGGCCCCCTCTCACCTTCTTCTAGGGACTGGGACTGAAACCCCCAACCTGGGGGAGGTGTGTGGGGGGGGAAGGAAAGCTGACCAAAGCAAGATGGGTGTTGCAGATGCAGGTAGTGGACCATGAAAACAATGGCTCTCGTCCACTGCTGAAAATGGACTGTGTGTACCCCTTTTCCAAACACCATTCTTTCCCCCCGAAGATACAATAAACTACCTTTGATTTGGTTGCAAAATACATTCCCCCCCTTCCCCCATAAAAAAAGAGTATAATTGAAGTCCAGATGAACTGCACCTCTGAGATCTCCCTGGACGTGACCTGGTGAACTCCATTGGCTGGATACTGAAGGACTCTGCCGTTCTACATTTGGTAGCTATATACCCATTAATTTTCCTCCCTCTTTTCCCTTATTTTCTCCCCGTTTCTGCGATTTCTCCCCAACACATTTTTGCTGTAGTTATTTCAATAAAGGTGCATTTGTTTTGATTATCACTGCAAATCCCCTTGTACCGTGTCAGTTCTTTTGCACCCTGAGATCAATCCACGAACCATCACAAAACCCGTTCGTATGGATGGATTGTGACAACCCCCTGTACACTCAGGTTTTCTTTTAACCCCTAGAATGTTACATATGAATCAAGTTTAACAATAGATCATTTCCTGGCTCCCATCTCTCTCCGCTTCTTATGCTAATGTTCCAGATTGCAAGGCAAGATGTATTCTATTACCATCTGTGTGGCAGTTGTCTTTTGTCAAGTGGGCAGTTTTCCTTATCTCGTCCACAATCACTCCTCCCATGGGAGGGGACATCTGCTGATAACAGGCTATTGAATGTCACTGCATGACTGATAAGAACTATAGCAGCCCACTGTGAGATGCTCTGCCCAGAAGGAGGAGCTAAACATTGCTAGCCAGATATAATCTGGATATTCTGGAATACCAGCACAGCTTCTCCACTGAATTTCCCAGAGGAACAGCAGCTGCCTCTTCTTCCACTGGATCTTCAGAGCAAGACTACACCCTTTTTCTACAGCATCACTGCTTCAGCAGAACTACACCTGACACTTCAGGAGGACTGCAGCCACTTTTCCAATTTGACTGCTACCAACACCCTGACCAACAGGGTGTCAGGTTGAGTTCTGATTCCGTCAGTGTTGTTCTAGTGTACTGCATTGTTTATTTTTATCCTTTTATTTTCTTCCTTATTAAAGAACTGTTATTTCCTGCTCCCATATTTTTTGCCTGAGATCCCCTTAATTTAAAATTTATAGTAATTGGGAGGGGTGGGGAGGATTTACATTCTCTATTTCAGGGGAGGCTCCTGCCTTCCTAATTAGACTCCTGTCTTTCCAAACCAAGACAGCTAATCATCTTATCAGTCCTTTGTGCCTGTGCAGTTGTCTCTGGTGGTCATCTCCGGGGTCTCGGGGGTCCTAGGGGATGAAGTAGTCTTCTTCAGGGTTGACTTTCTGACCCTGCTGCCTTGCGCATGCTTACTGATCTTTTGGCCACTGTCCAAGCCAGGTGTCCAGATTCATCTGGTTTCAGGGGCCCAACGACCCTCGTAATCTCAGTATCCTTGCATACTGTATCCTGTTCTCGATAAACATCCTTCCCCTTATCAAGCATCCTTACATTTTTTTCTTGCTGTTTTGCACGTAGTCCTTTCCTTTCTCACGCAACTAAGGACCCAGCAAATATTAAGCAATGTCCATCATTTATGTGTCTATTCTTAATCAATACCTTCTATTTTCTGTGATTAATATATATATCCTGTAGTTTCTGACCCCATGTTTCAATTCAATCGCATATTGATGAAGGACCATGTAGCCTTAGGCGATTATCCCTTTTAACCCCAAACATGTCCATGATTTTTCGACAGAAATATGCCTCTAGATTTTAATGAACCTTACATGCTTTTGACAAAGATTGTGATGACCAGTTTGATTTTTGGTATAAAGTACAGCAATGGGCAGCATTGTTTTTTACCCCTGGTGTAGCAGCAGGAAAAGCTTTAGGATTACTTAACAGATTAGGTTGTTGGCTGCCTAAACAAACTAATGCTACATCCCCAGGATTAACAGGACTTTTAACTGATGTTGATTCTATTAGACACACTACTTTGCAAAATAGGGCAGCAATAGATTTCTTACTTTTAGCACAAGGATGTGGATGTGAATAATTTGATGGAATGCGTTGTATGAACCTGTCTGACTACCCCAAATCAATCCATGCAAGCATTCAAGCCCTGAAAGAAGGTGTAAACAAACTGCAAGTAGATGATGAATTTGATTGGCTAGGTCAACTTCTGGGGGAGTGAGGACTTAGTGGATGGATAATGTGAAAAATGTCAATCACTTGCTTGTAAAAGTTTTAAAAGTTTAATAGTAATAAAATGGTTATACAAATAGTAATATAATTAGAGTAATAAAAATTTGGACAATTAGGATTAGGACAATACGAGACAATAAAAACAAAGAGTTACGGAAGGTCCAGGTACATCTTTCTGGGCAAAATAAGCCCTAAAAAGGACAAACATTAACAGAGGATTAGCCCCTAAAAGCCATAGTCTGTTGCATATTCATACATCTCATACATGACGCATAAATTCCATTCAAACACAGGATTCTGTCTGATCAGTATCAGCTTCTTCCTCTTGATCCTGATGGCGTCTTCAGGGCTGAGCGAGGAGGGAAGAAGTTAGTTTTTTCTGATAATGGAGGGTGGTGCTTTGTCATTGACAGGAAACAGGTTTTCTGGGAGTTTGTAGTCAAACCCAAATGGGTGCTCAGATTTTGGTATTGGCACTTGGATTGACCACTGAGATTTGGATACACCTCTGAGAACACACAGGGGTTAAAAGCAGAGCTGCTCCTCTGGGAGGCTCTCTTTGGATTTTCGGCAGGAGAGAGTTCAATCTCTCCCCTGGCCCAGCTGCTGGCTGGGCGGGGGGGAGGGGAAAGCCACGTGGCCTGGGAGAGGTGGGCCTGACCCTGAGGGGCCCAAGGGTGGAAACATCGAAGAACTACTGAGAGGTATTCCCCCCCCCCACCTTCTAAGAGACAGAGAGAGAGACAGAGCCGTGCCTGGGAGTTACCTTGAAACTTGATAAACATGTGCGGCAGCAGGCAGCACGGCTGAGAAGGAGGAAAGGAGGGGAGGGAAGGAGGCAGCGATGTGTCCAGCCGCTTGTGGTAGCTTTTAACTCCTTTGTGGACAATGAAAACTTTACACAACATTAACCCTTCCTAGAAGAGAGATAAGAGTAGAGGATGAAGAAGGAAATGGGCAAGTGATGAAGGTCTGGGCCAGAGAGAGAGAGATGTTGGAGGAATGGAGAAGATGGAGTGGCATTTTTGCTGGACTCTTTTTTGTATAGCTATGGACAGAGCCATGTTTCCTTGTGATACAGAGACTGCGTCCAGGGGGGGCAATGCCCCAGAGCCAGGAGGGTTCAGTGTGGGTACCCCTCGGCCCCAGGGGGTGCAAAAATATGGGGGGGACAGATGTCCCAAATATGAGACTGTGCCTTTTTTAGAGTGGGACAAGGCATCCTTAAAAGAGGAAAACCTGGAAGCAGCCCTGGTCCATGCACAGTGGTGAGAGCACTGGGCATGGAAGGAAGATGTCACAATGGCAAATGATCTCCGGGCGGTGCCACGTGTGACAGGAAGCCCATGGCACAAAGAAGGACTCCTTCTCCTCTTGATGAACTGAGGACTGAGTATTCTAAAGGGTGGTGCCGGACCAAGAGTTGGTGATTTGGGAGATGTATTGTATTGGAATTTGGGGGGGGGAGGAGGAAAATGCTTTTGTAAGGTTTTCATCTTCCTTGTGTTTCTTTTTTTCTTTCCTTGTAGTTTAGTTATTTTCTTGTTGTTTAGTTAATAAAGTTTTCATTATTTCTAAGTAGGAGCCTGCTTTGCTCATTCCTGGTCACATCTCACAGCAGACACCAGGGAGAGGGTATTCTCATGGGGGCACTGGCATTGTGCCAGTGTCAAACCATGACATGGAGCCATAAATTCTTTTTCTCTGAAAGATTTAGGTATCCTGTGGCTGCTATCTTGGTGTGAGTACCTCATTCCTCTCTTTAAAAAAGTATCTTACATAGCATAGTTTCTATTTTAACATTATGTTATAACCTAAAACTATATCTAACACATTACTTAAGAAAATTAATACAGCATAACTTTCTAACACATATAATATTCATTTTAATATTTGCAAAAAGCCAATAATAAAAGACACATTTATCACAGATAAGAAATTTAATTTAAAAAGGCTTATATGTATTAGGCATTTTACTACATATTGTTATAGTTATTCCTTGTATTTTACAATGTGTGCAAAAATTAATAGCCAAGTCACTTAAGAGTGTATTTTTGGTGGGACAGAAAAGGGGGAGGTATGGGCAATAAAACAGAGAGTACAATGGAACTGATAAAGGAGCCTAATATCTTAGGTCTGATCCAGCAGAAACCTTGGGAGAGACAAACAAAGATAAACTCTCCCTGGGCAAGAAGTGACCAAGAGACATGTTGTGAAACTTTTGTGGTAAGGTGATTGTAGGAGCTGCGGGGGAAGTCGCACGGTTGGGACGGTTGGGACGGATGGAGACGAGACCTCTTTGAAGTCAAGTCGTATAACTTGCAGTTTAATGCAAAGGGTGTTTTGTGGAGAAAAGAAGAAACCTCACAACTTTATAAAAGTTGTAAAGCCTGGTATGTTTATTTACCTTTACGGTGCTGGACGCATATGGAGAAAATTCTCCTCAAAAGGCATGCATGCCCCTGAAGACCTCAGGTCTCCTTTTATCCCCCCTTCCAAATGCATATGCATACAGTTTCACAATAGGTTCATACATATTCATTCCGCCCGACATTTATCACCAGTTCTCCTTTATCAAAGGAATTCCTAGGTCGGGGGCAAATTGACCTCGTGGTCTTTTCTGTTTTTCTTTCTCTGTCTCCTTGCTGTCTTGGCATGCGAGTTTTTCCTTCAGCTTTGGCCTCACAGACTTTTCACCTCTCCTAGACACTTCACCTAATTCAGAATGGATCTCTACTCTGTCTCATTCCTCCCTTTCCTAGGAAATAAGTAAATTATTTTACTTAATGAAAACTCTCATGACAATAAGTGTCTTTTAATGCTCCACCATGTACGTTTGATAAAGACGTTAATACAGCTATTTGTTGGTGTATTCTCCAGTCCCAGATTAACAATATAATAGATAATCCTAAGCTTATCCCAACTAATATTAGTAAAACTACAATGGGGTGGCACAACTTATTAAGGATTCCATTTGCAGTTGGTGACCACCCAAAGATCACATCCCACCAGTGATGATCCATATTTTGTTTTATTCTTTGTAGAACTCTGGTTATCTCCTTTGTATCATGTTGGACAGTAATTAAGGTTTTCTTTCTACTTTCTTGGATTTCCTTTAAGATCTCCAATAGGCTTTGGTGCTTAATTAATTGTTTTACTAATGTAGGGTTCATCCCAATAGGAGTAGGTGGTAGTCTGTGATATATCATGTAGTTAGCTTTAATCAGCTGGTGGGATGTCACTGGGGCCAAGTACGAAAAATCACACCCGATAATCTTAACAAAATTACAAATACAGAAATTAGAATAATTTCTACTAGACAGAATAAAACCATTGCTATCAATTTATTTACAGCAGCACAGGCGCACAGGCAGCTCTCATACATATACACCCTTTTCCAGTATATATGAGCACAGTTTTCTGGTCAGTGACTGGATGAATTTCAAAGTGACAAATATTCTGTTCAGTATCCAAACACACATCCTGAGCATTAATAGTATTGCTTTCACAAATGAGTCCCATCTGTTCTCTAGTAATGCAGGATTCTAAGTTTACTGTCTGCCACTTTTCATTCATCTTTCATGCCCACACTCTATGTTCTGAAGGATATTGTTTTTTCATGGTTTAATCCTAGGGCAACAATGGGATGGATAACATAAACAGTGGCATTATGTATGGTAAGCACAAAGGCAGTGGCCACATTAGAAACAGAATCATAGGTGAAATTCACCATAGTCCACCAGGATTGAAACTTCCTTTCAAAATCAATTGCATTATCCCACACAATTTTCTGAATTTCAGCTGGAAAATTACCTTCACCCCCTTCCCGTATGATCAGAGCTGCTATTGCCTGCATCCATAACTGTGCTTGTATACAACTGAAAGCTAAAGACACATTATCTTGAACTGTACTAAGTGCTTCTACTATTAACTTGTGGCCTTGGTCATCGGCCTTTTCATACTTCCTTACTTTGGCAGTACTTTTGAAATTTGTCATTGGCTAGTTCCTAATGCCAATAGAGATTACTATAAAGGCTGCTTCAATTTTGTTAGGCTACCTGCTGCAGTGGCCAGTTTATTCACCAGTATTTCTGAATCAATCCCATTTAAAACTCCTAATTCTGTCCCTAATATGCCAATTAGATGTTTGTTATGGGGAACAGGAACTGCTTTCTGTCCATGACCATCCCTCCCTGCCAGAGGGATGTGCTGGGCTCACACTGCAAATTCAGACACACTTCACAAGTGTATCTGACAGAGGTTTAGGTCATACTTGAGGCAGATGTTTGTTCTGAAATGTAGAGACCTCAGGGAATCTAACCTCTCCTTCCCCCTCCAAAGCACCTGATTTCCCAGATGTGTGGCAAGCAGGAATGTCTCTCCTGGTCTACAAAACATCACCCACCTTGCCCCTAGCTAAGATCAAGCTGTGGACTGTGTTCAGGGCAGAAGATAACAGTATTTGTCAAACAGATGAGAATAAAACTGGCTAGAACATATGGGATTTGGGTAGAAAGATTTCAGGTCCAAGCCTCAAGTAAATAATGAAGGGGAAATCTGAGAGAAGAGCCTAAATCCATTGCAGTGCCTCAGAAGAAACTGGGATCAGGTTTCTGCTACTTGAAACACTCAGCACAAAAGTGATGCTCAAAATCCTACAGCCTGCTGCTGAGCTCTGAGGAGGGCGTCTCTCTCTACCTCTTTTAAGCAGAATCCAGCTGCCTCAGACTGGGACAATGACTGATCCAAATCTCAGTAGGAAAAGGGATAGCTATAAATAAAGAAAATCACCTTCCTTGCTTGGGTTAATTCACCACCGGCAGTTCAGCACCCTTTACCAGCCATTGCCTGGGTGTTCAGCCAACCAGCTTGGAAAATGACCTAAGGAAACTGATTAGGTTATCACAGACTTCCTGGTGTTCATATACACCAGGGGAGGTTCAGACACTAATTACATCTGGTCTCTCATAAGCTGTCCTATTCATGACCTGGCACCCTACTTTGATTTCTTCTCCTCTGATTCCTTGAAGTGTCCACAGTTCCTGTTCCTGCCATTCTTGCTCCTCACATACCTGATTCTCGTGGATTACTACAGTAGATATGTTTAAATCTTTTATCTCAGAAAGTTTTCCCATGGATCCAGTATACTGATTAAATGCCAGGAACCAAGGCCATTCAGCATTGCTTTGGGTAGAGGTACTCTCTAGTTCTAAAACTTCAGTTATAATTCCATACAAAACAATCCTGTAAACTAAAGTATGAACTACTCCCGACCGCAATATACTCATTTTGCCCGAGTAAGTTTTAGTCTCAGTTCAGTGTCTCCTGGTGTCACTCCTGAAGGGGCCTCTGGGCCTTCTTCACCCGAGAGTGATGGATCCAGGCATTCTGCTCCTTGATTTTGATTGCAGTGAAGGTGGTGAGAAGTACTTGCAGTGGTCTCTCCCACTGTGGTTCCGAAGTCTTCTCTGTAAGAGACTTAACATATACATCATCCCCAGGCTATCTAACTCCCTGTTCCAGATGGCTACTAATCTGTTGCACTATTTTGGAAATGAAATGTCATTCTTTATCTGAGGATATTGTGGCTGGAACTCTGAAGCGTGGTATTATTTCTTGTAAAAATAATCTGGTCACCTCTTGAGCTTCAACAGTTCTGGTGGGGAATGTTTCTGGCCACCCTGAAAATGTATCTATCAATACCAGTAAATACTGATACCCCCCTTTCCTTGGGAGTTCTGAAAAGTTGATTTGCCACTGCTGTACAGGCCCATGGCCTCTCCCAGTCTGACCGAGTTTTGGCCCGGGGGGTATTTTGAGGTTAGTCTGGAGGCAAGGATCACATTATCAGCTCACCTGAGTGATAGTGGCATATAAATTCCTAACAATGATATAACGATTCTTTCAAACAGATGTGTGTTCTAGAAAGGCTGTGGAAATTACTACTTCAAAGTCAACACTTCATTTCAATGCACTCTGTATCACTGGCAGCCTTGGTCATTTCGAGAAAGGAGCCACACTCTATAAAAGGCTTTTAAGTAGTTAGGCCCTAGTGTGTTTTCTAGTGCCCTTCCTTCACTAGTAACCAGGAAAATGGGAAGGGATTACTAGCTCTCTTTCAATGGTAGCTCACCCCTTGCAGTTGTACGTCTCTTTTGATTAGTATTATTGTATTATGGCTTACCTTCGAGGAAAATCTGTACCTCACCCTTTACTGCTTTCTTTGCCTCTCCATCCGCCAGCTCATTTCTTTCCTCCAATTTTAAGCTCACTCTCTGGTGTGCCTTAATATGCTTTTCCAGGTAGCTGAACTGCTTCCAACAGCTAGATTGTCTCTTCTTTGCCTGTGAGGTCAGCAGTCCCCTCTCCTTCCAGATGGCTCCATGTGCATGTATGACTCCAAATGCATACCTCGAATCTGTGTAGATGGTTATTCTCCTCCCTTTTGCCCTTTCCAGAGCATGAGTCAGGGCAATTATCTCAGCCTTCTGCGCAGAGGTCCCTGTTGGTAAGGGTCCAGACTCGATTACCTCTCTGTAGGTGGTCACAGCATACCTAGCACGTCGCTTCCCATTGGCAACGTAGCGGCTCCCATCAGTGAACCAGGTCTCTGCATCGTCCAGAGGAGTGTCCTTTAAGTCTGGGCTGCTGGAGTAGGTAGCTTCAATGGTCTCCAGGCAATCGTGGTGTACGGCTTTTCCTTGATTTCCGCTGAGAAAGGAAGATGGGTTGACAATATTAGTTACCACTATTTCTACATCATCTTGCTCTACCATGATGGCCTGGTATTTCAGAAACCTTTGCGGTGAGAGCCAGTGGCCACCCTTTACTTCCAGTACTGTGGACACTGTAGGGGACACTAGCACAGTCATTTTTTTTTCCCAGGGTAAACTTGCGTGCCTCTTGAATATTCAGCACAACTGCTGCTACAGCTCTGAGGCAACCTGGCCAGCCCTTGGCTGTTGCAGCTAGTTGCTTAGAGAAGTAAGCAACTACCCTTTCAGTATGGACCCAAGTCCTGAGCCAATATTCCCAGGGCAATTCCTTGCGTGGAAACATAGAAAGAATGCTTTACTTCCATCTGGAAGTTTCAGAGCTGGAGCCGACATGAGGGCACTCTCTAGCGGGCGAAAGGCCCGTGTGGCGTCTTTTGTCCACTGGAGATCTCTGGTTCCATTGGCAATAAGAGCATAGAGGGGTCTGATGAGCAGTCCATAATTATAAACCCACAGCTGGCACCACCCTGCCATGCCTAAGAATGTTCGGAGTTCTTCATTGTCTGGGGTTTCAGGGTTTGGCATAGGGCTTCCCTTCCTTAAAGTCTGCTGCTCAGCACTCACTTCTTACCCCAGGTAGATTACCTTCTGTTTCACTACCTGTGCCTTTTTCTTTGAGACTCTGCATCCTTGGAGTCCTAGGAAATTCAAAAGGCTTACCGTCCAGGCTTCTCTTGCTTTCCTCGTCCGAGTGGCTACTAGAAGATCGTCCACGTACTGCAACAGCCTCCTTTCCTCTTGTGGAGCTTCCCAGGACTCTGGGTCTTTGCAAGCTGTTCTCCAATCGGAGTGGGGAATCTTGAAGCCTTCAGGCACACGGACTATGTGAGCTTGTGTTTGGATGCAAAAATTTTCTGGCTGGCTTCGTGGATAGGGAGGCAAAAGAAGGCATCTCTTAGGCCTAAAACAGTGAACCAGGTTAGCTCAGGTGTTAAACAAGTTAGTAAAGTATATGGATTTGCTACCACAGGGTATAAATTCTGTGTTATTGACAGCCCTTAATCCAGTACTATCAGTTATTGGGCTGATTCCTTCCTTATCTTCCTTTTGAGGGTACTACTCAGTTCTCACTAGTTGTGTTCTTTCCTTAAGCTTGATGCTCATGGGGGAGCATCTTTCACTCTACCTGGTACAGCAGAGGCCCATACCCTTGAAAACACTTATTTACTTATTCTAATATCTCCTTACTAATGTCTTTCTTAATTTCAGTGTCTGTTAATGTTAAGCCTAACATCTTTATATTATTTGCCTCCAGAGTAACCTTTCTCATTTGAGAATGTTTAGCAAATTGAGCGAATTTTACAAAAGCTTTTAGGTACACATAGTACACATGTTACTTTAAAGGTTTGCACAAGTATGCCTTCTCAGACTGGCCAGTTGTTCATTCCCCACACTACAACATAAACATTCTCCACTGGTACTAAAGTTTTATTTAAAACTGTATATATGACCCTTGTGTCGACAAAAATTCTTCCCTTTTGGGGAGGTCATCTTTACCCTTCCTCCCTTACCTTGGGAGGAGCCTTTAGCAAATCATATGTACTCATTTTTCGAACTGTGATTGCTTTGCATTTCAGCATGATAATCCTTGCCTGATTTCATACGTTGCCATCTTATGCTGCATGCTGAACAACATGTTTGATTTGCTTTCTCTTTGCCTTGTTTTCCTTTTCAAGTGCCAAGACCAGAGGGCGGTCTGATCTTACAGTCTCTTTGCCATTCTGGGTGATTTCTTAAAACAAAAAGACATTTCAGCATACAAAATCTCTATCCCATTTATCTTCCTATTATAAAACAGTATTAACAGCAATGAAGTATTATAAATCTTTTTATTTTCTGAGCTGCTCCTACTGGCAGCCTTCTCCCAGTGAGCCCCTCCAAAAAGGGGCTAATTTAGGAGCCTCTTTGCTCTGGTCAGTTCTCGTTATCTCTTTCTCCCTGCCCTATCTCGCTTCCACTCAAACCTCTTTTCACAGACCTTCACAGTAGTTTCTCAGTTTTCCTCCTACACACACAAAGCTCCAGGTGGCAGGTATCAGATGTGATTCCCACACACAAGCTCTAAGACCTTAGGTTCTGGATCCGCTTGATCAGAAACCTCTAATTTGCACTCGGGGCATGTGCCCTGACGCTTATTAGAACTAGCGTTTCTAAAACACTGCGCTGCAATAATACCTGCACATCCAGCTTTTGCCCACAGGTCATTCCCGTGTTCCCTGGGGAGACAGGGCAGCCAGAGCTGTCCCTGTGCTCAGGGGACAGCCACTGTCGCCTCATGCATCGTGCCAGCCTCTTGATGCACCAAAGGCTCCCCGAAATTGCACCCAAAGGCAGGCCATTCTGTTTGTTACAGAGAACTTTAAATCCCTACAGATTGTTTCCAGTCCAGACTTACTGCAGTTCCAGCTGAAGTCTCATAAATCTCATAAGTCTCATTAACTAATTCATCTCATTCATCTCTTCTATATAAACTCTGTTTTACAAAATATCAGTCTTTACTAGTTCTCTTCTTGCACAATCTAATTAAGCACTGTGTCTACTTACACTTGTTTTACTGCCTTGCAAAAAGGCTGTGCTTGTCACAGTTGAAACTCTGATATGCCCACAGACACAGACACACATGCACCCCCCCCTCCTTTATCTCAAATTCACTAGAGTCAAGGCTTGAATTGTTTTGAGGGGGAGAATTCTTGAAATTCCTTTAACTTGCTTTATCGTAGTTAAACATAAATCACCGTACTATAGTTCTCCTATGTAAAATGCTGCTCTTGTTGCAACAAAATCTTAAAATCTCCACAAACACTGCTATACAATCTGAGAATCAAATTACCACAATGCAGTGGAAGAAAATCACCACACAAAATCACTGGGAAAGGGCATATTTCTCAAAGTGCTCACTTTTCTCAACACAACACAGCATACCATAATTCGGCATTTACTCACATTAATTTTTCCTGGACACAATCAAAATAACAGCACACAGTCTAGAGATCAAGTCCAAACATCCAAGGCAAAGGAACTCTCTGAGCTCATGCTCAAAGTTAAAATGTACCAAATCTACACAAATCACTACATTTAAACACGATAAATACCATCACTGACATTCCTCCACTCTCTTCTCCGCAGGGCACTTCTCTCCCTGCCCCCGCAGCCTGCTGCAGCCGGCGCCTCAGGCCTCACTCGGCTGCTTCAAACATGGGTAGTACTGAACCCCCCGCACTGCCACACTGTAGATTTACTCTCTTTTATACACCATACACTTATCACTTGCACGATTACAAACACAGTGCACTGACCACACAATGCACACATTAACCATACAGCAACACAGTGTCCGGACATCACACACACACACAAAACACACACGGGCTCAGCGGTTCTGCTCTATCAGGACAATGAACCCCCAACACACACATACACGGGTTCACCCAGCTCACCCCCAGAGCCACTAGCGGTTCCGCTCTATCAGAACGATGAACCCTGTCTCTAATACAGCTGCTCCATCAGCTGAACCCAGACGTCTCTGGGTGGTTTACTCCCTTGCTCTCCTTTCCCTCCCCTGGGGGCCCCTCAGTACATACCGTATCTTCCTCCGCAGGCCAGCAGGTCGTTGTCTGTCTCCGCAGGTGGCAAGCGAGACGAGCGGAGCCCCACCAGGAAAAAAAAATCCTAGGGCGCGCCTTGGAGGTCTGTCTATCCCCCCTGCCCCTGCGGGGACAGAGAACTCCTGCCTGGCTCGCCATAATGTTTTGCGGAGAAAAGAAGAAACCTCACAACTTTATAAAAGTTGTAAAGCCCGGTGTGTTTATTTACGGCGCCGGACGCATACGGAGAAAATTCTCCTCAAAAGGCATGCGTTCCCCTGAAGATCTCAGGTCTCCTTTTATCCCCCCTTCCAAATGCATATGCATACAGTTTCACAATAGGTTCATACATATTCATTCCGCGTGACATTTATCACCAGTTCTCCTTTATCAAAGGAATTCTTAGGTCGGAGGCAAATTGACCTTGTGGTCATTTCTGTTTTTCTTTCTCTGTCGTCTTGCTGTCTCCGGCATCTGACTTTTCCTTCAGCTTTGGCCTCACAGATTTTTCACCTCTCTTAGACACTTCAACTTATTCAGAATGGATCTCTACTCTGTCTCAAGGGCATGGGTGAAGGGCCCTGCTGCGAGCTGCCAGCCGCAGCTCGGAGCAGGCCCTAGAGAAGAGAGGCTTAAAGTGTAAAAGAGTTAAAGACAAAGGTTTAAGAGCGGAGAGCATGTAGAAAGGAGGGGGTGAAGAAGTGCAGAGGAGAAGACAAAAAGACAAAGAGAGAAAAGGGTGCGACGAAGAGCGCGAAAAGAGAGCGAGACAAAGAGAGAGAGAGCGAGAAGAGAGGAGAAGAGAGCGAAGTTCCCAGTACAATACAATAAATCATCTTCTGTGTTGAATATTCAGATTCTCATTAACCAATCTACTGCAGCATGCATATCCTATAACATTTCCATACAACCTATAAGAATCACTACATTACCATGCTATGTTTATATTTTAAACCCTAAATCTTACTCTTCGGGCCACATCTGCCAAGCTGCAGGGTCTGCTCTGACTCTTAGGCCTGCCTGCTTGCAGAGGGAATTGTTTCCTCCAGGGGGGATTACATTCAGCTGGTCACATCATTGTTTTCCCTTTGTTCAGCAACTAAGGGATCTCAGAGCTTGCTTTAATTTCAATCTCACTTATAGTTTCTATATTCTCAATATCTTTTGCCAGGCAGTCATATTTATAAGGCTTTCTTGTTTCATCCTCCCCAACATCACCCCCGTTTTGATGAACAACTAAAATATTAGACACTCTCTTACTCGTAATTCTTTGCACACACTAAAGTATACAGGGTACTGCTAGTAAAACTACAATTATTACTACTAGAACAATCAAGCCTATTTTACAGAGTTCCTTTAGGCGAGGTGCAAAGCTCCAACCCTCAAACAAACTGTCCAGCCAAGATGGGTCATCTACTGTAATTTGATTAGCCAGATCCTTCAGGTTTTGTAACTGTTTATGAATGGAAACAGAGTGATCAGATAAGTTCATACAACATAATCCTTCAAAATCTTCACAACCATGCCCATGTGCTAGTAAAAAAAAATCAATGGCAGCTATGTTTTTTAAAGTGGTATGTCTAACCGCTTCTTCATCTGTCAGCAAATCACTGATTGCAGTAGATGTGGCATTTACCTCTTTGCTGAGCCAACACCCTAACTTGTTTAATTGTGTCAATGCAGTTGAGGAACCCCACTGAGGTAGAAAAATGCTTGCAACAATTGATTTTCCAGAGTTGCAAGGGTGAAAATCACTATCACAGTTGCTTTCATATTGATGTCCCCAGGAGGACCTAATCTTTCTGTTTTTCTTTCTGACTACCTCTTTGACACTGGGAGCAATTACTGTAAGTTGTCCCAAGGTATAAGGGCCACCATCTATTTTTGAGGGTATAACTTGCCAGGCCCTGTCTCCACAGATGAGCCAGATTCCTCTAGGGAATCGAATAAGAAGTTTGTTAAGATGATCTGCATAAGGTTCATCATACATAAGAAGCTTGGTTTGATTACACCAAGAAGTCATATTGCTATAAGCTGGGTGATACCGGGTAACATTTAAATGAGGGCCATCTTCTCCTAGGAAATGAAAGAAGTAACAGGTATCCATAGTTAATGAGCCTAGGATTTCTAGCTCTTGAAGGTCAGATTTATCAACTTTAGAATTATCAATATAAGTTTGGTGTTTCTGGTTGGGAGGTGGAGATACATGATGATTATCATATGGCCAATATTTCTCAAATGTAACATTATCAAAACCTTCTGGGAAAGGTACTCCAACTAGACAGGTTGAGAAAGGTTTGTCAGGGCTTGTGTCAGATAGACAGATGGTATCGGAGCCTGCAGATTTGGCTAAAGCAACCCAGACAATTGTCTTTGGTTGATTTACAGGTAAAGCTTCACTACAAAAACTAAAACAAAAGAATAAATGCAACATGCATTTGCACAAATGATAAAACTCCATTCTTTTCTTGAGCTGTTTCTGGCAGATCATTTTGATGATGACTGATGACTCTGCGCAGTTCAGGTCTGGGTGCTTGCTTCCTAATATGGCCAGGCTGTTTACAGAGGTAGCAAGGTCCTGAAGTTATAGCAGCTTGCATAACAGCCATAGTGTTGCCTTTTTGCTTGGAGTTGAGATGCAAGGCAGCTAGGATTTCAGTAAGTTTTTGGTCTCGTGCTTCTGCTTGTGCTGTTTGAGCTGTAAGAGCCCTTTCAATTTTTTCTCCTAGAGTTTTTCCAAGTTCATTTGCCTGGATAGTTGCCACTTGCTGTGGACTCCCAATTTTGTTACAGGCATCAATCATTTCAGGCACTGTGGGTTTTTCTTTTCCTAGGGCTCTGATGACTCTTTTACATTCTGCATTGGCATTATTTTCAACAACGTCCCTTATCATTACTGGACGAGCTATATTGTCACCACATTGTCTTTCTGCTGCTTGTACTACCCGGTCCACAAGTGTGGTAAATGGTTCAGACGGCTCTTGGCTAATCAGATTATAGGCTTTTTCAAAACTTCCTGCAGGCTGAATTTGCAAAAAGGCTCCCCGAGCCATCTTTTTAATGTCATCTAACGCTGTTCTGGGTAAATTCACTTGATTATCATTCTGATCATCAGGAGGGTCACCAGTCAACTTAGACATGACAAGGGTACGAAGGTCTGCATCAGTACTTTGTCTATAAGTGGCTAGTACCCCTGTAAGCAATCTTTTCCATTTGAGTTCCCATAGCATATATTGTGAGTCTGTGAAAATTATACTAGCAAGATTTTTACAGTCATTTGGTGTGAGTGTATGCCCTTCCAGGGTACTTTTCAGCAGTTGCTTAAAATATGGGGAGCAGATACCACTATCCCTTATTGCTTTTCGCAATTCTTTAATCTCATGAGGTGGGATAGCCACCCATGTTCTGGGACCACCGGCTTGCTGGCTGAATAGCACAGGCATTGCTAAAGGGTTTAAGCTTTCTTCTTTGCAAATCTGGCGTCTGACTTCATGCCAGTCTGTCAATTAAAAATTATCAAAATAATTTTGTGAGTTTTCTAATTTTTGGATTAATGCTGGCGAATTTTCAGGGTTTAGTGCCTCATTTTGGGTTGAGAAATCAGTCCCAAACACTGGGGGGACTTTGGAGCTATTTGGGAACAGTTCTTTTTCGAAATTCTTTTGGGTTGGAATCAGAGGGTTGACATTTGCAGGGGCAAAGTACTTCTCTGGCTGTCCTGGATTTATTAAAGGAGCTGTCATATTCCACCCTCCCCCTCCTCGTTGCACGGGTTGTGTGCAGGGATTTGGCTGTGCGGGCAAATCGTGATACAAAGTAGTCCCATTCGGTGCTGGGAGAGTGGAGGGCGAAAACGCGGTGTGGTGTTTGAGGAGATGCGGACGTGATCTGGTGTTGCTTGGGTCGGCTGCGGGATGCGGTGGCAGAGGCAGGGAAGCAGGGGGCAGAGGTGCAGGATGTGGCAGCGGAGGCATATTCGGCATCGGTTGTGTAGGGTTGCGCGCTGCGGAGGGATCTCTCAGTGATGCGACTTTGCTTGCGTCCTCAGGGTCCGGCAGAAGGAAAGACGCGGAAGGATACATCCAAGGAGTTCAGAATCACGCTGATGTAGTGCCGTGGGTAGATCTGGTGGCGGCGCGGAGTGATATCGCTGGTGCGGGGGTTGTAGCAACTGCGCATGCGTGGTCTGCGCCGCTAGGTCAGCATGGGAAATCGTAATGGCGTTCGGCATGTCGGGCGGGTTGGGGACTGCGGGGGGTTGGGGGACCGCAGAAACGGGAGCCGGGGCCACGGCTGCACTCGCGGAAGGGAGCGACGGAACGTCCGCGGTCGCAGGAGGCGGCGGAGCCGCGCCATCCAGCAGCTCGGGAACGGGAGGGTGCCGCGGCGGGGGCACAGCTCGGCCCGGGGCCACGGCCGTGAGCGGCGGTGGCAGGGGAGCGACCACGGGTGGCGGCGGGGCAGCCTCAGCAGCAGGGGATGATTCCGGGGTGGCGAGAGACAAGGGAAACTGCGCAGAGGCGACGGGAGCCCGCTGCGGGGGGGCCAGTGGCTCCCCCCCGGCGTGCAGCTGCTGGGGGCACGTAAGCTGGGCTGGAGTGGCCGCTGCCCCGGCGGGCAGGGGCCGGAAAGGCTGCGGCCACCTGTCCTGGCGGCACGGCGCCGGCACGGGGTGGCCTGGGGGGCTGGAACGCCCCGGTCCCAGCGTAAGCGGTCCCATGCCGGGACCGGGGGGTTGCGCCGAAACGCCGGCAGGGGCGGGTTCTCCCGCGAGCACCTGCCGAGCCGCGGGGCCCGTGGGCAGGTGGGGGTATGCTGCACGCCGCAGACGGGGCACTGGGGACGGCAGCGTGGCAGCGACGGAAGCGGACGGGGCTTGGGCCGGCGCCGGGACAGTGGGGGTGGGAGGGATGGGGGGAGCGGCCGCACTCGCGGGCACCGCGGGCGAGGCGGCTCCCGCGCGGGCAGGGGGGTATGGGGCCGCAGCGACGCTGGCAGAGGCTGGATTGCGGGGCGGGGCCGTGAGGAGGGTGAAACCAGGGGCGGGGACAGCGGCAGCAGGAACTAACGGGATAGCAAGGGTGGGGACGGCAGGAGGGGCCGCGGAAGGGGCTGCGGGGTCCGGTGGCGGGGCTGGGGTCGGGGGCAATGAATGTCGGCGGCAATGAATGTCGGCATCACGAGGGACGGGGTAGGGGCGGGAGTGGCGAGCAGCACCGCGGGCATGGGGGTCGCGGATTCCAACGCGGGGGCTGAGGGGACGGATGTCGGGACCATCAGGGAGGGGGGAGGGGTGGCAGGGGCGAGCGGCGCCGCGGGCACAGGGATCGCGGATTCCAACGGGGGGAGGAGGGTCGTGTCCTGTACTGGACCCGCGGCAGCAAGGGGCGGACTCGGGGCAGGGACAGAGCTCGGCGGGGCAGCTGCTGCCTGCATCTCCCTTGCAGCAAACAGCTCAACCAGCGCTCTCCAAGCTGGGACTAACTCTGCGGCAGTCATATCCCGCTGAGATATACTATTAAAAAGTTTAACTCCAACTGTGTCCCAAAAGTCTCTGGTAAAGGCGGCTGAACGGTCAGCATTTGGGAAATTAATTAAAGTCCATTCTAAGAGATTTTTTAACTCCTGTTTCGGTAATTGACTTGGCATAAAACTTAATAAATGCCTTAGTTGCTTATAGAGATCTCTGTCGTGGGCAGAATGAGTTTGTCCCATTTTTAGACCAGTGGGTTACCAACCTCAATGTCGTAGAAGCAGTGTCCTCTCTCAGAGCTCCGTCTTGGGGGCTGGCCAGGCTCTCCGGTTGGTGCTCAGGACCGCTGCACTCAGGTCCCTCCTCGGAGCTCCGGTTTTGGGTGGTGCTTGGCAACGGCTTTCTGTGCTCGGGACCTCGCAGATACCTTCCCGATCTGCACTCACAGCTCCGGTGCGGGCGGTGCTTTGCAGCGCTCGCTTGAGCTCACGGCTCGTGGCAGGTTCCCTCCTCAGAGCTCCGGTCAGCGCTGCTCAGCAGCGTGTCCAGTGCCGCGGCCACGGTCCTCCGAGAGCTCCAGGCAGCCACGGCACGGCAGTGGCCAGCCGTGCCGAGGACCTCCAGGCAATTCCCTCCGAGAGCTCCAGGAAGTCGTAACGACTCCCCGTGCTCGGGGTTTGCCTCGGCACAATTTTAAGAACTCCGGCTTTCTTGCTGCTCTGCAACGGTATGTCGTGCTCACAACACCTTTAGGGCGGCTATAACTGGTCTTTAGTTACCGTGCATGAAGTCTCCCACAGGTAGAAAAGCTGAGCTGGCCCTTTAACCACGTCGGAGCGCCAAACTGTAGGAGCTGCAGGGGTGTCGCACGGTTGGGATGGACGGAGACAAGATCTCTTTGAAGCCAAGTCGTATAACTTGCCGTTTATTGCAAAGGGCATGGGTGAAGGGCCCTGCTGCGAGCTGCCAGCCGCAGCTCGGAGCAGGCCCGAGAGAAGAGAGGCTTAAAGTGTAAGAGAGTTAAAGACAAAGGTTTAAGAGCGGAGAGCATGTAGAAAGGAGGGGGTGAAGAAGTGCAGAGGAGAAGACAAAGAGACAAAGAGAGGAAAGGGCGCGACGAAGAGCGCGAAAAGAGAGCGAGACAAAGAGAGAGAGAGCGAGAAGAGAGCGAAGTTCCCAGTACAATACAATAAATCATCTTCTGTGTTGAATATTCAGATTCTCATTAACCAATCTACTACAGCATGCATATCCTATAACATTTCCATACAACCTATAAGAATCACTACATTACCATGCTATGTTTATATTTTAAACCCTAAATCTTACTCTTTGGGCCACATCTGCCAAGCTGCAGGGTCTGCTCTGACTCTTAGGCCTGCCTGCTTGCAGAGGGAATTGTTTCCTCCAGGGGGGATTACATTCAGCTGGTCACATCATTGTTTTCCCTTTGTTCAGCAACTAAGGGATCTCAGAGCTTGCTTTAATTTCAATCTCGCTTATAGTTTCTATATTCTCAAAATCTTTTGCCAGGCAGTCATATTTATAAGGCTTTCTTGTTTCATCCTCCCCAACAGGTGATATTACCAGGTGACGTGATGTCATGAAGTGTACGCGACGAGGGTCACGCACGGTAGGGATGGATGGAGATGAGATCTCTTTGAAGCTAAGTCATGAAACTATTGGTTTATTACAAAGGGCGTGGGTGAAGGGCCCTGTTGCGAGCTGCCAGCCGCAGCTCGGAGCAGGGCCGAGAGAAAAGAGGCTTAAAGTGTAAGAGAGTTAAAGACAAAAGTTTAAGAGCAGAGAGCATGTAAAAGGAGGGGGTGAAGGAGTGCAGAGGGAAGACAGAGACAAAGAAAGAAAAGGGCGTGAAGAGGAGCATGAGAGGGGGCAAAGAGATAAGGGAGAAGAGAGATAAGAGAGCGCGAAAAGTGAGCAAAAGGAGGGCAAAAGGAGAGCAAAAAGAGAGTGAAGCTCCCGTTACAACACAATAAATCGTCTTCAGTGTTGAATATGCAGATTCTCATTAACCAATCTACTACAGCATGCATATCTTATAACATTTCCACACAACCTATAAGAATCACTACATTACCATACTATGTTTACGTGTTAAACCCTAAATCTTATTCTTTAGGCCTTATCTGCTAAGCTGCAAGGCCTGCTCTGAATCTTAGGTCTGCTTGCTTGCAGAGAGAATTGTTCCCTCCAGGGAAGATTACATTCAACTGGTCACAACTAAAGTATCTCAAAGATTGCTTTCATTTCAATCTCGCATATAGTTTCTATATTCTCAAAATCTTTTGCTAAGCAGTCATATTTAAAAGGCTTTCTTGTTTCATCCTGCCCAACAATGAAGAATGTATAACCAATGGGAAATTGTTACCAAAAATAGAAACCTATATAAGTGCCATAGCAGTAAAATCATATATAAACGCCTTGTATTCTCAATAAAATTGGCTTCTGATCCAAGCTCGGATGTCCCCGTCTTACCATCACTAATATGAGTCTATCTCATGAGCAACAGCTCTCTGCACACTGCTTCAACATGAGTCCATCAATCCATCCCATGGGCAGCAGTACCCATCCAGCTGTTGCAGTGTGGGTCACTCTTCCACAGGTTGCAGTCCTTCAAGGACAGACTGCTCCAGCATGGGAACAAGGCCCCTCTCTTCATGGATCTCCCCCAGACTCGCAGCCTATTCTAGGCATCCACCTGCTCTGGCATGGGACTCCTACATGGGCTTCAGTTGGATCTCTGCACCCCTTGTGGATCTCCTTGGGCTGCAGGTGGACAGCCTTCTGAAAAACAGCCACTCAATTTTCATAAATTTAGAAAGATTTATTAAACCTTATCAAAAATACAACAGAAGACTGAATAGAGAAAATGTTACAGCACCAGAAGCAAAGGATTTTCCCCACCATGTGCTCACCCACACAATGGAGATTTTGCCTTTTAGCCCTTTAGCCCTCCCAAAATTATGTCTATTGACTCCTTCACTGTACAGTGGTGGAGTTTACTTCCTCAAATCTTGTTTGGAGGTCAGATGTCACATAGTGACAAGCCAACCGTCCCAAATATCCCAACCCCAGCTGTCCCTTGATAACAACGCGGGGGTAAAACATAACTATAAATCTATAAAACTTTTCTTAACCTATATACATTATATTTGTCTGTTAATTGTGAGAGTCAATCATCACATTACTCATCTATCACAGCCTGCTTCACCATGGTCTTCACCATGGGCTGCAGAGGAATCTCGTCTCCTGTGCCTGGAGCAGCTCCTCCCCCTCCTTCCCTGACCTTGGTATCTTGCATAGTTGTTCTTCGCACATGCTCTCACCCCCGTCTTCTCTGTCTGCAATTACAGCTGCTCAACTTTTTTTTCTTTCTTCTTAAATCAGTTATCACAGAGGTGTTACTACCATTTCTAATTGGCCCAGCCTTGGCCAGTGACACATCCATCTTAGTAGCCACCAGGGATTGGCTCTGCTGGATGTGAAAAAAGCTTCCAGCAGCTTCTCACAGAAGCCATCCCTGTAGCCTCCCTGCTATCAAAAACCAGGCCATGCAAACCCAGTACAGGCATCCATCACCTCTCTGGGCAACCTGTGCCAGGGTTTTACCATGCTCATTGTAAAAATCTTATTCCTTTTATCTAATCCAAATCATTCCTCCTTCCATTTAAAACCATTACCCCATGTCCTATCCCTGTGCAACAGCTTCCTCCTTGGTGGCATCCAGGATTGAACTCAAACCCCAGTCAAGATCTGTTTTTTTGGCAGGACCTCCAAAGTGGACATGAAGACCACCCTTTGGCACAAGGAGAGGAAGCAGCATGGCTGACAGGGTAGGCCCTATGTGCAGTCTGAACCAAAGTTGACCACTGTGTGAACTTTCAAACATATGTATCTTTTCAAAACAACATATGCAATTTTAGGAAAACAGGGGCTACATGTTCAGACATACCCAAGCGCCCGGCCAGCAGACAGGGGTGCCAGACCACAAAGTTCCAAAAGAAACATCCAGTCATGTGCCCCTATAAAAGTAACAATATAAAAGTGAGACCAAATTACAGCAAGGTTGTGGACCTCACCTATGAGCTGACATGCTGTATAGAATTTTCCAGTTACCAACAGGGTTTCTCCAGGCCTTCTCTGCAACGGGGCTCCCCAGACGAAGCACAGGCCCAGGATGACAGCATGTTAGAGGTTAGGATTTTTCCTTTTTTTTTTTTTTTTTTTTTTTCTTAGGGAGTTTTGTCCCATTTGTTGTTAAGAGACAATAAGGAGCGGTACTTAAGAGAAAAGAAGTGGCCAAATCAGAGAAGGGGGGGGGGGTACAGGTATGAGGGCCTGGGCTCAGCTCCTCTCTCTTTCCCTCTTGGGATTGGAAGGGAATGGTCGAGCTGCTACTACTAGAGGAGAATTTGCTGTCACCACGGAGTCCAGCCCAGCACTGCTTCTTCTTTACCATGGATGAGCCTCTGCTCATAAGAGCTTCCAGTGAACTGGTGATGCCTTTTTCCTGGTCCTAGAATTAAGAGCCAGACTGAGTTAAGTGATAAAAGGGTTTTTACCTAGTTATTATTAATAAGGATCCTTACGGTGCAACAATTCATCAAGGTGGAATACACTGAAATGCACATACTCAGGATGACATTGCATACAATTTTATAGATCTTGTAAATAAGCATATCTGAAAAAGATTCCCTAATGAGAAGCTTAAAACAATTGTGTGACATCTCCCTATTCCAAAGTATTCCCCCCAGATGGGGCTTGAACTTAGTTTACAAAATATGTTCCAGAGAGAGCCTTGGTTTCTCAAGATAGCCTTGATTTCTCAAGATAGCAAACTGTGAGGCCTTTAGGATGTTTGGTCTTCTTGCCTAGCAGAATACTGTGACTAAGCTAAGCTATCAGGCTAAAAAATTTTGTTTATGTATGCTAGGAATACATAAAAGGTATATAAAAAGGCAAAAAAATCATCATGGCATCACTGGGACCTTAGTAACACCCGATTTGACTGGGAAGGACCCTTGCCATCGACTTAGGTGCCTCAGGGGAAAAACCTGTGACCCCAAACCCCTCTCCCTTCCCGGAGGGTGCATCTCCCCAGCTGCATGTGGCAACTGCTGTGGAGAAGCTCGGCTGCTGCTGCCCAGCCTGGTTGTTTTCTGCTGCTTCCTCAGGTTTTTTGCTACACTATAACTCAACACCCCGTGTCTGCCCAAACCCTGTGGCTCCTGATATGTCTGCAGAGTTTTCTGTGACATTTTGTTTGTCACCCTGGGGTGTGTCCACCTCTGCTGTTCCAGCTGCTGCTCCAAGGTTTCTTGCTACAGTCCATTCAGTTTTCTAAATGTCACTGAAATCAGGTACTTCCCACACATTTCCAAAGGAAAGTCTCCCACTGGTGCACCCATCAGTACCGTGTGGAGAGGGGTGGCTGAGCTCATGCCACAGTGCCCCCTGCAGCTGCGGGGGAAATATTGCATCTGCCCTACCTGGCCAGGAGCCAACAGTGCCCCTGCTGGCTGTCACCATAACTACACCAAAGGGGAAGGTGCTTGACAGCTGAAAGAAGGTTGTTGTTGGGTTTCTGGTTTTGTTTGTTGTTGCTGCCATCATTGTTGCTTGTTTGCCATGTTATGCATATATATACTAATAAAGAAGTGTTATTCCTTTTCCCATATCTTTGTCTGAAACCCCTTTAATTTCAAAGTTATAATAATTTGGAGGGAAGGGAGTCACATTTTTCATTCCAAGGGAGGTTTCTGCCTTCCTTGGCGGACACCTGTCTTTCAAACCAAGACACAGTAACATATTAGGGTAATTGGAGATTAATCTTTTCTTAATCACTAGCTGCAATCTGTAATTGTCATGGTTTAGGCCTGGCACAGAGCCAGTGCCCCCATGAGAATACCCTCTCCCCGGTGTCTGCTGTGAGATGTGACCAGGAATAAGCAAAGCAGGCTCCTACTTAGAAATAAAGAAAACTTTATTAACTAAATTACAAGAAAAGAAGAAAGAAAGGAAAAAAAACATAAGGGAAAAAATGAAAAAAAAATCTTACAAAAACACTTTACTCCTCCCCCCCACCAAATTTCCCAATGCAATATATTCCCCCGAAATCACCAACTCTCAGTCCGGCACCACCCTTTAGAATACTCAATCCTCAGTTCATGAAGAGGAGTCCTTCTTGCACCATAGGCTTCCCCTGGAAACACATTGAAACCTCGTGTGCTTCCATGCCACTCAGCACTGCCCAGAAAGTCCTTTTGCCATTGTGACACCTTTCCTTCCATGCCCAGTGCTCTCACCACTGTGCATGGACTAGAGCTGCTTCTAGGATTGTCTTTCAAGGATGCCTTGTCTCCTTCCAAAAAGGCACAGTCTCTCCTTTGGGACATCTGTCCCCCCCAATTTTCACCCCCTGGGGCCGAGGGTACCCACACTGAACCCTCCTGGTTCTGAGGCACTGCCTCCCCCTAAATGCAGTCTCTGTGTCACAGGAAAAAAAAACTGGTTCAGTCCATGGCCACACAAGAAAAGTCCAGCCAGAAGGCCACTCCATCATCTCTCCCCCCACTCAGCCAGCCTTCTCCACTTCCCTCGGGCCTAGTCCTTGTTATCTCATCTCTTATCTCTCTTCTTTTTCAGCTCCAGGAGGATCAGCATTTGCAAGGTCTCAATCATGCAGGAAAAGGGTTAAAATTTTCAGTCTCTGCCTGTCCCAGAGCTCCGGAACTCCCACGCTGCCCTCGAACTTTCCCCCTTCTCCTCCTGGGCCAGCGCCGCTATCGAATTCAGACGCTGGCTCTCTCTCTCTCTATTCCCTGGGGGGGCTGCCTGATGTCTCTTGGTCTCTTCCACCCTTCTATCCTTGGGCTGGGCCTACCTCATAGCCGCGTGGCTTTTCCCCTGTCCCCGCCCAGCCGGCAGCTGGGACAGGGGGAGAGATACAAAGCCTTTCCCGAAGGAAGTGCCAAGAGGCTCCGGGCGAGCGCAGCTCTGGGTTTTAACCCCTGTGTTTTTCTCAGAAGCGGTCCTACAATCTGAGCATCCATTGGCCTGATGGTAGTGACCACAGCATCCCAGAAATCCCATTTCCGGTCCAACCACCTTAGTAATAATGATTTGATGCATTGCCTTTCTATGCTTATTTCTATTATCTACTTATTATCCATGTACATTATGTCTGTTATTTGCATATCATCCATGTAATAAATAAGCTTATCTCTAAATAAATAATTGTTTTTTTCCG
The DNA here is from genome assembly GCF_028018845.1 of Melospiza georgiana. NCBI lineage: Eukaryota > Metazoa > Chordata > Aves > Passeriformes > Passerellidae > Melospiza > Melospiza georgiana. The sequence goes on along the minus strand of NC_080464.1, from coordinate 9,386,250 downwards.
ATCCCTTAGCTAATCACATTAGTAAGCAAAACAATGTCAAGCAGGAGCACACATGTGCATGGGGATGGGGCAGGGTGGTGCTTGGGTTGCATTGAGCTCAGCACACTTCCCTGGGCATGAAGAGGAAAAAACATATCAAAGTTATGGAGTTATGGTCAACCTGACCTGAAAACACTGCTGTGATTAAAATGCACATTTACTGAAACTAGGATTTGCTTTGGAGTTTGGCGCAGAGGTTCACATTTGTGTCCTGTCCAAAATCTGTGGTATCTGTGCAGTGAGTTCTGGTTTTAATCATGTAAAAACTGTGGTTTTTTGATTTCTACTGAAATCTAAGAACTTTAAGCTTTTAGGGGCAGAATCCCAAGGTAAGTCAAACCCCAACTTCTGCTGTGTGCAGTAGGCATTGGATGGACACTACGTTTAGGATTTAGCCTGAGAAAGAAGGGGTATGAAAGCCATGTGTCTATTGCAAAGCTCAAGTAAAGACCCACCATGAAAACTGGCAAACCAAGAGACAAGACAGCAGTCAGGAGCTTGTGGGATGTGTGAGAAACAACTGCTCACTTTTAAAATGTTAAAGGTTTATTAAACCTTAACAAAAATTACAACAAAGTACCTAACAATTAAAAAAGTTTTCAGTGCTGGGAGTCTCCATGACTACCAGCCATGTGCTCATCTACAAAATGGATGCTCTGCCTTTTATATCCTTAGCCCCTCCCAAAGTTTTGTCAGTCAAGTCTTTCTCTGCCGTCTATTGGTAGAGATTATTTTCTTACATCTTTATTGGAGGTCAGGTGTTGTTATGCTGCGCTTCCTGGTAACAAGCCAGCCTCCTCTAAATGTCTAGACTACTAAGGCTATTACAGGGAGGGAGGGGAAAGAGGACTATGGAATGACATAATACAATAACATTACTATACATCTACATAATATCTATCTCTTAATTCTATTAAATTACTCATCTATAACAGGATGGACACTGCATATTGCTTCAGGCACACACATAGTCCTGCCCTACCCAAGTGCCACACTGTAGTAATTGCATATCCTCTGAATAGACAGAGACATGGTTCTCCCAGGAAAATCCTTAGAAGCTGTTTAGAAGCTGTGGGAAACTTAGAGGAAAGAATTCAAACAATTATTACCTCTCTTTCTGGAACCATTGTTTATAGATGTGGTTCTCCAGTGTGCTATACATAGTTCACCAATAGTGTGAGAGAAGATTCCTAAAGGTCAATCAGGTCTTAGGTCCACCATTGTTGCTATAAGAACTGTAGATTTCTAATAATTAAATGCCTTTTCATGCCTTCTGATGATGGAGTCTCTGTATCACATTTGGCTGTCCCCCATATCCCTTCAGTGATACCACATGGAGGGGAGATCTAGTCCCTCTCCACTTGTCAACTGTTGTCGCAGACATCTTTTGTGAAAAATCCTTTCATTAGGATTTTTCCTGCTGAAGCTGAGAAGTTTCAGCAACAAAGTGTAAACAATGGTTATCTGCTGCTGTAGAATGGAACAGGTCCATCCATGATTGGTCTCCTGTGGATGTTTGGATTTATTGACCACTCACGGCAGAGCTGGCTCTCGCTCTCTGCTGAGACACAGATCTTAGTTATCATTCTTTTCTAGTCTATTCTTAGCTAGCCTTCTGAGAACTTTTCCTTCTATTTCTTTTTAGTATAGTTATAATGATGTTATATATATATATATATATATATATATATATATATATATAATAAAATAATAAATCAAGCCTTCTGATCATGGAGTCAACATTCTCGTCTCTTGCTTCACCTGCAAACCTCTGTGATCACGGTTACAAACTGTCACAGCACAGCTGGTCTGTAGCTGCCAGATAAATTTGGCCATATTAGACACCCAAACTTGACCAGCTTAGAAGTAAAACAAGTCCCCAGATAAGGCAAGGATAGATTGGATTCAAACCCAAACAGAGATCTTAGCCAACCCTGTTAAACACTCGATACAGACACATCAATGGCCAGAGATCTGGGAGGTGCAGATATCCCAGTCAAACAGCTGTTCAAGCCCAGGAGATTTGAACCCCCTATAAAAGGAGGCAGCCATATTAAATCTTTGCTGTTTGTTGATTACCCTCGGTGGGTCTATCTCGTCTCTGTCTTCAACCAAAGACTCACGTAATAGCCAACTGCTCCTGGACTAGTGAAGATTTTGACTTGTAGGATCAAGGATAAACATAAGCATTAGTCAAAATTTCTCCAAAGCCTGCAAAGTCTTTGTTCTGGGCTTTTAACTTGCAGGTCTCTTCAGCAATATGTCTCCAGTGGCTGGGAAATTCCCCTATAGGAGAATTCCTTGAAAAGTCTTTTGAAATACTTTTATAACAATTAATAATTAATTTATTATCACCCTTTTGTACTCTTACCAATCTCATAAAATCTCCTTCATCAATTTATAACAGTTTTGAGGGATAAGGCCATTCCTTGGAAAACCTGAAGAACAGAATTTTATTCTGAATCTCTTCCAGTTATAGGAGCTGGAAATAAAAGATCTTTATGTTGTTTAGTATTGGCATATTAAATATCTGCTTAGATCACCAAGCAAAATGAATATGAAGTCTATACCTGTCTGTCATGTGGATATGCAACCCTCTGTAAAAAGTTAACTAGGCAGAAATTAATGAATCCCTGAACAAATTCAAAGTTTCAGTTTTGAATTAAAAATTGAGATAATAAACCCCTTGCAAAAGTGAAAAAAATAAAATACACTAATGTCCTAAAGAGGCAGCAGTTTGCTAAAAATGAGGTTGATACTGATGCCTTAAAGAACCTAGAATTGAAACAACACACTTTCAAGATAGTATTAATATAGGAGGTAATATAAAGGCTGGTCTTTATTTGAGACCTCCATAGGGCAAATATGGAAAATACCCAAAATGCCTTCCCCCACATGCGGTGAATACAGTTTCATAAATTTAGCAAATTAGCATATTTGACAAAAAACCCCAATTAGGAGCACAAGTGATGAAGCAATATCCCTCCAGTTCAACCCTCTCTGAATTCTGCCCCCCCCCCCCTTCCCCTTTACATAGGGACTAAACATTGTTTATAAAAATGTGTCCTGAAGATCTGTTTTCAACCTTGGTTTGTAGGAAGAACCAAAATAGGATAGGAGGTTTGTACCCTCTGGGACTTGGAACTCTGAAATGTGTTTTGTCTTTCTGCCTGGGGAGAAGGTAGGGAAAAGTACTGGGACTAGCTTATGAATATAATAATAAGCTACAGACCTACAAATATGTGTAAAGAATATAGAGATTATATAAAGGCAAAAATCATTCTGTCAACAATATAAGGCATTGGTTTCCAGTTCAAACACAGAAAAGTGGAGTTCAATTACACATGGAGTCCACTTACCCATGATTTTGAGCCTGATCCCACACTCCATCAGCCTCTAAGTATTTCAGTCAGTGGAGAAAGGAACAGAGTATTTTAGGAATTTAAAAAGATGAGTTAGATCATGCATGGAAATAATCTGCAAGGGTATTATTTATTTTTCACAACACTTTCTTTAAAACTCCTTTATTTCCATTCTTTATATCCTGTTACGAAGGGGGGAAAAGTATTTATCATGCAGAGGGGCTGTTTCAAAGCTTTCTACAGATATCTATCTTAAGGCTAGTTATAAATTATAACTTCTAGTTTTATAAAGTGGTTTATGAAATTATTTATTCCTGTGAGAAACAAGGCTTAGTCTTTAAAATTTTTAAAAGTTTAATAAGTGATAAAAGGCACTTTTACAGTGCTGGGTGCACAGCCATAGCTAGAGGCATGGCAGTTACCTTGAAACAATTTTCTTATATACTTTTTTATTACATTGGTCAAATGCATATTCATGAAGATTACACATATTCAAACATTCCTTTGAGTTTACATTTTCCAGGAATTCTGTTGCTTGGTTTGACCATTGGCCCCTGTTCTTAAAGTACATGCCATACTGCAGATGAAATTTATATATTTTCTTTCCCCACAAGGCCCCCTGTTCTGTGTTTTGACAGTTCTTGATAACTGAAGGGTCAGTAGTAAATTCCTCCTTGCATTCTTTCTTTCGATGTTTATTTACCTGCTCCTTTTCAATGTTATCCTATCATACAGATAAGATACCCCACAAGTACATTAAATCAACATGAGCCATTAAAAAAAATCTGAGGTATTATCAATATTATCAGTTAGTTACACAAATAAAGGCATTAGCTACTTTTGCAAAAGTTAACATTACAATGCACAACACACAGTGTTTATTTTAATCTTTTGCAAAAGCCTAAACTATAATGTATGTTTATCACACTAATTATAAGCTAAATGTTGTGGGTTGACTATATGATGCTTTTATCCCCAATCGTCTCATTCTGTTTATGTTGAATAATAAGTTTTGTACCTTTAAGAGTGTCCCAGAGAGTGAAGGGGGGGAGAGAAGAAGTGCGCAGTTTGTTTTCAGACACTGCACTCACTCCTCCACATTCCTGCTCCTGGACTGTGGTTGTCTGTGGATGAACAGACAGCAAGACAGAGCTCTTCTTTTGCTTTTTAGTTAGTTAGCTAGCTGAGGCAAAGAAGTTCCCTGGACTGTTTTTTTTTCCTTTTTCTTTGGACCTCTTGAAACTGCTCTGGACTGAACATCCAGGACAGCACCGGCAGCTGCACCTGTGGCCCACCGGGCTGGGCTTGGCCTGCGACAATTCCAGCACCGGAGGGACTGATCAGAGACTGAGTGAGCTGAGCTTCAACCCAGGGTTTTCTCAGTTTGTCATCTCTTTTAGAGTGGCAAGGGATCTCATTGTTTGATATTGTTTAGGTTTCATTGTTTAATAAACAGTTTTTTTCCACCTTTCTCCAAGGAGGTATTTTTTCCCTCCCGGACCAGTTGGGGGGAGGGGCCGATTGGATCTGCTTTTCCCACCGGAGCTCCTTTGGGGGGATTCTTCCCCAAATTTGCTCTAAACCTGGACACTACACAGGGCCAGGGCACTGGCCACAAAAGCTGAAAAATTATACTATATTAAAGCAGTTAAAAGTGATTACAAACTGTCCTGGTTTGGGGCAATTTTGGGAGAAAAACCTCTAAAGGGATTTCTTCTAGAAAGCAAATTCAAGCCACCCCTCCCCCAACTGGTTCAGGAAAAAGATTTCCTTGGAGAAAAGTGGAAAAAAACTGCTTATTTCACAGGTAAAGCATTCACCAACACAAAAAAAATGAACAATATTAAACAATAAAACCTCTTGCTGCTCCAAAAGAGATTACAAACTCAGAAAGTCTCCTTCCTGGGCTGTAGCTCGGCTCACTCAGTCTCTTATCAGTCCCTCCTGCGCTTGAAATACTGTGGCCCAGGCCTGACCCAGTGGGCCACAGGTGCAAGCTTCCTGTGCTCTTCTGGGTTTTCAGTCCAGAGCAGGTTTGAACAGGTCCAAAGAGGAAGAAAAAACACAGTCCAGGTAACTTCTCTGCCTCAGCTAGCTAGAAACTAACTAAAAGCAAAGGCGAGCTCTCTCCTGCTGCCTGTCCATCCACAGACAACACAGGAGCAGGAACGTGTAGGACTGAGTGCAGTTTCTGAAACAAATTGCACGCTTCTTCTTCTCCCCCTTTCACTCTCAAAACCAGTCTTAAAGGTGCAAAACTTATTTATGGGCTAAACAGACGAATGGGGAAAAGTTACCCCAGGACAAAAGTGTATTAAATCAAAATAGCTGTGATTAAAAATAATTTTTGAAAGCAAACAAATACATAGTTATTTATAACATTCCTATGCCCTGTCCCTCATTTGCAGATTGAAATATTGGATGCTAACGACAAAGGTAAGCATATTTTTTTTTCAAACAAACAGAAAGAGTAGAATTTCTACACCTGGTACCAAAACCAAGCTAATTGAGATTTTGGAGATCCCAAAATAGATGGAGATTAGCACCTCAGTTTCAGAGGAACTGCATGGAGTGGGGCATATTCCATATGAAATCCTGTGCATTTAATTTGCCTTTTTTTCTACCTCCCATAATTTTAAAGGGTCTAGACTGCCTTCACTTTAGATGTACTTTGCATCATTTACATAGTGATAGTATTATAGATGAGCAATGAAATGGTTGGCTCTCATAATTAAAGGATTAATATTATGTGTATGTTAATAAAAGTTTTATTGATCTAAAGTTATGTTATTGTGGCATGTTCTTCCCATAGTCCTCTTTCCCCTCCCTCTCGTATTGTTGTCACTGGACGGCCTTGATAGCAGGGGCATTTGGGAGAGGGCAGGCTCATTACTATGGCAACACTTGACACCCAATCAAAATGTAAGAAGGTGATCTCCACTAACGGACAGAAAAGAAGGAGTTGACTGACAAGACTTTGGGAGGGGATAGGGATATAAAAGGCAGAGCATCCATTTTGTAGTCGCGGGGACTCCCAGCCCTGCGCTTTCTCCTTATTCAGCTCTTTGTTGTATTTTGTTAAGGTTTTTAATAAGCCTTTGAAATTTTTAAAAGTGAGCGTCATTTCCTACAAATGGGGTCTCTGTCCGGGATAAAAACCTGGTCTCCCTGGCCCTAGGAGATTTTGAAAGGGAGGTGCGCCCTGCCGTGAGTTCGGTGGCTCAATTCACTTCCCTGGGGCAATTGGTGATTGCAAGTCAAACCCTGGGGAAAGCGGAAGACTGAGTCAGGAAAAAGAACGGGGTTGTCATGGTTTGATGCTGGCACAATGCCACTGCCCCATGAAAATATATTCTCCTTAATGTCTGCTGTGAGATGTGATCAGAAATAGAGCAAAGCAGGCTCCAGCTTAGGAATAAAGGAAAGAACTTTCTTAAATTACAATATGTAAAAAGGAACACACACAGAACTCAGAATGAAAATCTTCCAAAAGCATTCCTCATCCTCTCCCCAATTTCCAACACAACACAATGCGAAAAAACCTTGTATTCTTAATCCAGTTACCACCCCACAGATAATCAACTCTCAGTTCATCACCACTCTTCAGATAATCAACTCTCAGTTCATCAAGAAGAGAGGAGTCCCTCTTGTATCATAGGCTTCCCCAGGAAACACAGTTGAAACCTCTTGTGTTTCCATGTCACACGTGGCACCGCCCGAAGAACATTTGCCATCGTGACCTCTTCCTTCCATGTCCAGTGCTCTCACCACTGCACATGGACCAGAGCTGCTCTAGGGTTCCCCTTTTAAGGATGCTTTGCCCAGTTCCAAAAAAGCAACAGTCTTTCACTTTCGGGACACCAGTCCCCCCCAAATTTCACCCCCTGGGGCCAAGGGGTCTCAAGAACAGCGATCTTCTTCTTCACTGAAGACAGGGGACACCACCCTCCTCACCCGTCGTCTCTGTTCACACCACTCCTTCACATAATATCACTGCACTCTCTTGACTCCAAGTCATTGACTCCCCCTAAATGCAGTCTCTGTGTCACAGGAAAAAAAATTGTTTCTGTCCATGGCTATACAAGAAAAGTCCAGCCAAAGGCCACTCCATCATCTCCTCCCAGCTAGGATTCTTCTCAACTTCTTCTAACATCTTTCATTTGCATGGACTTTCATCACACTTGCCCATTTCCTCCTATTTCATCTCTCTCTCTTCTCATTCAGATCCAGGAGGATCAATATTTGTAAGGTTTCCATCATCCAAGAAAAGGGTTAAAATCTCGGGCTCTGCCTGCCCAGAACTCCCACGTCTGCCCTGCTGGGCACCTTCTCTCTGCATCCCCCCCTTCTCCTTCTCCTTTGGGCATGTTGCCAGCACATGATATCAAACATCAAGGTGGCACAAGCACAGGGTCTCTCTGTCTCTCTCTCTCTCTCTCTCTCTCTCCTGGGGGATGGGACGATGGGGGTGGCTGCCCGATGCCTCTCAGTGCTCCTCCACCCTTCCATCCTGCAGGGCCCTTCACTGCCCTTCTCTGTCCAAGGCTCTGGCCTACCTCACCCCGGCCACATGGCTTCCCCTCCCCCATACAGCCTGTGGCTGGGCAGGATAAATCTGACCTCTTTCATCCACCAGAACCAAGAGAGAGTTCCCCTGGGAGTTCTCTGCTTTTAACCCCCCGTGTTCTCAGAGGCATATCCATGTCCTCAGTGGCCACATAAGGTGCCAGTATTCAAATCTGAGCACCCATTGGTTTGACCACAGCCTCCCAAAAAACTCACTTTCTTTTCAAACCAGGATAAGGGGAAAGAGAAAAAGCTCCCTAGGGGAAAATCTGCAGACGATCTGGAAGACTGTGAGTATTTGCATGTGTATGGTAAGAGTCCGAGTGTGCTTGGAGTGTGTGAGATTTGAAAGAGTTGCCAGATTAAAGGCAACTCAAGAGCACCTGGGAATGCCAGGTTGAGAGTTACTGGTTTTAGGGGGACTTAAGAACAACTGGGGATTTCAGGTTGAGAGTTACAGGATTTAGGGGGACTCAAGAGCACGTGGGGACACCAGGTTGAGAGTTACCAGATTTAGAGGTGTCACTCATGTGCTGGGGTCAGGGCAGGAACAGGCGAGAGGCAGGATCGTAGAAAAGGCAAAGAAAGCTTTATTCAAAAGAACCGCATGGTTTTTATAGAGTGATATGATAGATTCTATTTTATTGGCTAACTAACAGAAACATCTTTCTCATGCACTGTCCTTGAGAGGAACAGAAAAATCAAGTAGAAAAACAGCACCTGCAAATTGTTTATAGTCAACAGGTTATCATATCTTTTCAGCTCCCAAAAACTTCGCACAAGACACTGTAAGAAACGCTTGCTGTTTCTCTCTCTCTGTCCCATGGCATCCACAGGTCCCCCTTTTTTGTTTTTTTTTAAAAAAAATGGAGGCAATGTTTGTAGTCCTCTGTGGGGCCCCTTGCAGAAAGGAGAACAAACCCGGCTCAAGAGGTCCCTTCATCAGATGCCAATTAAAATGGCCAGAGATTGGGTCTTGTGATCGTCTCTTATAAAACACACCATCAGTCCAAAAACAGTCCTCAGAACAGTCCTTTTCAAAAAGCAGGATGGAATTCAGTCCCTGCTCGTGGAAGGGCCACCTGATGGATGGTCATCATCTTGGCTACCATCTCGGTCATCATATTGTTTGCCATCTTGGTTGTCATCTTGGTCATCATTCAAAGGTTGCCTGTTGGCCACATTTCAGTTCTGATGCCCCAAGTCAGGGCAGACACACTTCTCAGGTACCCATCGCACTCCAGTATCTGTGGAGACACGTGCATACCCACGACCCCAAGTGATAAGGTCATATGGGCCCTCCCACCTATTGATGGGAAGATCCCATATCTGGACCTTCACTCGAGGCAAGTGCGCCTCATCCAATGACCGCACTGAAAGAAAGTGATACACAATAACGAGATTTTCTGAATTCTGAGGCACTGTCAAATGGTTGATTGTGTACAATGCCTTTTCCAACCTACTGTGTGGTGTTTCTCTAAGGCATTCCCCTCTTCTTCCTGCCCAGTACACGCTTCAAGGTACCATGAGCACGTTTGACAATGGCCTGGCCCGTTGGGGAGTGTGCAATACCAAACTTATGTGACACTCCCCACTGGCGTAAGAATTGCCTCGTCTTCTATGAGACATAGGCAGGGCCATTGTCTGTTTTCACGGAGGAAGGTATCCCCAAGACTGCAAAAGCCATCCTCCAATGGGCAATCACGTCATGACTCTTTTCCCCAGTGTGAGCAGAGGCCCACATGGCAGAGGAAAATGTGTCAATAGACATGTGCACATACTTAAGTCGGCCAAATTCAGCAATGTGAGTGACATCAGTCTGCCAAAGCTGCAAAGCCTTCAAGCCCCTGGGGTTCACCCCCACCAGCAAAGGTGCAGCAAAGCCATGGCAGTCAGCACAAGAGCTGACGATGTCACGAGCTTCAGTTGGTGTCAGATGAAACTGTTTTTGCAGCGTATGCGCACCTCGGTGGAAAAAGTCATGTGACGTTCTGGCTTGCGCAATCACATCAGGCTGAGGCGCTACCCACGCAGGATTAGCCAACCTGTCAGCCCTGGCATTACCCTCTGCTATGAAATCTGGCAAGCTGGTGTGACTCTGAATGTGCAAGACATAATAGGGATGGACCCAGGCCTGAATTGCACTCCACAAGGCTTTCAACAACCGAAACAAAGCTGTGTTGTTGACTTCCTTTAGGAGCGAAGAGTCCAAACGCCACGCCATGTCTGCCATGTAGGCGGAATCAGTCACCACATTCAGAGGCACCTGGGAAAATTCCTGGAATGCCATGGCAACAGCTTTCAACTTGACCAGTTGAGCCGAATCCGACACATGGGCCTCCAGTGTCTGCAACCTAGACCCGTCCTTCCAGGTAACAATGGCCTTGCCTGTTTTCCCTGAACTGTCCGTGAAGACAGTGGGCCCTTCAACTGGCACTTGGCTGCTCTTTGGCTGCAACGACAAACTCATTTTCTTTGCCAGCTGCAGCAATTTATGTCTGGGCATATGATAAGCGATCTGCCCAAAGAAGTTCTCCAGCGCGCTTTGCAAAGGAGCGCTAACAGCAAGACTCCATTCAAAATCCTCCCGTTCCACAGGAAGAGCGATCGTTGCTGGATCGGCAGCCATCAATTGCAAACACCGCTGACAGCATTTGATTATCAAATAATCAAGCAGCTTGTACAATGAAGGTGCTGTCTTCTTTGGCTGGTGGGGCAAAAGGACCCGTTTCAGAACATGCAGGGGATCAGACCACCTATCCACCTACTCCACTGGCCAATGATGCCCATAGGATGAAGATCAGGATTGGTGACTGTCATGGTTTGATTTTGGCACAATGCTAGTGCTCTTATGAGAATACTTTGTCTCTGGTGTCTGCTGTGAGATGTGACCAGGAATAAGCAAAGTAGGCTCCTACTTAGAAATAAAGAAAACTTCATTAACTAAACTACAAGAAAAGGAGAAAAAAAAACTAAGGAAAATGAAAACCTTACAAAAGCATTTTCTTCTTCTTCTTCACCAAATTTCTTAATGCAATATATTCTTCTAAACCACTAACTCTCAGTCCGGCACTACTGTCCAAGTTTAGAGCAAATTTGGGGAAGAATCCCCCAAAGGAGCTCCGGTGGGAAAAGCAGATCCAATCAGCCCCTCCTCCCAACTGGTCCGGGAGGAAAAAATACCTCCTTGGAGAAAGGTGGGAAAAAACTGTTTATTAAACAATAAAACCTAAACAATATCAAACAATGAAACCCCTTGCCACTCTAAAAGAGATGACAAACTGAGAAAACCCCGTCCCCGGGTTGCAGCTCACTCAGTCTCTGATCAGTCCCTCCGGTGCTGGAATTGTTGCAGGCCAGGCCCGGCCCGGTGGGCCAGAGATGTGAGCTGACAGTGCTCCCCTGGGTGTTCAGTTCAGAGCAGGTTTCAAGAGGTCCAAAGAAAATAAAAAAACACAGTCCAGGGAACTTCTTTGCCTCAGCTAGCTAACACTAACTAAAAAGCAAAAGAAGAGCTCTGTCTCACTGTCTGTCCGCAGACAACAACAGTCCAGGAGGAGGAATGTGGAGGAGTGAGAGCAGTGTTTGGAGAAAAAAAAAACTGCACTTCTCTCCCCCCTTCTCTCTCTGCAATAAATCTTAAAGGTACAAAACTTACTATTCAGCATAAACAGAACAAGACGATTGGGGATAAAAGCATCATACAGCCAACCCAGGACAACTACTCTTTAGAATACTCAATCTTCAGTTCATCAAGGAGAAGAGTCTTTTTTGTACTATAGGCTTCTGCTGGAAACACTGTTGAAATCTCGTGTGTTTTCATGTCACTTAGCGCTGCTCGGAAAATCTTTTGCTATTGTGACATCTTCTTTTTATGCTTAGTGTTCTCACTACTGTGCATGGACTAGAGCTGCTTCTAGGGTTGTCTTTCAAGGATGCTTTGTCTCACTCTAAAAAAGGCACAGTCTGTTCTTTGGGACATCTGTCTCCTTTAAATTTTTTGCACTTTCTGGGGCCGAGGGGTACTCACACTGAACTCTCTTGGTTCTGAGGCACTGCTTCTTCCTAAATGCAGTCTCTGTGTCACAGGAAAAAAAAAAAATTGGTTCTGTCTATGGCTACACAAGAAAAGTCTAGCTAAAAGGCTACTCTCTCATCTTTCCCCCCACTCAAGAGTCTTCTGCACTTCTTTCATGGCTTATTCTCTCTTATCTCTTATCTGTCTTCTCATTCAGCTCTAGGAGGATCAGCCTTTGTAAGGTTTTTATCATGCAAGAAAAGGGTTAAAAATTTCAGTCTTTGCTTCTCTGGAGCTTTGGAACTTTCACGCTGCTCTGCTGGGCACTTTCTTGCTGCACTGTCCCCTTCTCTTCTTGGGCCGACTGCTATCAAATTCAGATGCTGGCTCTCCCTCTCTCTCCCCTGGTGGGGGGGTGGCTGCCCGATGTCTCTTGGTGCTCTTTTACCTTTCTATCTTCAAGGGCTTCTTCACTTCTTATCTCTGTCCAGGCTCAGGCTTACTGCATGGCTTCCCCTCCCCTGCCCAGCAGCAGAAGCTGAACGGGGGAGGGAGATCTGACCACTTTCCCACTGAAGTCCTAAGAGGGCTTCCCGGGGAGCAGCTCTGGTTTTTAACCCCTGTGTGTTCTCAGAGGTGCGTCCGAACTTCAGTGGCTACATCAGGTGCCAATATAAAAATCTGAACACCTATTTGTGGCCAAAGCATATCCAAAAAAAAAAAAACTTACTTCCTGTCAATGTCTCAAAACACAACAGTGACAAAAACAGTGATATCAATTGAAGGATCTATTAGGTGAACCTGACGAGCAGAAACAGTTCTCTGGACCTCCTCCAGCGCCTGTCGCGCTGCAGATATCAACTCTTGAGGTGATCTCATGTCAGGATCCCCTATCAGAGTATCATACAATGGGGAACACTGTTCTCTGGTCAGTCCTAAGTAAGGACGCAACCAGTTGATGACACACATCAACTTCTGGGCATCATTCGAAGTCCGAATAGAATCCGAAAACTGCACCTCCTGATGCTGAATGGTACGGTCAAGAATCTTGACCTCCAAGTATTTCCAAGGAGGGTGCTGTTGGACCTTCTCCAGGGCCACGTGCAGCCCGTAAGCATGCAGGGCAGCAAACAGTCGAGGCCATATCCTCAGCAACTTATCCTGGTTGGGTGCCGCCACCAGGATGTCATCCATATAATGGTAACAACACGTGTCAGGAAACTGATCGCGCACGTCGGACAAGGCCTGAGCCACATACCATTGGCAAATAAATGGGCTGTTGCGACAGCCCTGTGGCAAAACCTTCCATTGATACCCCTGAGCAGGCTCGGCATTATTGACTGAAGGCACTGTGAAAGCAAACTTTGGCTTGTCATCTGGATGCAAAGGGATGGTAAAGAAACAATCTTTCAAATCAATGACCAAGATCTCCCACCCTGCAGGGATCATGATGGGTGAGGGCATACCAGGCTGCAGCGCCCCCGTGCCTTCCATCATCTCATTGACTCTCCAGAGGTCTTGTAACAGCCTCCACTTCACAGACTTCTTTTTTATCATGAAGACGGGAGTATTCCAGGAACTCATTGAAGGCTCAGTGTGTCCCTGCTGCAATTGTTCTTGTACCAGTTGAGAAAGGATGAACAACTTCTCCTCTGCCAGGGGCCACTGATGAACCCAAATGGGTTTGTCCACTAGCCACCTGTGGTGGTTTGACCGGAAATGGGATTTCTGGGATTTCTGGGATGCTGTAGTCCAACCAATGGGTGCTCAGATTTTAATATTGGCACCTGATGTGGACATTGGGACATTTGGATCCGCCTCTGAGAACACAGGGTTAAAAGCAGGGCTCCCCCTGGAAGGTTCTCTTTAGATTTCCGGCGGGAGAGAGTTCGATTCCTCCCCCGGCCCAGCTGATGGCTGGGTGGCATTGAGGGGAAAGCCATGCGGCCTGGGAGAGGTGAGCCTGACCCTGAGGGGCCCAAGGGTGGAAGCATCGAAGAACTACTGAGAGGTATTTCCCCCCCCACACTTCTGAGAGACAGAGCCGTGCCTGGGAGTTACCTTGATACTTGATAAACATGTGCAGCAGCAGGCAGCAGGCAGCACGGCTGAGAAGGAGGAAAAAGGGGGGAGGAGGCAGCGATGTGTCCAGCCGCTTGTGGGAGCTTTTAACCCCTTTGTGGACAATGAAAACTTTACACAACATTAACCCTTCCTAGAAGAGTGATGAAGGTCTGGGAAGAGAGAGAGATGTTGGAAGAATGGAGAAGATGGAATGGCATTTTTTGTTTGGCTCTTTTTATTTGTATAGCCATTAACTGTTTCCTTGTGATACAGAGACTGCTTCCAGTGGGGACAATGCCTCAAAACCAGGAGGGTTCAGTGTGGGTACCCCTCAGCCCCAGGGGGTGCAAAAAATATGGGGGGGACAGATGTCCCAAATATGAGACTGTGCCTTTTTGGAAGGAGACAAGGCGTCCTTAAAAGTAACCCTAGAAGCAGCCCTGGTCCATGCGCAGTGGTGAGAGCACTGGGCATGGAAGGAAGATGTCACAATGGCAAATGCTGTCTGGGCGGGGCCACATGTGACAAGAAGCCAATGGCACAAAGAACTCCTTCTCCTCTTGATGAACTGAGGATTGAGTATTCTAAAGGGTGGTGCCGGACTGAGAGTTGGTGATTTGGGAGATGTATTGTATTGGAAATCTGGTGGGGGGAAGAGGAAAATGTTTTTGTGAAGTTTTCATTTTCCTTGTGTGTTTATTTTTTTTCCCTTTCCCTTGTAGTTTAGTTAATAAAGTTTTCTTTATTCCTAAGTAGGAGCCTGCTTTGCTTATTCCTGGTCACATCTCACAGCAGACACCAGGGAGAGAGTATTTTCATGGCGGCACTGGCATTGTGCCAGTGTCAAACCATGACACCACCATAAAGGCAGCACCGGGTACCTGTCGCCGTCCAACACAGTGGTGAAGCAAAGTGAAAATTTTGCAGGATAGAAATCCATTTTAATTTAGGTGAAATGTACATTTTTGAGTTGAGTCTGTGGTTAGAAATCGTAGTTATTTAGCCAGACTGCAAGGCCTAAGCTCAGTGAAGTTACTTCAGCGAAGGACAGAGATAAAGGGGAGGAGACAGAAGATGATAGCGACAGGGACTGCTGTAAGGGCAAGTCAGCCTGACCTCGGAATTCTTTCTGATAAAAAGGAACTAGTGGTAAAAGTCACACGAAACCCATAAAAATGAATATGTATGAACCTATTGTGAAACTGTATGCATATGTATTTGAGAGGGGGATAAAAGGAGATCTGAAGTTCTCAGAGGTACGCATGCCTTTTAAGGAGAGCATTCTCCGCATGTGTTTGGCGCCGTAATAAACATACCAAGCTTTACAACTTTTATAAAGTTGTGAGGTTTCTTCTTTTCTCCGCAAAACAATATGGCAAGCCAGGCAGGAGTTCTCTGTCCCCACTGGGGCAGGGGGGATAGACAGACCTCCAAGGCGCGCCCTAGGATTTTTTTTCCTGGAGGAGGCTCCACTCGTCTTGACTTGCCTCCTGCGAGGACAGACAAGGACCTGCTGGCTGCGGAGGAAGATACGGTATGTACTGAGGGGCCCCCGGGGGGGGAAAAAGAGAACTAGGGAGTAAATCACTCAGAGACATCTGGGTGTAGCTGAAGGAGCAGCTACAGTAGAGACGGGGTTCATTGTTCTGATAGGGCAGACCGCTAGCAACTCTAGGGGTGGGTCAGGTGAACCCATGTGTGTGTGTATTGGGGATTCATTGTTCTGATGGGGCAGAATCGCTGAACCCGTGTGTGTTTTGTTTGTGTGTGTGTGTGGTGTCCAGACACTGTGCCGCTGTATGGGTAATGCATTGTGTGGTCAGTGCACTGTGTTTGTAATCGCGCAAGTGTATAAGTGTATGGTGAAAAAAGAGAGTACATCTACAGTGCTCTACAGTGCGGGGGGGGCGAGTACCACCCGTGTTTGAAACAGCCGAGTGAGGCCTGAGGAGCCGGCTGCAGCAGGCTGTGGGGGCAGGGAGAGAAGTGCCCCGTGGAGAAGCGAGTGGAGGAACGTCAGTGATGGTATTTATTGTGTTTAAATGTAGTGATTTGTGTAGATTTGGTACATTTAAACCGTGAGTATGAGCTCAGAGAGTTCTTTTGCCCTGGATGTTTGGACTTGATCTCTAGACTGTGTGCTGTTATTTTGATTGTGTCCAGGAAATACTGATGTAAATGCTGATTTATGATATGCTGTGTTGTGCTGAGAAAAGTGAGCACTTTGAGAAATATGCTCCTTTCCCAGTGATTTTGTGTGGTGATTTTCTTCCACTGCATTGTGGTAATTTGATTCTCAGATTGTATAGCAGTGTTTGTGGAGATTTTAAGATTTTGTTTGCAACAAGAGTAGCATTTTACATAGGAGAACTATAGTATGGTGATTTATGCTTAACTACGATAAAGCGAGTTAAAGGAGTTTCAAGAATTCTCCCCCTCACAGCAATTCAAGCCTTGGCTCTAGTGAATTTGAGATAAAGGGGGGGGGCTGCATGTGTGTCTGTGTCTGTGGGCATATCAGAGTTTCAGCTGTGACAAGCACAGCCTTTTTGCAAGGCAGTAAAACAAGTGTAAGTAGATACAGTGCTTAATTAGATTGTGCAAGAAGAGAACTAGAAAAGACTGATATTTTGTAAAACAGAGTTTAGATAGAAGAGATGAATGAGACTTATGAGATTTATGAGACTTCAGCTGGTACTGTATTAAGTCTGGACTGGGAACGGCCTGCTGTAGGGATTTAGAGTTCTCTGTAACAAACAGAATAGCCTGCCTTTGCGGGCAATTTCGGGGAGCCTTTGGTGCATCAAGAGGCTGGCATGCTGCGTGAGGTGACAGTGGCTGTCCCCTGAGCACAGGGACAGCTCTGGCCGCCCCATCTCTCCAGGGAACACGAGAATGACCTGTGGGCAAAACCTGGATGTGCAGGTATTATTGCAGAGCGGTGTTTGTGAGAAAACGCTGGTATTGCTGTTCTAATAAGCGTCAGGGCACATGCCCCGGGTGTAAATTAAAGGTTTCTGATCAAGCTGATTCAGAACTAAGATCTTAAGACTTGTGTGTGGGAATCACATCTGATACCTGCCACCTGGAGCTGTGTGTGGAGGAGGAAGACTGAGAAACTACTCTGAAGCTTTGTAAAGAGAAGTTTGGGTGGAAGCGAGAAAGGGCAAGGAGAAAGAGATAACGAGAACTGACCAGAGCAAAGAGGCTCCTAAATTAGCCCCTTTTAGGAGGGGGTCACTGGGAGAAGGCTGCCAGTAGGAGCAGCTCAGAAAATAAAAAGATTTATAATACTTCATTGCTGTTAATACTGTTTTATAATAGGAAGATAAATGGGATAGAGATTTTGTATGCTGAAATGTCTTTTTGTTTTAAGAAATCACCCAGAATGGCAAAGAGACTGTGAGATCAGACCGCCCTCTGGTCTTGGCCCTTGAAAAGGAAAACAAGGCAAATGAAAGTAAATCAAACGTTTTTTCAGCATACAGCATAAGATAGCAACGTATGAAATCAAGCAAAGATTATCATGCTGAAATGCAAAGCAATCACAGTTCGAAAAATGAGTACATATGATATGTTAAAGGCTCCTCCCAAGGTAAGGGAAGAAGGATAAAGATGACCTCCCCAAAAGGGAAGAATTTTAGTCGACACAAGGGCCATATATTCAGTTTTAAATAAAGCTTTAGTACCTGTGGAGAATGTTTATGTTGTAGTGTGGGGAACAACTGAACAACTGGCCAGTCTGAGAAGGCATACTTGTGCAAACTTTAAAGTAACACGTGTACTATGTGTACTTAGAAGCTTTTGTACAATTCGCTCAATTTGCTAAACATTCTCAAATGAGAAAGGTTACTCTGGAGGCAAATGATATAAAGAGGTTAGGCTTAAGATTTACAGACACTGAAATTACAGACATTAGTAAGGAGATATTAGAATAAGTAAATAAGTGTTTTCAAGGGTATGGGCCTCTGCTGTACCAGGGAGAATGAAAGATGCCCCCCATGGTAATCAAGCTTAAGGAAAGAACATAACCAGTGAGAGTTGAGTAGCACCCTCAAAAGTAAGATAAGGAAGGAATCAGCCCAATAACTGATAGTACTGGATTAAGGACTGTTAATAAGATAACACAGAATTTGTACCCTGTGGTAGCAAATCCATATACTTTACTAACTTGTTTAACACCTGAGCTAACCTGGTTCACTGTTTTAGGCCTAAGAGATGCCTTCTTTTGCCTCCCTATCCACGAAGCCAGCCAGAAAATTTTTGCATCCAAACACAAGCTCACATATTCCATGTGCCTGAAGGCTTCAAAATTCCCCACTCCGATTGGAGAACAGCTTGCAAAGACCCAGAGTCCCGGGAAGCTCCACAAGAGGAAAGGAGGCTGTTGCAGTACGTGGACGATCTTCTAGTAGCCACTCGGACGAGGGAAGCAAGAGAAGCCTGGACGGTAAGCCTTTTGAATTTCCTAGGACTCCAAGGACGCAGAGTCTCAAAGAAAAAGGCACAGGTAGTGAAACAGAAGGTAATCTACCTGGGGTAAGAAGTGAGTGCTGAGCAGCAGACTTTAAGGAAGGGAAGCCCTATGCCAAAGCCTGAAACCTCAGACAACGAAAGAACTCCGAACATTCTTAGGCATGGCAGGGTAGTGCCAGCTGTGGGTTTATAATTATGGACTGCTCGTCAGACCCCTCTATGCTCTTATTGCCAATGGAAACAGAGATCTCCAGTGGACAAAAGACACCACACGGGCCTTTCGCCAGCTAGAGAGTGCCCTCATGTCGGCTCCAGCTCTGAAACTTCCAGATGGAAGTAAAGCATTCTTTCTATTTTTCCACGCAAGGAATTGCCCTGGGAATATTGGCTCAGGACTTGGGTCCATACCAGAGGGTAGTTGCTTACTTCACTAAGCAACTAGATGCAACAGCCAAAGGATGGCCAGGTTGCCTCAGAGCTGTAGCAGCAGTTGTGCTGAATATTCAAGAGGCATGCAAGTTTACCCTGGGACAAAAATGACTGTGCTGGTGTCCCACACAGTGTCCACAGTACTGGAAGTAAAGGGTGGCCACTGGTTTTCACCACAGATGTTTCTGAAATAACAGGCCATCATGGTAGAGCAAGATGATGTAGAGATCATGGTGAGTAATATTGTCAACCCAGCTTCTTTTCTCAGCGGAAATCAAGGAGAAGCAGTACATAATTTATGCCTAGAGACCATTGAAGTTACCTACTCCAGCCGCCCAGACCTAAAGGACACTCCTTTAGACGATGCGGAGACCTGGTTCACTGATGGGGGCAGCTACGTTGCCAATGGGAAGCGACATGCTAAGTACACAGTGACGACCTGCAGAGAGGTAATACAGTCTGGACCCTTACCAACAGGTACCTCTGCACAGAAGGCTGAGATAAATGCATTGACCCATGCCTTAGAAACAGCAAAAGGCATTCAGAGTTGTGCATCCACATGGAGCCATCTGGAAGGAGAGGGGACTGCTGACCTCACAGGCAAAGAAGAGACAATCCAGCTGCTGGAAGCAGTTCAGCTACCTGAAAAAGCATATTAAGGCACACCAGAGAGTGAGCTTAAAAGTGGAGGAATGAAATGAGCTGACGGATGGAGAGGCAAAGAAAGCAGTAAAGGGTGAGGCACAGATTTTCCTCGAAGGTAAGCCATAATACAATAATACTAATCAAAAGAGACGTACAACTGCAAGGGGTGGGCTACCATTGAAAGAGAGCTAGTAATCCCTTTCCATTTTCCTGGTTACTAGTGAAGGAAGGGCCCCAGAAAACACACTAGGGCCTAACTACTTAAAAGCCTTTTATAGAGTGTGGCTCCTTTCTCGAAATGACCAAGGCTGCCAGTGATACAGAGTGCATTGAAATGAAGTGTTGACTTTGAAGTAGTAATTTCCACAGCCTTTTTAGAACACACATCTGATTGAAACAATCGTTGTATCGTTGTCAGGAATTTATATGCCACTATCACTCAGGTAAGCTGACAATGTGATCCTTGCCTCCAGACTAACCCCAAAAATATCTCCCGGCCAAAACTCGGTCAGACTGGGAGAGGCCATGGGCCTGTACAGCAGTGGCAAATCAACTTTTCAGAACTCCCAAGGAAAGGGGGGTATCAGTATTTACTGGTATTAATAGATACATTTTCAGGGTGGCCAGAAACATTCCCCACCAGAACTGTTGAAGCTCAAGAGGTGACCAGATTATTTTTACAAGAAATAATACCACGCTTCAGAGTTCCAGCCACAATATCCTCAGATAAAGAATGACATTTCATTTCCAAAATAGTGCAACAGATTAGTAGCCATCTGGAGCAGGGAGTTAGATAGCCTGGGGATGATGTATATGTTAAGTCTCTTACAAAGAGGACTTCGGAACCACAGTGGGAGAGACCACTGCAAGTACTTCTCACCACCTTCACTGCAATCAAAATCAAGGAGCAGAATGCCTGGATCCATCACTCTCGGGTGAAGAAGGCCCAGAAGCCCCTTGAGGAGTGACACCAGGAGACAATGAACTGAGACTAAAACTTAGGCAAAATGAGTATATTGCGGTCTGGAGTAGCTCATACTTTAGTGTACAGAATTGTTTTGTATGTAATTATAACTGAAGTTTGAGAACTAGAGAGTACCTCTATCCAACGCAATGCTGAATGGCCTTGGTCCCTGGCATTTAATCGGTATACTGGATCCATGGGAAAACCTTGTGAGATAAAAGATTGAAACATATCTACTGTAGTAATCCATGAGAATCAGGTATATGAGGAGCAAGAATGGCAGGAACAGGAACTGTGGACACTTCAAGGAATCAGAGGAGAAGAAATCAAAGTAGGGTGCCAGGTCATGAATAGGACAGCTTATGAGAGACCAGATGTAATTAGTGTCTGAACCTCCCCTGGTGTATATGAACACCAGGAAGTCTGTGATAGCCTAAGTGAATCAGACTGTTGGTGTAATTTCACCTTGATACAGCCTGTAGAAGTGACCGGCCTTTGAGCTCGAGTTGCTATCAGACATTCATTTAAATTCAAAGCAGACACTGCACCTTTTACCACAGGAGGGCCTTATACAACCCATACTAGTTCAGACTCTACCCAAACTTGAACCCAAAGTGTATGAAATAGGCCCCTACGTAGTAAAGAATGCGAGTTAACAATAGCTATTATTCAACCCAGAATGGTCTCTCAAACGTGTAGAGTTGATAATGCAAATTAACATCTCAAAAATCCAACCAGCCTGCCCAGCCTTCCGAAAAACTTCTTTTGAGGGCTGGAAAACATGGTTACAGAAACAGGCATATCTCAGGAGCAGAACAAGAAAGGAAGGAGCCAGCTCTCCTGGTGCCTAAAACCAGGAATACCAAGAAATCAGTTTCCTTAAGTCATTTTCAAAGCTGGTTGGCTAAACACCCAGGCAATGGCTGGTAAATGGTGCTGAACTGCAGGTGGTGAATTAACCCAAGCAAGGAAGGTGATTTTCTTTATTTATAGCTATCCCTTTTCCTACTGAGATTTGGATCAGTGATTGTCCCAGTCTGAGGCAGTTGGATTCTGCTTAAAAGAGGTAGAGAGAGACCCCCCCTCAGAGCTCAGCAGCAGGCTGTAGGATTTTGAGCATCACTTTTGTGCTGAGTGTTTCAAGTAGCAGAAACCTTATCCCAGTTTCTTCTGAGGCACTGCAATGAATTTAGGCTCTTCTTTCAGATTTCCCCTTCATTATTTATTTGAGGCTTGGACCTGCCCTTAACACATTCCACAGCTTGATCTTAGCTAGGGGCAAGGTGGGTGAAGTTTTGTAGACCAGGAGAGACATTCCTGCTTGCCACACATCTGGGAAATCAGGTGCTTTGGAGGGGGAAGGAGAGGTTAGATTCCCTGAGGTCTCTACATTTCAGAACAAACATCTGCTTCAAGTATGACCTAAACCTCTGTCAGATACACTTGTGAAGTGTGTCTGAATTTGCAGTGTGAGCCCAGCACATCCCTCTGGCAGGGATGGTCATGGACAGAAAGCAGTTCCTGTTCCCCATAACAAATATCTGACTGGCATATTAGGGACAGAATTAGGAGTTTTAAATGGGATTGATTCAGAAATACTGATGAATAGACTGGCCACTGCAGCAGGTAGCCTAAAAAAATTGAAGCAGCCTTCTTAGTAATCTCTATTGGCATTAGGAACTAGCCAATGACAAATTTCAAAAGTACTGCCAAAGTAAGGAAGTATGAAAAGGCCAGGGACCAAGGCCAAAAGTTAATAGTAGAAGCACTTAGTACAGTTCAAGATAATGTGTCATTAGCTTTCAGTTGTATACAAGCACAGTTATAGATGCAAGCAACAGCAGCTCTGATCATACAGGAAGGGGGTGAAAGTATTTTTCCAGCTGAAATTCAGAAAATTGTGTGGGATAATGCAATTGATTTTGAAAGGAAGTTTCAATCCTGGTGGACTATGGTGAATTTCACCTATGATCCTGTTTCTAATGTGGCCACTGCCTTTGTGCTTACCATACATAATGCCACTGTTTATGTTATCCATCCCATTGTTGCCCTAGGATTAAACCATGAAAAAACAATACTCTATCCTTCAGAACATAGAGTGTGGGCATGAAAGATGAATGAAAAGTGGCAGACAGTAAACTTAGAATCCTGCATTACTAGAGAACAGATGGGACTCATTTGTGAAAGCAATACTATTAATGCTCAGGATGTGTGTTTGGACACTGAACAGAGTATTTGTCACTTTGAAATTCATCCAGTCACTGACCAGAAAACTGTGCTCATATATACTGGAAAAGGGTGTGTATGTCTGAGAGCTGCCTGTGCTGCTGTAAAAATTGATAGCAATGGTTTTATTCTGTCTAGTAGAAATCATTCTAATTTCTGTATTTGTAATTTTGTTAAGATTATCGGGTGTGATTTTTCGTACTTGGCCCCAGTGACATCCCACCAGCTGATTAAAGCTAACTACACGATGTATCACAGACTACCACCTACTCCTATTGGGATGAACCCTACATTAGTAAAACAATTAATTAATCACCAAATCCTATTGGAGTTCTTAAAGGAAATCCAAGAAAGTGGAAAGAAAACCTTAATTACTGTCCAACATGATACAAAGGAGATAACCAGAGTTCTACAAAGAATAAAACAAAATATGGATCATCACTGGTGGGATGTGATCTTTGGGTGGTCACCAACTGCAAATGGAATCTTTAATAAGTTGTGCCACCCCATTGTAGTTTTACTAATATTAGTTGGGATAAGCTTAGTATTATCTATTATATTGTTAATCTGGGACTGGAGAATACACCAACGAATAGCTGTATTAACATCTTTATCAAACGTACATGGTGGAGCATTAAAAGACACTTATTGTCATGAGGGTTTTCATTAAGTAAAATAATTTACTTATTTCCTAGGAAAGGGGGGAATGAGACAGAGTAGAGATCCATTCTGAATTAGGTGAAGTGTCTAGGTGACGTGAAAAGTCTGTGAGGCCAAAGCTGAAGGAAAAACTCGCATGCCAAGACAGCAAGGAGACAGAGAAAGAAAAACAGAAAAGACCACGAGGTCAATTTGCCCCCGACCTAGGAATTCCTTTGATAAAGAAGAACTGGTGCTAAATGTCACGCGGAACGAATATGTATGAACCTATTGTGAAACTGTATGCATATGCATTTGGAAGGGGGATAAAAGGAGACCTGAGATCTTCAGGGGCACGCATGCCTTTTGAGGAGAATTTTCTCTGCATGCGTCCGGCGCCGTAAATAAACATACCGAGCTTTATAACTTATATAAAGTTGTGAGATTTCTTCTTTTCTCTGCAAAACAGTACAAGGCCGTGACTAATTCTGAGTCCCGCACCTGCAAGATAGCGTGTCCTTGGGCCTAGCTGTAGTATGATAACAAATAATGAAAGAGACATGAGAAAAGAGAGATGTAACCCCTGAGGTGTGGAGAGCTTGGTTCAAACATGGGTTAAAGAAAGAGGCCATGAAAATATACAGATGATGGAAAAGTAAAAAGCAGCCATAAAGCAGCAGTTCCCAAGTCTTTTTCTGTAAATATTTAGGTTCTCAGGCACATTTTTTATAAACAGCAGGATTCTCAGACAGTCTTCTCATAACAGGTAAACATTCTGTCCTTGGCTGCTCTGGGAACAGATATGAAGGTTTTGAGAACTTTTCATATCACGGTGAGAACACAAATCTTGGTTTCAATAAACAAACCACAGGTATTGTAAACAAAAGGAGGGGTTAGAGTTTTCTCTGTAGCCTATCGTGAGCTTGGAATTTGCAATATGCATGAACTTAATTAACACTGTTATAAAAAGTGACTGATTGGATCAATAAATAGGAGTTGATGCTCATCAATCGGATGGTCGTCTCCCTTCACTTCAATAAATGGTGACCTCTCCGATGTGATACTGCGACACCATGGGAAGTGAAGAAATGTGTCGAGTTCCAAAGTAGCAGCCGGGACAGCAGAAGTGCGAAAAAAAAAAAAAGCAGAGAAAAAGACGCCGAGAAGCGCCGTGCTCTGGGTGATCGTAAAGACGAGCCTGGCCGAAACGTGCGGCCGCGACCTTGAGGAGCTGCAAAAAGCACGCTTTCGATTTATAGGTATGGAAAAGCAAGCCGCATATCATCTTTTTATTGCTTTCTTGCATAAGAGGCAGATTAAGGGGATAGATTTATGGAAAGAATTACCGGCACTTTTAGCTTATGGTTATGAAAAAGGAATTTTCCTTAACCCCCACACGGTTCTTCAGTTATCGGAGTGGCGTAAATTCAGTGATATATTATGGCAGGCTACTTTAGAAGATGATAAAACTGCCAAGAAGTTGGGTAAATTATGGCGTGTCATTAGCAACGAATTATTGCAGTTTCAGGCTGAAAAAAAGGCTGATCAACAGGCTACTGCCGCTCATGATCGTAATAAAGATTATGACCAAGATAGGGAATTCGATAAGGAGTCGGGAACTCCTCTGGGCCCCGCAATGAGGACGGTTTTATTACCTGCCTCACCGCCCCCCTCAACAAGCCAAGCTGCAAGCCAGGCTACAAGCCAGGCTACACAGAGCGGTTTATTACCCACTTCGCCGCTCCCCTTAACAAGCCAAGCTGCGCAGAGTGCTTTATTACCCGCTTCGCCACAGGCTACACAGAGCGCTTCTGAGCCTCCCGTATCTGCTGTATCACAGCAGTCATGGCCAAAACCGCATAGTCAGTTCCCGAAAAGCAATCAGTTGATCCCTGGGGCGGAAAACGACCTAGTGACGACTATTGCGAGGGAAAGACGAGACGCGTGGGCTGCCCTGGCAAGAGATGCAATGGAAAAGGGAGATCAGGAGCTTATAAGTGTTGCTAGTGAGCTGGCTTGTCCGGTTATCTTCAGTCCGCAGGATGGGGGCGGCATCCAGGCAACTATTACTGCTATTGATTGGAAATTGTTGTCTCAACTACGAGCTACTGTTAGTCAGTTTGGAGTTAAAAGCGAGCCAGCCAAACAAATGCTAGATTATATTTTTGATACTAGCCTCCTTCTCATTAATGATTGTCGTGGATTAGCTAAACTGATTTTTACCCAACATCAGCAATTGTTGTTTAATGCTCATTGGCAAGCACTTGTTAATGAGTGTGTGGCAGTTCAGAGGCAGACGGGTGACCCTCTCCATGGCATCACTGTTAACGAGCTTATGGGCCTGGGACCTTTTCTTCGTACTGAGGCACAAGCTCTACTGGGCCAGGAGAAGTGCTGGGAGGCTATGAGGTTAGTTAGACTCGCTATAGAAAGGGTGAAAGAACCAGGAGGGGTACCTGTATATATGGGAATCAAACAAGGCAGAGAAGAATCGTTTGGCTCTTTTATTGATAAAGCTGCTTCTGCAATTGAAAGAGCTGGGGTACCCGAATATATGCGTGGGGCCCTACTCAAACAGTGCGCTCCTCAAAATTGTAATTCTGCTACTAGGAGCGTACTTAATACCCTAGGTGCCAATTGGACTATAGAAGAGGCATTAGAGAGGATCCCCTCATACCTACCGGACAGCAGGCTTTTGTGGTAGATGCAATCAAACAGTTAGGAATAGGCTTGCAAGAACAGGCAAAGTCCTCTCAGAGTCAGGTGTTAGCTGCTCTTGCACCTCTCCAAGCGTCAGCTGCATTGGCACCAGCAAATAGAGGAGGCCGCATGAAATGCTACTGATGCGGAGGCATGGGCCCCATGCGCTGGAAATGCCAGGCTGTAGGACTCTGGTGCCAGAAATGCCGTTTGGACACTCATAATACGGGTGCTTGTAGATGGAAGTCGGGAAACTTCCCCAGGAGCGCGATTCGCAGCAGTGGCCGCGCCCAGACACAAGTCGCTGCTGCAGCAGCAACAGCACCCCCTCCTGCCTCCAACCCTCCACAGCAGGGAGCCTCGGCATGGACCTGGCAGCCGCAGTAGATGTTACACCGATGACTCCGCACCCGCAAAAAATTCCGACAGGGATCCAAGGACCTATTATCATACAGGATAAATCGGTGGGTGCTCTGCTCTTTGGAAGATCATCTGCATCTATGTTGGGATTATTTGTTTTGCCTGGCGTTATTGAAGCGGACTATACGGGAGAGATTATGGTGATGGCATACACCCCCTTTCCCCCTCTTCAAATTAATAAGGGACAAAGGATTGCTCAGTTGGTACCACTTGAACAAATGACTAAGGGAATACAACCGATAAAAGTTCAAGAGAGGGGAGAAAGTGCTTTTGGCTTTACGGGAGGCCTTACTTTGTTGACTCTAAACCTTTCTGAAAGACCCAAGAAAAGGGTAGAAGTAGAGTTCAAAGGACAAAAAAGGTCATTCTCAGGCCTACTGGATACTGGAGCAGATTCCAGCATCATTAGTCCTAACTGCTGGCCTCAACACTGGCCTTTGCAGACAGTAGCCACTGCAGTATCCGGGGTCGGAGGACTTACCCTGGCTAGCCGTTCGCCTCCCCTCCGAGTTCATATAGACGGAAAACAGCTCACAGCAATTTTTTCAGTGGTCCAGCTACCACCCACCATTCAATGCCTTATAGGGCGGGACATTATGGCCCAGCTAGGGGTGGTCTTGACTAATGAACACCCTTTGGAGTAAAAGCCATTGCTTGGACTTTCCCAATTCCCATTACCTGGATTGTTGACACCCCGGTATGGGTTAAGCAATGGCCTTTGAAAGGGGAAAGTCTTCAACACGCACATCAGCTCGTCTCAGAACAATTTCAACAGGGACACTTGTGCTTATCTACCAGCCCCTGGAATACTCCAATTTTTGTAATAAAGAAGAAGTCTGGAAAATACAGGTTTCTCCACGATTTGCGTGCTGTTAATGATCAGATGGAACCTATGGGCTCATTACAACCTGGATTACCTAACCCTGCCATGATTCCAATGGATTGGCCTCTGCTAATCATTGACCTAAAGGATTGCTTTTTTACTATTGCCCTCCATCCACAGGATATGCGACGGTTTGCTTTCACATTACCTGCGATCAATAAGGAAGCACCTGATCAGAGATTTGAGTGGACCGTGCTTCCGCAGAGGATGTGCAACAGCCCCACCTTGTGTCAGCTTTATGTTAATGCAGCATTGCAGCCACTTAGGAAACAATGGCCTAATACAGTGATATATCATTATATGGATGATGTATTATTTGCTCAGCCCGTGCCTTTTACACAACAACAAATCCAGAAAATAAGGACCACACTGGCACAATATTCTTTAGTAATAGCTCCTGAGAAGATCCAAACAACTGCTCCATGGAAATACCTGGGATGGTCCATGACAGAACAAACCGTCAAACCTCAGAAATTACAATTAAAAACAAAGATGAGCACTTTAAATGATACTCAAAAACTTTTGGGTGATTTGCAGTGGTTAAAACCAATAGTGGCGATACCCAATGAACTACTCAATGAGTTGCGCCCACTGTTAAAAGGAACTGACCCTACTTATCCGGTGTGTATTACTGACAAACAACAGCGGGTCATTCAGCAAATTGTGGACTGTGTTACACATGGGCATGTTTATCGAAGGGATACAGACTTACCCATAGATTTGACCATTTGGAATGTCCCACAATATCTTTTGGGAGCACTTATGAAATGTAAACAAGAAACGGGGGAAACACGGATATTAGAATGGATCTCTCCTCCGCTACAGCAAACTAAGACTCTTTTTCAAAAAATTGAAATGTTAGCAGATCTAATAAAGAAGGGCAGAGAAAGGATGTTGCAGGCAGCTGGGGCAGAACCAGCTGCCATCAGGATACCAATGAAAAAGGATACCTTGGACTGGTATTTGAGTAATTCAGAAGAACTTCAGGAAGCTCTCTTAGGTGCATGTTGCCCCATTGAAACAGATCAGCTTTGACCAGCTTTGATTCAGTGGATAGGGGACTGGGACTGGATAACTCGTCCAAAGTGAGAAAATTCCCCTATATCAGGTGCCATTACTGCATTTACAGATGCTGGCAGGAAGTCAAGAACTGCTGCAATAACCTGGCAGGAAAAGGGAGTATGGAAACATCACATTCTGCAAGCGGAAGCAGTGGACAGCTTACAAACCATGGAGCTGTTATCAGTGGTATGGGCAATGGCACAGCTTAAGGAACCCTTGAATGTTGTTACAGACTCTTTGTATGTTGCAGGAGTTGTAGCAAGAATTGAAGACGCTTCCATAAAAGAGGTGCAAAATCAAAGACTATATGAACTATTAATGCAGTTGAAGAGAGCTACAAAATCCAGGGAGCATGCTTATGCCATAATTCATATTAGAAGTCAAAAATGGGATGTTGGTTTAGGAGAAGGGAATGATAGGGCAGATAGATTGGTCACCATTACCCAAAGCACACCTCTGTCAAGTCAAGTCACCAATTTGCACGAGAAGCCCACTCAATGTTTCACCAAAATGCAAAAGGCTTAAGTAGAGAATTTAAGATAACACTTGCAGAAGCAAAAGCCATTGTGGGGGCTTGCCTGACTTGTTGTCACCATAATGGGGGAAGTGGTTTAGGCCTAGGAGTAAACCCACGAGGCCTGCAAACAAACTAATTATGGCAAATGGACATTACACACGTCCCTAGTTTTGGCAGGCTGAAATACGTACATGTGTCTATCGATACTTATAGCAAATATATTTGGGCAACAGCTGAGACAGGAGAAAGAGCTATACACGTGGAAAGGCATTTGTACAGTTGCTTTGCAGTGATGGGTACACCAAAAAGAATTAAAACGGATAATGGTTCTGTCTATATCAGTCAAAGGATAGGGAGATTCTTAAGAAGTTGGGGAATTGAACATGTTACAGGTATCCCAAATTCCCCAACAGGGTAAGCTATCATCGAAAGGGCACATGGTAGCTTGAAAAAGTATTTATCCAAGCATGAGGAAGTAACTGACCCCCAGGCAAGATTATTAAAAAGTCTATTTGTGATTAATCACTTGTGTGTATTCAGAGATGTAGGGCAACCCCCGGCAGAACTGCACTATAAGCCACAAGAGATTGTTGAGCAGAAAAAGGAAATATGGGTAAAATACCGAGGTCCCAAGACAGGGTTATGGAAGGATCCTGCTAAGGTCCTGTTTGGGGGAAGGGGATATCTTTGTATTTCCACCCCTACAGGAGCACTGTGGGTACCTGCCAAGTGGACTAAACCTGTTCTTGATGCAGCGATTGGTGGACCAACTCACGGAAGAGGACAAGGACCATCTAGAGAAGAAACTGCCCCTGATCCTGCGACCACTACTGCTACAGCTGAAGGGACACTCGAAAGCGATCGACAGGGCCGTAACACGCCGTGGCCGGACGGCCAGGGAACTGATTGACATTGTCGAATCATTATCATCTTTCCACATAAGAGGACCGGCAAGAGAGTACTGCCTTGAATGCCACAGCCCGAATTGTGCTGCTTGGGTTGCACTGTGTTGTGGGGGTTGTGATAGGACCTTGTGGGTGGAACAGTCGTCGCTTTTGCATTTGTGGTGTAGCCCCTGTAACTATAAACATACATGGGAACATAATTGGGAGTGGGCACTATGGAGTCAGACAGGGCTAAACACTGCCTCAGCTTTAGATCTTTATGAATCTCACGAGCAGAAAATCTTGGCCTACTATCGGTGGGAGGTACAGTGTATTTTGAAAAGAGTTAAAGCTCAAAGTGCATCATATATAGCCTCTGCAAGGTGTAGAAAACTGGTACCCTTAACACAACATTCCGTTGTAGGGCCTATAAGAGGAGATCCCAATAAGGCATTAGATCACTGCATTAGGAGATTACAAAGGTGTGGACTTCAGGTATTGGGAACAGTAAGGTAAAAACTGATAAGAAAAAGAAGGTAAAAGTAAGAACAGAAAAATGAGGTTTGTTTTTGTTATATTACTTGGTGTAGTGGTGGCTGAAGAATTAGGGGTAACACACTTTAATCAACCTAGAGAAAATGTATGGATAACACTTGCTAGACAGATTAACCAGTCATCGCTTTGTCTCAGCCTTGGAGGAGTTACTAACCCATTTTGAACGTATTTGGTAGGACTTCCAGTATGGTCTCCTCAAGAATTTTGCAGTCTTATTAATAACTGCACTTTATGAATGCACAATATGACGAATATTAAATTGCCCTCACAAAGAGGGTATACTGCCAGTCAGAGTGACGGCTACCGCCAATGCTTACTAATTCAATCACTTAATACTCCTTTGCACTCCCCTCCTGAGGAGTTAGATCTTTTCGGAAGTGCAAACGCTAGTATGACCAGCACTTCAAATGGCAGATGGTTCGGCTTTAATTCCTTAAGTCTGCAAAAAGTGAATCAGCATAGACGGACATGGGCTACTCTAGATTCATCCCTAAGTCTGGACATGGTGTCCAAGCAACTTTATAACCAATGTAAAGGCTCTAGTATCATGACACCTAAGAAATTACCCACAGCGATATTTCTAATTTGCGGAGATAGAGCCTGGAATGGCATACCAGCCCAGCCGCAGGGTGGACCTTGTTACTTAGGCAAGTTATCATTATTCTACCCCAATATATCTGTATTAATGCAACTAAGTCGTAATACAAGCAGGCAGAGGCATTGCTTGCATAACTTAGACTGTAGTCAAATAGGAGATCCATGGTTCTGGAGTAAGCTGAAACAAGTGGTGGTTTCAACTATCCTGCCAGGAGGTGCTGCAAACAAAGCGATGAACTTAGCAAAACAAATAGGGTGCTGGGCTAAGGGTGAATTAAATAAAAAGTCACAGATATTAGATATCTTAACTGGAGATGTACAAAGTGTTAATCACGCTGTTTTACAAAATAGAGCTGCTATAGACTTTCTGCTTCTAGCACAAGGCCATGGGTGTGAAGAGTTTGAAGGGATGTGTTGCATGAATTTATCTGATAATTCTGTATCTATTCATGCTAAGATAAAAGAGCTACAGCAAGGGCTTCACAATCTCAAGGAAGAAGAAGGATTGGGAATTGATGAGTGGCTTAAAAGTTTAGGATTGGGACCATGGTTAAGAAACCTTGTGATGTATGCTATTGGGATATTAGGTGTGCTTCTAGTGCTTTTACTTATTTTACCTTGTCTTTGTAGTTGTATCCAAAATATGGTTGGTAGGATGATAGAGAAAAATTGGCAAACTAACCTCCTTGCTCAAAAAGAAAGAAATGGGGGAAGTGTGGAGAGCTTGGTTCAAACATGGCTTAAAGAAAGAGGCCATGAAAATATACAGATGATGGAAAAGTAAAAAGCAGCCATAAAGCAGCAGTTCCCAAGTCTTTTTCTGTAAATATTTAGGTTCTCAGGCACATTTTTTATAAACAGCAGGATTTTCAGACAGTCTTCTCATAACAGGTAAACATTCTGTCCTTGGCTGCTCTGGGAACAGATATGAAGGTTTTGAGAACTTTTCATATCATGATGAGAACACAAATCTTGGTTTCAATAAACAAACCACAGGTATTGTAAACAAAAGGAGGGGTTAGAGTTTTCTCTGTAGCCTATCGTGAGCTCGGATTTTGCAATATGCATGAACTTAATTAACACTGTTATAAAAAGTGACTGATTGGATCAATAAATCAGAGTCGATGCTCATCAATCGGATGGTCGTCTCCCTTCACTTCAATAGTGAGGAATGGAGAAGAGCTGGTGTTGTGGTGTGGCCAATGGACGGTGTAAATTACAGAATATT
Source organism: Melospiza georgiana (assembly GCF_028018845.1). Lineage (NCBI taxonomy): Eukaryota > Metazoa > Chordata > Aves > Passeriformes > Passerellidae > Melospiza > Melospiza georgiana. Next base: position 9,353,976 of record NC_080464.1, on the reverse strand, counting down.
CATGAGCTTATTACTTTCTGTATAAGTGTCAGATGCTCTCTTCAATAAACAGAACTTGCTGATGACTCATATTGAGCCCCGAGTTTTCCCTGCACGCGACAAATGGCTCATCCCCAACAAATGGCTCATTTCTGCAACAAATGGCCACCCGAACAGGAGACGATGCCCTACGGCTGATTTTAGCTTCCGAGCCACGGTCCGGTGCAGTATTTTGGTGTCAGTCCCAACGCAGCCCTGGAGACACAAAAAGCGGGCCCTGCCTCAGGCGACTCTATATAGGAGACCTGGAGAAAGGCGAAAGGGCGAGATTTGGTGCCCTGGCGACCTCATAGGAGAGTCCAGCTGACTGAATGCCGCCGACGTCCTGGAAAGGCTGCAGCGGGCTGAATATCAGGTTAAAAGGTAATACAGAGACAAGCGGCATATAATCCTTTTAAATGCTTTTTAGAAAAGCGGGGACTATAGATTGTCAACTTGGGAAGAGAATTCCCGAGATTGCTGCATATAGACTTGCAAAACTGTGCGTTGTGGTGCTGGCGCTGCAAGTACACGCACAATAAATCAGCGACCCTGCTGTGATGGCGGCAGCAGCCGCGGCTCGGGGCGCCTGCGGGGCTGTGCCACTCTGAACTCAGCATGGGCGCTGCACCATGGTGAGCAGCCGCAGCGAGCGGCTCGCTTGAGGTGGCAGCGGCGGCTCCAAGCCGTGGCAGGCACGGGTGGCTCGCCTGAGGCAGCAGTGGTGGGGGGAGCAGAGCTCCACCACGGGGGGAGTGACCCGGCCGCCGTGTCTCCCGAAACAGGAAGCCCAGCGCGGGGGGGGACGCCCCACTCCGACCCAAGCGGAGCACGGACTGGAGTGCTTTTCCAGCGCGAGCGCTTCTCCCTCCGCCCCGCGCCGGCAAGGGCCTTAGTTTCGACTTAGCAACCTAAATAGACTGTACCTTAACAGACTGCAAGTATAGCTGCACGGCCCAGCTGGCGCCTCCACGGACAGTGTCTCCAGTGCTCAAGGCCCGGTGCGGCTGGCCGGCACTCAGGGGCAGAGACAACACGCGAGCCTAGCTTTTCCAGTGCACAAAGCAGTGAAGAGACCAGTGATGATAAATAAGTAACACCAAGGAGCATTACTATCAAGACGCTCCTCCACCTAAGTTAAAAAGACTTTTTGTTCTTCCTGGCAGAGACTGTGAAAGAGAAATCAGCGTGGTCAATGTGTTGAGCCAAATTTCGGCCAATTTGGCTTAGCATCCATTATGCTGCCTTAAAATCACCTGTATTAACATAGACTTTAAACATCAGAAGCCCAGATAACTCAGTCGGTGGAACATCAAACTCTGAAATTGTATTTTGAAAAATTTGAAAATGTTGAAGATGTGTTAAAGTGATTGTATAAGTAAGATGTAATAAGTGTGCTTTTTGTATTCTTTGGGCCTTGCTTAGATGTAGTAGATGTAAAAAAGCAAGCACTGAATTCAAAAGAATTTTTCTACAGGTATACCTTGAACAAACTCCTTATGTTTAGGTGCATTCAAGTGTAAAAATGCTGAAGCAAATATAACACATATAATATTCATTTTAATATTTGCAAAAAGGCAATCATAAATTATGCATTTTTCACAACTTTGGACCTTATTAGCTGTCATGGTTTGACGCTGGCGCAATGCCAGTGTAAGAGATTTGTTAAACAAAATGCCTTGGCAAAAGCAAACAGAAGTTTGAGAATTAAATCAAGATTGCAAGAAGATTAAATCAGACAGGTTTACCAGAAAAAGAAAATGTCATTAAACTCTGCAAGCAGGAGATGTTGCAATATGCCTAAGTTTGTGTATGTGATTTTAACCTAATCATTGTAATAAACATTACTAGTCTTCCTTGTCGCAGACATTTTTTCACAGAAATCCTTTCTTTCAGATTTCTGTGTCTTCTGGAAGGCTGAGGCCTCAGAAGAGAACACAAACAATTATTATCAGCTGCTGGGGAATGCAACAGGGGCACCTATTTTGATTGGTGATAGGTTCATGTTCCCATGTTTATAATTAGGGGCCAATCACAAAGTGTAAGCTAGGGACTGAGTCCTTGGCCACAACTTTGTTATAGATTCTTTCTATCTATTCCTAGCTAGCCTAGCTGCTCTGCAAAGCTCTCTCTATATTCTATTTAGCATAGTTATAATGTATTCTATATAATATCTTAATAAGTCAAGCCTTCTGACTCAAGAAACAAGATTCACCGTCTCTCTCTCACCAGCTGCGACCCACTCAGGTGCAGTAATAGTCTTCCTAAAACAGTATATAAGCATTGGTAGTCCACAATAAATTCCGATTCTGATCACCTATCAGTCTTCCCCATCTCTCTTCATCGCTGACAGTGGGGGATGCAGAAAAGTTTCAGTGGTGAAAGGTCCTGTCACAGTTGGTTAAAGGGAAATGGATATTTGGCACATCACAGTATTGTGCTTGCATTCTCCAATACGGTGCCATCTTAATTATACCATTCTGTAGTCGCCAAGATGCTACTCTATTGACTGTACTATTACACCAAAAATCTCAATTCCAGAAACCAGAAGGATAACCCAAAAAATTACACATATCCCTGATTAACACCTGTATCCCTTCCAGCAATCAGGTTCCAGGAGGATCCCTAGGACACATATTCCAGTCAATTATCTTATTACAACATAAGAGATTCGAATGCCCAGGATAAGGGAAAATGTCAGTGTGCTTTAGAGGTTTCAGTTGCAGGCTTTGTCTAGACCACAGCCACATAAAATTGTTAAGATCCTTTGACCCAACTCCTGTACCGTTTGGGAGTGTTATACACCATGGGAGACTGACATTCAGTGAAAACTTTGTTTCATAATAGTCGGGTTGCCTCAGGAAGTTAAACATATAGTCAAAAGGAAAATCCTCACAAGGAATGCTACAGCCCCCTGCAGCTGGAACTCAAAAATTCCCTGATAAGGAGGTCCTGTTCTCTATAACAAAAGCTTGATCCATTCCAACCTCCTCTGTAGGCAAGGTGAAGTCCATTTCAGGGTAAAAAGCACTGCAGACTCTGGCCCTAAAAGTCCTTGACTGAATCATAATATGCAAAATAAGTGTCATTTATTTCTAAGGACATATTAATTTCAGGGTGTTCAATTTCTCTACCACATGCCTCTATAAACAAGTGTTGGGCTTTCCATTTCAAAACTGTCTAATCTCAGAATCCCTAAATGGTAGGGAGAAAAACATATGGCTGTCTCTAGTCTCCTACAGTCACCAACAGTAATGGGAATTTTTAAAAAGATATTGCATCCTGTGATTGTTATTTTAAACTAACCTTTCTGCTTTTCATGTTTGAAATTAGGTTGTATGTTAAGGCATGTAAAATTATAGAGAGATTATCTGCAAAGTTTAGAGATAGCTTATAGAATGCATTTGTCTCTCTCCCTCTCTTTCTCTTATTTTCCCTTTTCAATGGATCACCAAGCCCATATGAATGTTTGAGAGACAGGGTGGTGTAGAATCCCAGAAGATAAGGGCTAATGTGTATGTCACAAACACCAATAGCTGAATGGCTGTGGAGCCAATCAAAGATTGCTAGTAATAACATGCTGAGAGAAAGAACAAGATGTGGCTGGAGAAAGGGGCCATATCGTAGTAGGGCAGCACTTCTCAAGGACAAACATGCTTGTTGTAGTTCCTGGAGATAAGCACAACTGTCCTAGGTGACCTAGGTGTGAAAAATGACTGTTCACTTTTAAAATTTCAAAGGTCTATTAAACCTTAAAAAAAATTACAACAAAAGACTGAATAAGGAAAAGGTTTTTCAGCGCTGGGATTCCCCGTGACTATCAGCCACATGCTCATCTACAAAATGGATGCTCTGCCTTTTATATCCTTAGCCCCTCCTAAAGTTTTGTCAGTCAACTCTTTCTCTGCCATCCATTGGTGGAGATTACTTTCTTACATCTTGATTGGAGGTCAGATGTTATGCTGCGCCTCCTGGTAACAAGCCAGCCTCCTCTAAATGTCTTGACTACTAAGGCTATTACAAGGGGGGGTAGGAGGACTATGGGAAGATATATTACAATAACATTACTATACATCTACATAATATCTATTTCTTAATTGTGAGACCCAAATATTACATTACTTATCTATAACAAACCCCCCTTTTCCTTTTTTAGGAGTCATTTGGTTTGAGCAATTAACTCTTATTTTTGATTTGGATAATTTACTCTTATTTCTCAAAAAAGAAATAAAAATAATTTTTACTAGCATCTGTTGATGTGGGCGAGGACAGGGGGAACAGGAAAAAATTTTATTTGGAAATGGACAAAATGGGATTACAGAGGCTAATTTGGTCTTGCCCTTTGGTCTCTGTTGTGTTAAGAGACAACTGAGGAATGATAGAGGTCTGGTATGGCTCTCTTGTTCCCACCTTACCATGCCTACAGGGTTGCCACCCACAGCAGGGGTATAATCTTCTCGGTGCAAACACATGGGCCAACACGGTCTTGCTCTCTATTTTTTTACATTATTTGTTGGTTCTTAAGGAAACTGTCTCAATACTTCTTACGGTTCCTTGTGTACCTTCCCTCAATAGATGCTTGTAATTCTTATCTATTAAAAAAGGATGATTACATCAATAAATGATACAGTTCAAACTCCTTGCCTGAAGTGTTAGTTGAAACAATCTTTAAGCTGGCTGGTGAAAGCTCGATTCTACTTTTTGGACATCATGTGGTGGTTTAAACAGAAATGAGATTTCTGAGATGCTGTGGTCACTACCACCAAACCACCAATGGATGCTCAGATTTTAAGATTGGCACTTGGTTTGACTACTGAAGATTAGATCCGCCTCTGAGAAAACACAGGGGTTAAAAACCAGAGCTGCGCCCCCAGGAACCTCTCCTCGGACTTCATTGGGAAAGAGGTCGGATCTCCCTCCCCCGTCCAGCTGCTGCTGCTGGGCAGGGGGAGGGGCAGCCTGCGGTAGGGCTGGGCCTGGACAGAGATGGGAGGTGAGGAGGCCCTTGAGGATGGAAGGGTGGAGGAGCACCAAGAGACATCGGGAAGCCATCCCCCCCCCTCCCCCAGGAGAGAGAGAGGGAGAGCCGGCATCTGAATTTGATAGCGGCTGGCCCAGGAGGAGAAGGGGGGGGAGTGCGGCGAGAAGGTGCCTGGCAGGGCAGCGTGGGAGTTCCAGAGCTCTGGGACAGACAGAGACTGCAATTTTTAACCCTTTTCCTGCATGATTGAGACCTTGTAAATGGTGCTCCTCCTGGAGCTGAATGAGGAGAGAGATAAGAGATGAGATAAGAAGGGATAGGCCACGAGGGAAGTGGAGAAGACTCTTGAGTGGGGGGAGAGATGAAAGAGTGGCCATTTGGCTGGACTTTTCTCGTGTGGCCATAGACTGAACCAGTTTTTTTTCCTGTGACACAGGGACTGCATTTGGGGGGAGGCAGTGCCTCAGAACCAGGAGGGTTCAGTGTGGGTACCCCTCAGCCCCAGGGGGTGAAAAAATTTGGGGTGGACAGATGTCCCGAAGGAGAGACTGCCTTTTTTGGAGTGAGACAAGGCATCCTTGAAAGACAACCCTAGAAGCAGCTCTGGTCCATACACAATGGTGAGAGCACTGGGCATGGAAGGAAGGTGTCACGATGGCAAAGGACTTTCTGGGCAGTTCTGAGTGACATGGAAGCACACGAGGTTTCAATGTGTTTCCAGGGGAAGCCTATGGTGCAAGAAGAACTCCTCTTCATGAACTGAAGACTGAATATTCTAAAGGGTGGTGCTGGACTGAGAGTTGGTGATGTGGGGGAATGTATTGCATTGGGAAATTTGGTGGGGGGGGGGGAGGAGGAAAATGCTTCTGTAAGGTTTTAATTTTCCCTTATGGTTTTTTTTCTTCTTTTCTTGTAATTTAGTTAATAAAGTTTTCTTTATTTCTAAGTAGGAGCCTGCTTTGCTTATTCCTGGTCACATCTCACAGCAGAGACCAGGGAGAGGGTATTCTCATGGGGGCACTGGCATTGTGCCAGGCCCAAACCATGACACTAGTGAAAGCTTGATTCTACTTTTTGGACATCTTCAAGCTTCTTCAGTTATTTCTCACTCGGTCTGGATGTTATCATGGTCCATTCTTTGGGTTCTTTCAGTGGGCTTTGAATTCTGTTTACATGAGTCTACTCCCGCTCTGTGGTTCACACAGCCAATTCACAGGTTAGCAGTATTTGAAAGGGACTTCCCCACTGAGGGGTTTCCCCACTGAGGGGTTAAACTAACGACAATGTACATAGCACTGCTTCATTTGTTTCATTATTTGAACTTACTACTGCTGACACAAGGGAACTGCACGGCTTAGGAAGCATTACAATCACAGAGAGGTTTAGCACTTGGCCTAGTGTGGAGAGCTTTGTTCAAACATGGCTTATAGAAAGAGGCCATGAACATATGCAGCTGGTTAAAAAATAAAAGGCAGCTGTAAGCAGCAAGTTCTCAGGCTTTTCCCTTAACAACAGTAAACACCACGTCCTTGAGGAAGTGGTGAGAAAGGCATGGTGGAAAACATGGAGGCCTTGAGAATGATAAATAACAAGTCAATAACAGGATGAGAAAAACAAGTGTTAGCTCAACAAGAAAACCACAGGTATCAGCAACAAAGGAGGGGTTAGTGTGTAATCTGCAACCAATGATGAGCTCGGGTTTTGTAATATGTATAAGCTTAATTAACACTACTATAAAAGTGTGTAAGTTGGATCAATAAATCGGAGTTCGATGCTCATCAATTGGATGGTCGTCTCCCTTCACTTCGTCAGCCTAGTATCTTGTTTTGACGGAAGCAGTTCCTAGGGAATGTGGGTTAGAACAGCAGTGAATTACAGCAATTACAGATATTTCTGCTTTTAGGGATTTAATGGTAACTTAAACATTCTTAAATTTAATGGAAATCACTATACACAACCTTACATAAATTTTTTTGCAAACTTAAACATATAGGCAAATTTTTCTCTTTACAAGAACAGAGTGTACACAGAGAGCCAGGGGCTACTTCAGCTAGCAGAGCAAGGTAGTGACACACACACAAATACATATTTATACACCCATCTGCTTTTCTAGGTGTGACAGCAGTCAGATACATGGAGCTGTGTATCTAGAGCTATGTCTCTCTCTGGGCATGCCCAGCTCCTGTATGTACCGGGGAACATGTGCAGAGTTAGTATACATACACACACATACTTGCTCACTTGTACAGAGTTCTTGTGCACTATGGTATTACAGCCTGAACAGCTGCTAGTAAAGTGCAGGGTAAGGAAGTAAAAAGGTTGTTGTGCTGTGAGGGTCCCCAGGATGAGGTGAGAGATAAGAATTTGACTCCAAGTTCTCAGAAGGCTGATTTATTATTTTATGATATTATATGATATTTAAAATGCTATACTAAAACTATACTAAAGAAAGAGAAAGGATACAGACAGAAGGCTAGAAAAGAATGATAATAAAAACCTGTGACAGACTCAGAGAGTCCGACACAGCTGGCTGTGATTGGTCATTAATTAAAAACAATTCACATGCTGGGTAAACAATTCTCCAAATCGCATTTCAAAGCAGCAAAACAGGGAGAAGCTGAAGCTTCGCAGCTTCCCAGGAGAAGAAATCCTGGTGAAGGGATTTTTCATAAAATATCATGGTGACAAAAGGCCTTTTCATAATATCCACAGATGTTCAATTTAGCTGCTCAGTAAGATGTTAAGGGTCCCAAGCACACTCATGGGGACACTCTGGGTTTCTCTCTGTCAAGGGACCCAGGGGTGAACCTGGTCTCGGGGCAGTACAAAGAAAAGGGCTAATCAGGGAATAGGGAGGGAGTGGCTCAGGGACATAGGAACAGGGGAAGGAGCCAATGGGGTCTTAACAGCTTTTTGAGGGAAACTTCTTGTGTCTCCCTAGCCTAGGGGATGCCCCCCAGGGTCTCCACACTACCATACTTGTTAGCAGCACACATTTGTGTACACTTAACTTGCTACACCAGCACACATGTGCTACACAGACACTCAAGTACAGTCTCTACTGATACACACGTGTCTACAAGCATAGGACTTGTTTGCATGTAGAGTTTTGAGCACACCAATGTGTGCAGTGTTATACATATTAATATATGCATGTATCACACAGAGCTATGCTCACACTAGAAGAACTTGTGCCTACTCACAAGCATAGAGTTGTGTACAGACCCACTCACACTTGAGAGTGTGTGATTTAACACGCGTGTAAACAGCAGTGTACACATCACGTGTACACTTCAGTGTATCTATGTGAATAGTGCTGTGCACACTAGTATACGTGCACACTGCGTAAAGCAGGATGTGTACACTCACATCTGGGCACACTAGAAAAACACATGTTCACACAGAGCTGTTCACAATAGTACACACATGTACAGCACTCTGTCAGAGCTCTCCTGGCTTTGACACCCCTTTGGGTCTCTCATGTGATAGCAAGGATGGGGATAGAAGAGGAGAGTGTAGGTGTGACACTGTGGTTCAGTTTAAAGAGCACCTTCTGTGCCTTTGGGGTGGGAGCAGACAGGCCTGTCATCTCAGACTGAAGGAGAGAAAGGTATCTGTGTCTAAGCTTTTGACACTTAAGCTCTTCTCTTTGGCAACTACGAGATGAAAAGTTTGAAGACTAAGGAAAAAGAAAAGCCTAGAGGTTTAGTAACCCAGAGGAGGGCAAGACAAGAGAGGAGAGGATCCTCCTTTTCCCCTTGGGGACTCTTTAATAGCAAACTACAGGTCATTTCAGTAAGGCTCACCTTCTTGATTAGCTCGAAGGAGAAAGAACAAAAACAAGTGGAGAAAGAATGAAAGCAAGTGAAGAAAGGAAGAACTCAGAGGTTGGCTGTACTCAGCTCTGCTCCTCTACCCTCCCTACAGCAGGGTCAGGGCATTGCTCAGAGACACTCAGATGTGTCTGTGCTCTCTGGTTATGCTGAAAAGTGAGGAAGATAAGGGGGAGCAGTAGGGCAGAGTTTGGGGGTTCTAGCCAGCTCCCTGACTGCCCAGGAGGGACTAGCTGTTGCTTGTTAATCTCAGGTACTAAAGAGGAAGTAGCAGCTAAATATTGTAATGTTAATGTTAGGACTAAAAACAGGGCTAGGATTTATCAGCTTCAGTCAGCGTTTAGAATTGGAGTCAATATTTCTATGAGCTGCAAATATTCTGGTAGCTAAGCCTGTGTGCTCCTGTATGGCCTTTAGCTGTCGGCCCACAACAGGACCAGTGCTCTTAGTACAGATGGGGTCCGGTCAGAGCTCAGGAGCATGTGTGCTGCACTGAGGCAGATCATTGTGGCAGCCCTCAGGGGAGGGTCCCCCCAGGCAAACAGAGACCTCTAGAAAAACACTGAGCAGATGTTGCCCAGGGAGGTTTTAGCTCCTTCATCCCTGGAATTATTAAAGGTCAGGTAGGTCAGGGCTTGGAGCACCCTGAGATAGAGGAAGGCATCCCTGCCCATGGCAGAGTGCCCATGGCAGGAGGTGGAACAAGATAAGCTTCAAGGCCCCTTCTAACCCATACCATTCTGTGGTTCTGTGTGAAGGCATTAGCACAGAGGGGAGAGACTTCCCAGCACTATCATAGACAGATATGATTGGGCAGGGTTCCTTTGTGCCTTGGGGAGCAAGAACTGGATGCAGCAAAATCTTGGGATTTGGAAAGGAGCCATTCACTAGCTCTGTATTAGCTACAACTGCAAATTGCAGATGTCCTGCTTGGAAAGACATCCCCTCCCTCTAAGGATAGTCAGGGCTCAGGCTTTATTTTGAGCTGTGGTTTTCTCAAGCAGGTACATGACTGAATCACAAACAGGACAACAGCTATAAAACATCTCTGGGGGTTGTTAAGGAACATAAAAGCTGGTTCAACAGGACTGCAGGAAGCTGAGCTATGCTGGCTCCGTGCAGGCAGGCAGAGCTGCCTTCCCTCTGTACTGGAATAGCGAATCACAGGCAACTTTTCCCAAAGCCCTGTCTTATCCCACTTCTGACACAGACAGCACATGGCTGTGACAAAGACACTAGAGGACAGGGCTGGCCCAGCCTGGCTGTCCAGAGACTCTTCCCACAGTCCCCTCAGGAACCTGTGTTCCTAGCACTCTTGGGACTGCAAGATGGATGGCTCTTTTGTCCCAGGACACAGGGTAGGGAGGTAGGGAGGGCATGCACTGGCATGCACACACGGAGAGCGGGCAGAGATCTGCTCTTTTTGCTGCTATGTTTCGACTGTCTGGTGCTTCTCAGTTTGGAGCAACTGTTGAAGGCCACCCACATGGGCTCCTGAGACCCCCGCATAACGGAGACAACTCCTGACCCCCCTCCAGTCCGCTACTGCCCATACGGGCCCGTGCGGCACCTGGCCTGGACGCCCCAAGCAACTGGGCCCACCCTGCCAGGCGCCCTGCACTCAGCGAAAGCCATCCTAGTGGCAGCTGGCGGCCCTCCGCCGCCTCCAAGAGCCCCTGATTTTTTTGGCAGCACCACACAAACTGCACCTGGCACCGCTGCCACCCCTGCTGGGGCAGTGAGCACTGGGCTTTCCCACTTGGCTTGTCCAAGTTGCTGCGGGCAGGCGAGCCTGCAGTGTTGGAGCTCTATTGCACCACTGGACACTGTCTACAATAATTTGTCTCTGCCCGTGGCCCCTGCCACCAGCAACCCTGCCTATCACCGTTGAGTCAGAAATGACATGGATAAAGAGTGACGCACTCCATGCATTTTCAGAAGGCTAAGAATAATTTTATTAGGAACCCATTCCTTTTAATACTCTAGTTTGCTACAGGTAGACCTGATTGGTCATTTAATCAACACATTTCACATGATTGGCTAATTAAGAAGACACCCATCTGTAAACAACCTTATGAGGAAAACAGCTTATTAAAAAATACCACCTGCAGATTGTTTCCATTTGATTATCATTATTTCTCTCCAGCTCCCTAAAGCTTCCCAGATCAACCAATTCATGGGAAAGCTTATCTAGCTTTCTCTCTCTCTGATCAGACTGTCACATCCACACCCGCCTGTGGCTCCCTGTTCACGGCATCCTTGCCTGGGAAATCACGCGCAACTGGGCTTGCTTCACCAGGCGCTCCCCACACCCGGCAAAAACTGCCCCACTCGCCGCTGACAGCTCCCCTGCCGCCGACAGCTCCCCCACTGCTCTCAGGATTGGCTGCGCCACCATGCTGGGCCTCAACCGCCCCTGCCCACCCCCGCTGGCTTGACACACACTGGGAACCTGCCATGCCAAGCCCGACTGCAAGCAGCACTCCATGCAGACTTGCCTCCTTGTCTTCCCCTGTGCTGGTGGGTTGGGGGAACTACGGTGGCAGGTTGGGAAACCCCTCCTGCCTTCTGCCCCACAGACCCCTCTCAGAAAACCCCACCCATGTCGCAGCATATGCCACAGCACATGTCGCAGTTGAGATGGCCACGATACATGGAGTATCATCATACAATTTTAGAAAGCTTTTATTTTCCATTATGTCACCTGCAGCTCACCTGTACCCCAGGTGTCAAAGGCAGCTTCAACCACTGCTCTCAATGCTTCGCTGGGCTCTGTCTCTGACTGTACCTCACCCTACAGCCCAATCCCCAATCACATCAGGATCACCATATGTTGCAGCATATGTCACAGTACATGCCGCAGTCAAGATGGTCACAATACACAGAGTATCACCATACAATATCATAAGACTTCAATCCATACAGAGTAACACCATACCACATCAGAAGGCTTCAGGCATCTGCTCTTCTTGTTCTTTAGCCCAGCCTTTTATACCCCTCATTTTTCATGCATTGCGCCTGTGTGCCTTCTATTCCCCTTCGTGATTGGTCAGTACACCTTGGCACTCCATGTCTCATTGCTTTCAATACTGTTCACCTGCTTTTCACAGTTGTAGCCCATTAGGGATAAGGCTAGGCCACAGCCCCAATCCCAATTACCACGAACTGTGTACCTACATGTGTATTTGGTTTGTTCTGAGCAGCAGTCCTGCCTGTGCCGGCTTCCCCCCACCCTTGGGCACTCTGCCACTGGGTCATCCTGCTGGGCTCCATTGCTCGGCATTACCAAGTCACCGCAGGCAGGCCCACATGCGCAGCCTCTCACTAGCGCTCAGTGCTTCCCAGTCACCGCCATTAGTGGCAGCATCCCCTCTCAAGCCTCGGCTGGCAAGCTCTGGAAGGCATCACGCTGACTGTGCCCTAGATGCTCACCGTGCTGAGTGCACCGCTGCTCCATGCGGGAGCAGCCACATGACAGGCACACGGCCTCCCCCCCCACACCACTTATGGGTTGGGAAGGTTGTTGTGACTACTCATCTAGACACGAGCGCCGTCTCCACTGAACAGCGAGTGACTTTTGCCATCAGTCTAACACTGTGGCTCTCAACCTGGTGAACCCCAGGTGCTCTCAAGCCCCTACAGATCCTTCAATCTCGCGTGTCCCTCTGGACACAGGGTTCCCGCTTTCCTCTTCTACATGTCCCACCTGTCACTCTCTCTTCCACATGCATCCCACCGGCCACAGGGTCCCTGCTTTCTTTTCCCCCCACGCATCCCACCGTCCTTCTTCTTCCAACTCTCCAATATCTTAAAGCTTCAACAGACCAGGACGGGTCACATGTATTGTCTGAAGCTGACATTTATACATCAGGATTATGGAAATTACAATCTGGTCAAAAATAGTTCTGAGGATCTTCTAAGTCTCATACCCACCCCCAAGCACACTACTTTACTCACACTTCAAGCATAGTGTCAGCTCTTGTTCCTACTGGTACTCACAGTCCTCTAGATCTGCAGTTTTCAGGGGCTTTTTCTCTGCTTCCCCCTCCTCTTTTTCATTATCCAGTCTTTGTTGTCTCCGGGGTGTCAACCTGCAATCACGGATGGTCACAGGAGAGGTTGTTTGATCTGGCAAAATTGGCAGGGGCACCATTCATCCGAAATCTCCTGGGCCACAGAGAAGAGGTTTTATCTCCTGGACAAGCCCCCATTTGTGAAAAACGACTGTTCACTTTTAAAAATTCAGAGGTTTATTAAACCTTAAAAAAATTACAACAAAAGACTGAATAAGGAAAAAGGTTTTCAGCACTGGGATTCCCCATGACTACCAGCCATGTGCTCGTCTACAAAATGGATGCTCTGCCTTTTCTATCCTTAGCCCCTCCTAAAGTTTTGTCAGTCAACTCTTTCTCTGCCATCCATTGGTGGAGATTACTTTCTTACATCTTGATTGGAGGTCAGATGTTGTTATGCTGCGCCTCCTGGTAACAAGCCAGCCTCCTCTAAATGTCTTGACTACTAAGGCTATTACAAGGGGGGGTAGGAGGACTATGGGAAGATATATTACAATAACATTACTATGCATCTACATAATATCTATTTCTTAATTGTGAGACCCAAATATTACATTACTCATCTATAACATAGATGACCCAAAAAACATGTATTGTATTCCATATTTCCTCTACATCAATACACAGTCTGTGTTACTGTCACTTTAAGACTTAGCAACCCAGGAAAATGGAATTTATGTGTTTTACCCCAGGTTCATGGAAAGGAGGGGCACTGGGTCCTTTTAAAAAGAGGGAACTCACATGCTCAAGGGCTCTTTTCTTTTTCTCTGTTATAAATATTGTATTAGCTCTTGCATTTATGTAATAGCTTTAGCATATTATTATTAATCACAAAGATTTTGATATGGTACAATTGATATTTCCTTTTAACTGCTTTTTGGTATAGTATAAGCTGTCAGTTACTGTATGCACCATATATCTTATACAAATAGTAGTGTGATAAATATATATCTTAGACCATAGCATAATATTAAAATAGAGACTGTGATGCTAAAATGCTTTTATTCATGTAACTAACTCAGAAAATGGTAAAAGTAATTAGGTGATTGCTCACATTTGTGGATTATCCTATCTGAATGATAACACTGACAGAAGCCAGAACCCTAAGAGAAGAATTTATTGACTCTGTTATCAGGGAGTGTAAAAAGAACAGGATGGAATCATAAGAAGAAACAAAATATGTTGATTTAATTCACAGGATGGCATGAAGACAAGTCAAAGGTTAAAACCATGCAAAAGAATTCCTGGAACATCTAAACTCGGGAATGTCTGAATAATGTATCGCTCTCATGAAGATGCATATAACCCACAGGTCCAAAGCTACCCCAAACAATGCCAGTACCCCCCATCTGCCACCAGAACTGCTTCATAAGCTCCTACCTTCCTGGGTTTCTTTTTGTTCTGGGGGATGGTTGAGCTGATCAGGGCTTCTCTGCCCTATTGTCTGTCTTCTGGTGCATGAGGTCTACTATGGTGGCCAAAATCTTGTGGGGGGGGGGCTTCTTCACCATCTTGTGTACTTTCTTCCCAGGGAGCCCACAGGATTCAGCACCTTTGTATCTAGTGGTTATTGCTGTTGTCTTGGTTGTTGCTGTCTTGCTTTTTAGGAAACTGGGGGTTTTTTTCACTTATTTCTTCTTGTATTCGTCTCTCCTTATTGGTGAAAAGGGAGTGGATAAAATTAAAGGGAAGGTAACTAATTTTGGAGTCTCTGCCTCATAAAATTGTCTTAAAATAAGAAAATAACACAGAATGGTGCAAGTGCAGGAATGAGGCCAAGAAGTGGGCATGGACTGTAGGGGGAGATCAAGACCACCTGAGATCCCTGAAGCCCTCTGACCCATTTCCAGAAAGGTCTGAAAGAATGGACTGCAAATGATAATTAATTTGCATAAAAAGTGAGAAACCTGTCTTCAGGACAGGGAAACATATATTTAAAAAGGTACCCCCAACAAGCCCAGGAGGTGCCCCCAGCACCCTGGACATCCCATCATCTGGAACCAGGACTGGTGATCTCTGTTTCTTTCTGTTTTCCTCTCTTTCTCCTTCCTCATCTTTGATTCATGTCTTCATTTCTCTCTTCCCTTTCACCCTACCCCTTTATCCAAAACCCCCTACTGTGTGTTTATATCGTAGGTCGGGGAATAACATACCAATTTCCATCTCAAGTGTGTAATCTACTAATAAAATTTTGTACTTTTTTGTGGACTCTCACTTTTGTTGTTCTTTTGACCATGAGCATCTATGAATCTTGGGTGCTCCCTTCCCCTTAAAGGTGGAATGTCACAGGGTGATGAGGTACTGGAATATAACGGCTTAGAGGTTTTCGGGGTCTGTCCAACCCCGGCTGCCATAGGTGTCCCAGATAGTGAAGTCCTGCTAAGCACAACCTGTGCAGGTGTCCCAGACAGGTTCCCAGCCACAGGCAATCTTAGCAAGCAGCTAAGCTCTGAAGTGAGATCAGCTCTTAGGTGAATTTAACTCTTTAGTAATTTCAGCTCTTTGCTTGGTAAGTGCCTTGGCAGATGCAGAGATGAGAGAGGAGAAGAGTTGTATGAAGTTCCACAGAGGTGTCTTTATTGGCAGCTTCTGCGAAGGGTGACAGTTGTCGCAGACATTTTTTCACAGAAATCCTTTCTTTCAGATTTCTGCATCTTCTGGAAGGCAGAGGCCTCAGAAGAGAATGTAAACAATTGTTATCAGCTGCTGTGGAATGCAATAGGATGCACCTATTTGGATTGGTGATTGGTTCATTTTCCCATGTTTATAATTAAGGGCCAATCACAAGTGCAAGCTAGGGACAGAGTCCCTGGACACAACTTTGTTATAGATTCATTATTTCTTTCTATTCTTAGCTTAGCAGCCTCTGCAACTTCTCTCTTTATTCTATTTAGTATAGTTATAATGTATTATATATCATATATCAATAAATCCAGCTTTCTGATGAAGAAACAAGATTCTCATCTCTCTCTCACCTCCAGCGACCCACTCAGGACGCTGTAATAGACAGTGACAGCTCTTCTGCTGAACTGAGCAGAAGTAGGGGTTTATACAGGGTATAGGGGTTTTGGGAAACAGTCCAATAGTAAGGGTCGAAGTAAATATGACCTATGGTCTTACAGAAAGATAACGAAGGTCCGAAGGTGGAAGAGGAGCTTCTTTTGGTCCAGTCATCATGACTAGGCATTTCTTATCTTAGGCAACTAACCGCCAGGGAGGCCTTGCAGGCTCTGTGGCTGCTACACTGGAACAGGTTGCCCAGATTTGTGGCTGCCTGTGTTGGTTTTGCATAGCCTGGTTTTTGGTAGCAGGAGCCCACAAAGAAGGTTTCTGTGAGAAGCTGCTAGAAGCTTTCATCATGTCCAAAAGAGTCAATTCCTGATGGCTCTGAAGATGGACATGCTGCTCGCCAAAGCTGGGCCAATTAGAGATGATGGTAACACCTCTGTGATAACATGTTGTGGTGTGCTGTATTGTCCCATTTTGGCCTTCCAGGTCACTTTCCCAGGTGTGCCTATACTCTCTCCCTTCCCCCTTACCCCCATGCTGAGTGAGTCCTGTCACTCAGACTTAACATTCCAGCAAGGCGTCGTGTGGTTGGTCAAGTTCAAAGGATGCCCCTCAGGCCCAGGGGTCATTGGCCTGTCTGGGTGTCATCTTCCCCTGAGACCCTGCCCCTCTCACCTGGTTGGTGGCTCACCTGTACCTCCCCTCCCCCTGTCCCTGAGCTTAAAAAGGTCATGAGACCATGCCGTCTCGGTTCTGTTGGAGCAGGTCCTCACGTTCAGACCTCTGTAACCATGGAATAAACCTCTGGACATTAAACCCTCCAGCAGAATCCATCTCCTTTTTCTCTTCACCATCGCCTGAAGCTATCCCTCCTGAGGTAACGGGGTCCCTTACAAGCCTGGACTTGTTCAGTGCCCAGCTGCAACCACCAGCAAGCCGAGGTATCTCTGCGGTGATACACCGCAGTTGCTGCCTTTGGCCCAGCAGCGAGGGTCAGACTGGCCCAGGCACAATCTAACTGGTAATATTGGGAGCCTTTTTTTCCAATATTTGGCGTCCCTGAGGTGGGCAAAGCGACTCTGCAGCCCGAGACTGACCCGCAGCACCTCGGAGAACCTTCTGGCAGCCGTGCATCCAGCTGAAAGGGGCTTTGGTTGCAACGCCCTCGGCTAGAGACTTTGGGAATATTCCCAGAAGAAGTTTTGTGGACTGTTCGGCGCCTCTGGAAAGCCCAGCTCCTTTCTGGTGAGCGGATTTTCCAGAGGGAGGACAGGGTAGCCTCTCTCGCCCACAGAGAGGTCCTGTTCCGGTGAAGAGACCTGCCTGTACCCAGCCAGCTACAGCTTCCATTTCGGGTGAGTATCTCTGCTCTCGGTAGGGCAGGAGCTCAAAAACAGACTCTGCCGTGAGTTCTGTTCCTTTTTGCATTTGCATTTTTGGCTGCGCAGCCCCACAGACGGGAATTCATTGATTTCTAGCTATTAGCTTTCTGCCGCGTGTTTTGCTGTCTTTTGGAATTCGCGCGGGAGCTCTCTGCCCTTCCTCTTGGCTCTGCAGGCTCGGCTCTCTCCACGTGGTCAGGAGATCTTTCTCTCTCTCTCTGTGCGGGGGAGGGGGGGCTCTCGGCTCTCTTGCCGTGGGGGATCCCTCTCTCTCTCTCTCTGTGGGGGAAGGGGGGGTTCTCTGCACACGCGGCGCGGGGGGCCCCGGTTTCGGCTTGCCACGTGGCGTGGCTGCTCTCTCTGCTCCGCGGGGGGGGTCTGCATTCCACGGCGGGGGAGGCTTTGTTTCTGCCTCGGCTCGGCAGGGCGTGCCCTGCTGCTGCTGCCCGGGAATTTTAAAAGCAGTATATACAGCTGCATTTTGAAGCTTTTGTCGGCACGTTATCGCTTTCCATCTGTGGTTTTTTTTTGAAATTGGTAGCTGATTTTAGATTTGTTTTTGGTCAGGCAGGATTTAGTACTTTGCTTTTTACATCTAACATGGGTTTGAAACTCAGCATTGTACAAAAAGGAGTGTATTATAATATTGTTAGCATTTTAGACAGTGGTAATGTTAAGTTCTCAAAGGGAAAATTGAAACAGTTTATAAGATGGCTTTTCCTCCACTTCCCACAAATCTCCCCTGAAGAAATCCACAATATTCAATTCTGGGATAAAGTTGGGAATGAACTGATAACCTTAGGACAATCTGGCAATGCACCCTCAGCTAAATTTGTGTTTTGGAGTTTACAAATTCGAACAGCATTGCTCAAACAAAAGGAAATGGAGAAAAAGCCAAATTTAAAGCCATGTACCTCTGCTCTCCCTGTTTCTCCCTCTCCTAGTTCTAAAACCCCTAAACCTCTTTCCCCAAAACTTGGTATTTTAAACAGATCAAACTCATTGGGAAGACGACGCCCAAAGTCTGTTGAAATGCCTGAGTTGCCCTGTCCACAAGGCCCTGGCCAGGCTGCGTGGAACCTTTCCCAATCCCCTGTGTCCCATCCTCTCAAACCCAGAGCACGTGTTAGCTTTGCAGAGAGCAGTGATACCCAAAATGGCTTCCAGTCCCTAGGGGGTCCACAAGATGGTGGATGCCACGTGGCATCTTCCCAAACCTGGTCTTCTTCTTCCCAAAATCCCCTTAAGCATCCCGAAACTCCAGCCCCATCCCCCTCTCCTCCTGTTCCTCGTGACACCTTCCCCCCTCCCCCTTCCTTTCCTGCAATACCCTCAGCTCCACCCCTCTACTCCTCCCAGGGGGCGTCTGCTGACGTGATGTCACCAGGTGTCCCCGCCCCCTGCTTGCCCCCTGACCCCGCCCCCTGTTCCCACGGTTTCCCCGCCCCTTGCCGGCCCCCTGTCCCTGCCCCCTGTACCCGTTGCATTCCCGCCCCCTCCCCGGGTTCCCACGGTGGGGACACACCCACTGCCATTCCCCAAACCTGTAGCTGTGTTCCCAATGCTTCTGTTTCAAGTGATACAGAGCAGGGAACAGCAGACCCAATGCATAGTCCCATGTTGTCACTGGCTCCTGTTACCTTTCAGCCTGCAGCTCAGGGAGGAGCAGCTCCAACTGCTAATTGGAGTTCTTTTGGACGACAATTGATTAAAGAGATCTGTAAATCTCATAAAGAATATGGTCCACACAGTCCATATTTCCGTGGCCTTTTAAATTCTGAACTGAGTAGGACTGTAGTGATTCCACATGATTTAAAACAGCTTTTTTCCTGTCTCATGACCTCCACGGAATTCAAATTATGGGAAATAGCATGGAAACAAATGCTGAATGATGCTCTCCCAGGCTTGCATTCTGATCCAAACACAGCCAAAGACAACAGTGGTAACCCTATCACCATTGAGCACCTCTGTGGTGAGGGCCAATGGTCTTCTCCCTCAATCCAAGCTACTGCAATTCCTGCAGAAACACTCGAGAAAGTAAAAGAAGCAGCTGAAAAAGCATTCTTTACCCTCCAACCTGAGGGGCCTTTTGAGCCCTATAGTAAAATTAAACAGCTACCATCAGAGCCTTTTTTGAAATTTGTAGAAAGGTTAACTAGAGCTATTGAAATACAAGTTAAAAAAGAGAATGCTAGAGAAGCAATTTTAGAGGAAATGGCATTTACAAATGCAAATGAACAGTGTCAAGCGGCAATCCTGAGCCTTCCTATCGAACCGCCTCCAACGTTAAAGGATATGCTCGTAGTCTGTAACAGGAAAGTGCCTCTGATGAGTGTAGCTGAAGACACCAGACCAAGGCTGCTGCCAAGACCACCCCAGCGTGTCGCCATTGCCAGCCCTGCGCCTTTCCCCTCAGCACGGCAGTACCCTGGGCAGCAGCGGAGACCAGCAACGGCTGAGCCCACAAAACCATGCCTACTTTGTAACAACCTAGGGCACTGGAGTAACCAGTGCCCCCTGAAAAGGGAATTTGATGAATTTCGAAATGGCAGGGGAGGAGAACTACAAGCCCTCACTGGGGGTCAACAACAACAAAAAAACTGAAAAGCGAGCACCGGCCTGCCAGGCGCGCAGACACAAAAAGAGCAGGCCAAGGGAATAAGGGTAGCAAAATAAATCAAGCGCGCGATAATATGAATGTTTGTGTAAGTGAAGCAGGTGCTTCAAAGACTGTGTATGATTTAAGTGATCCTGTGTTAACCATGTCTTCTGTCAATGAGCCTTACAGGTTGCAGCTGACTGAGTCACTCCATCTGGAGGACACTGATTGGCATTTTGTCTCTGTAAATCCTGAAAAGAAGAGTATTTGGAACCGAATTAGTTGTAAGTACATTGTCATTAGGGACACCAAACACACACCACAAGAGATCAGAATTGCTCCAGGAATGACAACATCAGATCCTGAGCAATTCGTTCTCGGCCTGCATTGTTTCCACCCACCCCTGTTTCTTCCCAAGGGACAAATTGTTGCACAAGCTATCCCTGTGCCATCTTTACCTGAAAATATCAAAAAACAAGGGCCCACAGTCGCCCGAGTCCAAGTACATCGTCAAATCAACATCAGATCCTGAGCAATTCGTTCTTGGCCTGCATTGTTTCCACCCACCCCTGTTTCTTCCCAAGGGACAAATTGTTGCACAAGCTATCCCTGTGCCATCTTTACCTGAAAATATCAAAAAACAAGGGCCCACAGTCGCCCGGGTCCAAGTTATTGGGAAAGACAAACCCAAATTATGGTGTAATGTCAGTGGGGGTGGGGAGTCTAAACGCATTGAGATGCTTGTAGACACAGGTGCAGACTGCACAGTAATTCCAGTACAAGATTGGCCAGCACATTGGCCTTTGCAAAATGTTGCCGGCCACCTTCAAGGTGTAGGAGGTCTGCAATTGGCAAGACAATCTAAAAGCATTATTCAATTTGAGGGACCAAACGGACAATTGGCAAATATCCGTCCATTTGTGTTAGATTATTCAGAATCTTTGTTAGGGAGAGATTTGATGGCCCAGTGGGGTGTCACAATTGATATTCCAGACTCTCCACAGCATATTTGTACAGCAGTCATTGAACAACAGCGCCCCACCCCAAAACTGAAGTGGAAAACAGACAAACCAGTTCAGGTGAAACAGTGGCAGCTCAGTAAACAAAAAATAAAGGTGCTTGAGGAACTAGTGGAAGAGCAATTAAAAAAGGGCCACATTGTGGAGACCATGTCCCCATGGAACTCTCCAGTGTTTGTCATCCAAAAAGCTGACAAAAAGAGATGGCGGCTCCTCTGCGACATCCGACAAATTAAGAATGTAATTGAAGATATGAGTTCTCCCCAACCTGGTATGCCATCCCCAATAATGCTTCCCCAAGATTGGAAATTAGCTGTTATTGATATTAAAGATTGTTTTTTTCAAATCCCCTTGCACCCTGACGATGCACCGCGTTTTGCATTCTCAGTTCCTTCTATTAATATGGAATCCCCTATGAAAAGGTACCATTGGACTGTTCTTCCTCAGGGATTAAAAGTCTCTCCAGCTATCTGCCAGTGGTATGTGTCTTCCCTGCTTTCCCCAGTACATGCAGCTGCAGAGAAGGCCATTATCTATCATTATATGGATGATATCCTTGTGTGTGCCCCCAATGATGATTTACTCACACATGCGCTTGACCTAATGATCTATGCATTGATTGTTGCAGGGTTCGAGCTCCAGGAAAAGAAAATTCAAAAGATGCCACCTTGGAAGTATTTGGGCTTAGAAATTGGAAATAGGACCATTGTTCCTCAAAAATTAGAAATCAATCCAAAGATCAAGACCCTTGCGGATGTCCACAAGTTGCATGGGTCTTTGAATTGGGTAAGGCCATGGCTCGGTCTGACTAATGAAGACCTCGCCCCTCTTTTCAATTTATTGAAAGGGGGAGAGGACCCAGGTGCTCCTAGGTCTGTTACCCCAGAGGCATGGAAAGCTCTAGAAAAGGTTCAGATTGCAATGTCCACAAGACAGGCCAACCGATGCCGGCCTGACCTGCCATTCAAATTTATCATCCTAGGTAAGTTGCCACACCTCCATGGAATTATTTTCCAGTGGGAGGAAAAACAAACACCTAAGGCAAAGAACACACCAAAAAAGGACCGGGACCAGAGGGACCCTCTCTTGATCATAGAATGGGTTTTCCTCAGTCACAAAAGGTCCAAGAGACTGACAAAGCCTCAGGAGCTGGTAGCGGAACTGATCCGAAAAGCAAGGACCCGGATCAGGGAGTTAGCAGGATGTGATTTTAAGTGCATTCACATTCCAGTTGAGTTAAAATCAGGTCAAAATACTGTGAAAATACTGGAACAATTGTTTCAAGAAAATGAAGTGTTGCAGTTTGCTCTGGATTCCTACTCAGGACAAATTTCAGTAGCGCGGCCCGCTCACAAATTGTTCGAACAAGATGTTCGATTTACCTTAAAACTGAGAAGTGCTCTAAGTAGGAGTCCTTTAAAAAGGGCTCTAACTGTCTTCACAGATGCATCCGGGAGGTACCACAAGTCCATTATGACATTGAAGGATCCTCAAACCCAGCAGTGGGAGACAGACATTGCTGAGGTGGAAGGTTGACCTCAGGTTGCTGAATTGGCTGCGGTTCTTAGGGCCTTTGAAAGGTTCTCAGAACCATTTAATCTGATTACAGACTCTGCATATGTGGCAGGAGTAGTATCCAGGGCAGATCAAGCAATACTGCAAGATGTGTCTAACATCACACTTTTTGAATTGCTCTCAAAACTGGTAAAGTTAGTCACTCACCGAGAGCAACCATTTTATGTGATGCATGTCAGGTCACACACTGACTTGCCAGGGTTTATCGCTGAAGGCAACAGAAGGGCAGATGCTCTTGCTGCACCTGCAGTGATGGCTACTCTCCCAAATGTTTTTGAACAGGCAAAAATCAGCCATCAGCTTTTCCACCAAAATGCACCTGGCCTGGTTCGTCAGTTTAACATCACTCGAGAACAGGCCAAAGCGATTGTGGCCACATGTCCAAATTGCCAACAACATGCGCTCCCTACAGTGAGTACGGGAGCAAACCCAAGGGGACTGAAGAGCTGTGAACTGTGGCAAACAGATATAACACACATACAGTCTTTTGGACGGCAGAAATATGTTCATGTTAGTGTAGATACCTTTTCTGGAGCGGTCTATGCTTCTGCCCACACAGGAGAATCATCTATCGATGCTATTAAGCACCTCTTACAGGCTTTTTCTTTCATGGGCATCCCCAAGGAGCTGAAAACTGATAATGGGCCTGCTTACAAATCCAAGGAATTCGAGAGCTTTCTGCGGCAATGGGGAGTAGAGCACAAAACTGGCATCCCCTACTCCCCTACAGGTCAAGCCATTGTAGAAAGAACTCACTGTTATATTAAAAGGGTCCTGGACCAGCAACAACAGGTTCTGAAGGTGGAACCTCCCCACATCTGGTTATCCAGGGCGCTATTCACAATAAATTTTCTGAATTGTTCTTTTGACAGCCTGAACCCACCCATCCTACGCCACTTTGGGGGGAGCAATCATAGGTTAATGAAAGAAAAACCTCCAGTTTTAGTAAAGGACCCTGAGACTTGGAAAATGGTGGGACCCTACAAATTGGTTACTTGGGGACGTGGATACGCCTGTGTGTCCACCCCCTCTGGTTTAAGGTGGGTTCCTTCCAAATGGGTAAAGCCCTATGTTCCCAAGGTCTCAGAGAAATCTACAGAAGCACCCCAGGTTGCTCATGCTGCCTGGAGAAGAAAACGCCGCACGCGTTCTCTGGAGGAAATTCCATTTAAGCCTCCTATCTGGAATAGTTTATAATATGTTTGTTTCAAGTTTTTGTACCAGTTTAGATCCCACTGTTCGTGTGTAGCCTCGAGAGGCCATGAGACCGAGCCTGCTTCTCGTCCTACTCGTGATCATCCCACCTGTGACCTCCTGCATAGTGCCGCAGCCCAAACCACATATGGACTTTCTTGACAAAGGCTCTCAGACATCAACAGAGAAACTGACAACTGGCTGAATGGACTGTTAAAAGGCTGGGGACTCTCGGGCTGGTTGGGATCTATTCTGAAAACTGTGTTTTTAGTGCTGTTTATTTGAGTTATAGTTATTGTAGTTGTTAGCATTGTTTTTGGACTAATCAAATGCATGGTGCTCAAGTTAATTTCAAGCTCATCTCCCCCTTCTGAGGTCTACCATTTGGAAGCCCTCAGTGCTCCAATGGATGACCTAGAAGCCTCAGTGGAAAACACTGACCCTCCTGTAGAGGAAGAACTGATTTACCAACCATGGTTTGGCAATCATTCTGCACCACAAACACAGTCCTCTTCTTTTTAAACAAAACTAGGGGGAGATGTTGTGGTGTGCTGTATTGTCCCATTTTGGCCTTCCAGGTCACTTTCCCAGGTGTGCCTATACTCTCTCCCTTCCCCCTTACCCCCATGCTGAGTGAGTCCTGTCACTCAGACTTAACATTCCAGCAAGGCGTCGTGTGGTTGGTCAAGTTCAAAGGATGCCCCTCAGGCCCAGGGGTCATTGGCCTGTCTGGGTGTCATCTTCCCCTGAGACCCTGCCCCTCTCACCTGGTTGGTGGCTCACCTGTACCTCCCCTCCCCCTGTCCCTGAGCTTAAAAAGGTCATGAGACCATGCCGTCTCGGTTCTGTTGGAGCAGGTCCTCACGTTCAGACCTCTGTAACCATGGAATAAACCTCTGGACATTAAACCCTCCAGCAGAATCCATCTCCTTTTTCTCTTCACCATCGCCTGAAGCTATTCCTCTTGAGGTAAACGGGGTTCCAACAAGCCTGGACTTGTTCAGTGCCCAGCTGCAACCACCAGCAAGCCAAGGTATCTTTGGGGTGATACACCGCAGTTGCTGCCTTTGGCCCAGCAGCGAGGGTCAGACTGGCCCAGGCACAATCTAACTGGTAAAATTGGGAGCCTTTTTTTCCAATAATAACATATTTAAGAAATATCAAAACAAAAGTTGGACGCAATGGGAGTTCTACCAAGGGTTCATTTGTCATATTTGCATTGAAAAGGTAGAAAGGTCAGAATGAGGAAGACTTCATTTACTTCCTCATTTTGGGACCTCTCCTCATGAAAGGGACCATCGACCCATTTCAAGGAACAAACTACGCATGCTTAATAGCTTTTGAACTAATTGCCATACGAAGTGGGGAATGGTATGTACCAAAGTTATGAATATGCATTTGTGTTTTGGGTATTCAATACTTGTATAGATAAAAGGACTCTGTAATCACCTGTAAATTGCGGTGTGTATTTGGGAGCTATCTCGCACACTGCCCAGCATCACAGTAAACATGCACTTTCTAAGTTTAAACTGTTAGAGACTCTTTGTCCGTCACAGTTGGATATCGGTACTAGATCAATATCCATATTTTTAATAAATCATTAGGAAGTGTATTCTGGATTGGCATGGCTAACAAATCAGCCATGGCATTGCCTTCTGATAAGAAACCTGGAAGAGAAGAATGTGAATGAATGTGCATTACGAAGTAAGGTTCCTGTTGAATGGAAAGAAGGAATATTAATTTTTTGAGTAAACCGTATAGCTGATCATTAGAAACCTCTTTTAGCAGAGATCCTTCTGCTCTCTCCACTACACTTGCAACATAAATTGAATCCGTTACTAAATTAAAAGGAAATGTGAATTTTGAAAAGACCCATACAACTTCTGTTAACTCCATGATTTGTGCAGAACCAACTACTTCCTCAATATCTGATTCCCATTGTTTGGTCTATGGATTTTTCTAAGCAATCACAGATTTTTTTTTTATTTACTAGAACTGTCTGTAAAAAATGTGATTGCATCTAAGGGTGCATGACTTCTTAAGGGCTTATGAATTCATTTTAAAGATGAACTTAATAGCTCATGTTTGGGACAACTGACTGAAATTTTTCCTGTAAAATTTTCTAAGGCAAATTGCATGACCTCTGAATTTTGAACTAACCATTCCAAATAGATGGATGTGACAGGCAGAAAGATGTCTGCAAAATCCTTTCCTGCAAGGGAAAATATTCGGGATCTAGCCTTTATAATCAATTGTGATAGAATTTCAGGGCAAGTTGTTATAGTTTTACCCAGCTGACGAGATAGGAAAACCCACTCTAAGATTATCAGGTGGTCCTTCTTCTCTAGATCCCACTGGAATATTAGACTGTGAAGCTGTGGACTCTCTCCTAAAACTGCAAACAAAAAAGACAAGTTAGGGTTCTACCAATGAGCCTGGCCTGACTGGATGGCTCGCATCACTTTATCTAAAGCATTTTGGGTTTCTTTGTTGAATTCTTCTGGTGAGTTTAAAGCTGTGTCTCCCTTCAACAGATCTGTCAGAGGCGCTAAATCTTGATTTGAAATGCCTAGCAGTGGGCAAAGCCAGTTCAGAGTCCCTACCAGCTGCTGCACTTCATTCAGTGTCTTTGGATTTATCCTTAGTTGTAGTGGTTGTGGAGTTAAAGTTTGTTCTGTGATCCTGTATCCGAAATATTTCCAGGGAGGAAGTGTCTGTATTTTTTCCTTCACTACTGTGAGTCCTGCTTTCTCTACTGCTGAGATGACCTGATCTGTTGTCTCCTGCATTGATGCTTGGTCTTTTGCTGTTACTAAAACATCGTCCATATAATGCAAGATGAGGGAATTTAGGTATTGTGCATGAACTGAGGAAAGTATTTTGCTACATACTATCGGCATATACTGGGAAAATTCTGCATGCCTTGTGGAAGAGAAAGCCAATGATATCTTTTTAAAGGTGTCTGCTGATTTATTGATGGGATGGAAAAGGCAAATCTTGGTGTGTCATCTGGATGCAAAGAAATATTGAAAAAACAGTCTTTTAAATCAATAATAGTTAACTTCCAATCCTTTGGAATCATAACAGGAAAAGGTAAACCTGGTTGTAAAGAACTCATTTCTTGAATCACTTCGTTAACTTTTCTGAGATCCTGCAATAAGCTCCACTTCCCACTGTTTGGCTTTTCTAATTACAAAAACTGGAGTGTTCCAGGGGCTGGTAGTTGGAGTTAGGTGACCTTTGTTTAACTGTTCCTGTACCAACTGCTCTAATGCAGCAAGTTTCTCTTCTGGTAAGGGCCATTAGCTGACTGCTGAAGATTGCAATGCAATATGTTTTCAATTACCATCTGTAAGGCAGATTATCTTTTTGTCAAGTGGGCAGTTTGCCTTATCTCTCTCTTTGAGTGACCACAATCACAGATGTCCAAAGGGGACATCTGCTGATAACAGACTATTGAATGTCACTGCATGACTGATAAGAACTATAACATCCCATTGTGAGATGCTCCGCCCAGAGGGAGGAGCCAAGCATTGCTACCCAGATATAATCCAGAGGTTTTTGAGACACCAGCACGGCTTTTTCACTGGATTCCCCAGAGAAACAGCAGCTGCCTCTTCTTCCACTGGATCTTCGGAGGAAGAATACATCCTTCTCTACAGGACCCCCTTGCTCCAACAGAACCACACCTGACACTTCAAGAGGACTGCAGCCACATTTCCAATTGGACTGCTACCAACACCCCAAAGGTTGTCAAGTTGGATTCTGACTGTGTCAGTGTTGTTCTAGTGTACTGCATTGTTTATTTTATCCTTTTATTTTTTTCCTTCCCTATTAAAGAACTGTTATTTCCTGCTCCCATTTTTTTTGCCCGAGATCCCCTTAATTTAAAATTTATAGCAATTCGGAGGGGTGAGGAGGGTTTACATTCTCCATTTCAGGGGAGGCTCCTGCATTCCTTAGACTCCTGTCTTTCCAAACCAAGACACTGACCCAGACAGGTGTATTAGATGTCCATGTGAGTTTTAGTGTGCTATGTCCATCAACAGCCTTTGTTAAAAATTGGTTTCTAGTTTCAGACCCCATTGTGAGAGAATGTCTTTTCCCCAAAGAACTATATCAGCTCCTACAATAAATGGTCTTGTGGTGGCAACACAACCTTTGGGTCCCTCAAATGTGACTGAATGCAAGCTATGGAAGTTTTCACAGTGACCACCAATACCTGCCAGTTGATGCAGCGTAGGCACGATGGTCCAGTCCTGTGGCCATTTCGATTTCCATATCAGAGTGAAGTCTGCTTCAGTATCTATCAGGTCAACGAGGGTGATGACTTTCCCAAGGTGCTTCAGGACACAGGTGAGTTGAGGCCACCCGTGGCTGATGTGCCTGGTCCAAGCGATGACAGATGTATTGCTCCGTGACTCTGGTAGGAGAAAAGCTTGAGCTATGGTTAGTCCTTTGGGTAAAAAGCATGGAGGGTCTGGACATAAAGCTAATACAGTGATTTCCTGTGAACAAGTGACAGATAACACAGTTGGAATGATATAGAAACCTTCTGCATGAGATCTGTTCACTCCCACTATTAAGAACTGATGTGGTTGTGGTTCAGGTCCCAGCTGTCCTATGGATACTGTGTGAGCACTGGCATTTGTTAGCATCACTGGCTGGGCTGTAGACAGCTCCAATCTGGTACCTGGAGACATTGTGCTGGGTAGTCCTGCAACGATTTGCTGCAGTTCTGAACTTGGTGGCCTGTGGTGGTCTCTGGCCTCTGGTAGAGTGGTTCTTGTGTCATGGCACATCACTGAGTTGCGCTTGGCTGCACGTTTCCTGGCAGATGGCATAGACAACCCTGTACTGGGCGAAAACTGTTAGCATTTTGACAGAGACCTCTGTATCCACTGTTTCTTGGAGGTGGCCTCCTTCGCATTCTTGGACATTCCCTTTTAAAATGCCCTCTTTGACCAGAGGAATAGCACATGTCCTTTGGATTCTGTTGGTTTTCAATTGCCCCTTTAAATGCTGTTAGGGCCTCTGCTATAGTTTGTGTCTGCATTTCTATGGCTTTTTCCTGCTGCTTTAGGGTGTTTTCCTGAGCTGTTGTGATGGCATTAGCTAGTATCTCTGCCTGCATGTCTGCTGCATGTTCAGGAGTACCCAGGCAATTGCAAGCTTACACTAGCTGTGTTAGGGTGAGCTCAGGGTCTTGTGGCCATGCACATAATATTTTTTTGCAGGTTGGATTTGCATTAGATATTGCAAGCGATTTTAATAACTCTTGTCTGGCTTGGTCTATTGCAATTTGCTTATCCAATGCCATTTTTAAAAGGTCCAAAAACTTAATGTATGGCTCATCCATCCCTTGTTTTATTTCTGTGAAATCTAGTTCTGGTTTATTCCCATCAGGCACCTGGAACAGAGCAGTCTTTGCAGCTTCTTTGACATCCTGGAGGATTTGTCTATTGAGTACCCTGTGGGTCTGTGTGGAGTCCTTCTCCTGAGAGCTGATCTAGAGTTATATTTGCAGTGGCTGGAGTTCCTGCATTGTTGGTGATGGAGAGAGATGGGGAGACTGACTTGGTGGTCAGAATCCGATTTTATTTTGGGATACAAGTGCTTATATACTATTTTAGGGAGACTAGTAATGTGTAGTACAATAATTAGGTTGAAATCACATACACAAACATGCATATAATAACATCTCTTGCTTGCATTGTTTAATAGGATTTTCTTTTTCTGGTAAACCTGTTTAATTAAATCTTCTTGCTATCTAGATCTAATTTTCAAAGTTCCTTTTGCTTTTGCCAAGGCATTTTATCTATCAATTCTCTTATGCTAATAAGGTCCAAAGTACTCTCTGTCTCGTGCACCCCAATACTGCATAACCTCTTAAAAGGTCATTTAGTAAACGTTTCCATGCCAGTTCCCACAGAGAATACTCTGTTGGAGACAGCAAAGATGTACACAGCTGTTTTAAATCATGAGGAGTGAATACATTTGCTGCAAAGGTGGCTTGTAACAGATCTCTGAAATATGCAGATTCTGTCCCATATAAAAGAGAGGCTTTGTATATCTCTTTTATTCTGCAAAGTTTATCTGTTGCCACTGTGGTCGGGGTACAGCCCCTGCAGTATATCTTACTGGAAACACTTTCAGCTTCGATGCAATTTCCCACTCTCCTTCCTGGATTGCATCCTTTCTTATCCTCTGCCAGGTATCTGTCTCCTGGTGTATGAAACTCTACCTCAGATTTTGGGGGGCTACACTGGGGGATGTAGGAATAACTTTTGTTTTGATCCGGCTTTCCTCCCAATTTGGGTGCCACCATTTTGGATGGGGTCTCTTTCCAGACTTCACATCCGGTTCCCACGCTTGGCAGGGTGTGGACGTGTCGTCCCGGGGAGTGAGTGGGAAGCAGGGGCAGGGACATTGATTGGGCTTGGCCCAGCAACGAGGTGTGTCCCTCATCTGATGGGCAGGAGCTTAATGACGAATCGGAAGGGGAATCCTGGAAGCCCGAGGAGGATGCCCATGAAGGGGAAAGCTGCCCCTCTGGGCATAACAGCGTTGGGCACATGCTCCCCCCTTCTCACAGAGCATAGAGCCTGCTTGGCTTTTTTCAATTTTACTGACAAAATTCACCTATTTTGTGCGTCGGAGGCTACTTTTAAGACGAAATCAAGGGGAAATCTTTCGGGTAGGTGATTTAGGAAAAGTAGCTTTCACACTCGTCTGGCAGGGACTTGTCTGCCCTGTTTTTGAAGGTGGTGGAGGGGGAGTGGGGCGGGAAGGGGCTGGCCTGGCCGCCTCCCTCCTGCTCCCCCGGGGTTTGTGCCTTTCAGATCGGTTCGGGAAAAGGTTCGGGATCCCCCCTCCTTCTGCTGTAGCCTGCAGTCTGCTCTCTGTCTGCTCTGTGGTGTTCTGTGGCTGTTTCTCGCTTGCTTTTCACTTTCCAAGGTTACGAATTTTAACACCGTCCTGAATATTGGACGCAGCTTAAAGCTGGGCTTTTTATTCTTTTCCATATTATATAACTTCAGTTCCACCATGTCCCAGAACTCTAGAGTAAGAATCTCAGACATATATAGGGTTGGGAATTCTGTGAAAACCCATCTGATGAGGTTTTTAAGCTGTTTCTTCTCAAACTTTATATCTTGAATTTCTAGCTAATAGTTTAAATAAAAATAAAGATCCTGCTCAGCTACAGACAACCAGTTTCCCATTTCTTACTCACCAAAGGGTGGTTTTCAGATGAGTTGTCCTCCTTGGTCTTTTCTCCCTGGGTCTGGAAATGCAGTGATGTCTTGGCTCAGCCAAATAGCATCTTCCTTCTAGGATTTTGCAGTGTGTTCTCCAGTACTGTCCCCAGTTCCAGCCTCCTTTCACCAGCTGTGAGGCTTTGATCTGACCCCCTCTAAGTCTCAGATCCTCCATTTCTGGGTTTTTCTTTCAGGCGCCAAAAACCCAGCTGCCGGCCTGCTCTCCAAAAATGCAAGACCAAGGAAAAAAATGTCCTAATTTTGATTGAGGGCAATCAAAATATTCCTAGACTGTGTCTCTCTGATAGTAAAAGGTTTTAAAATCATAAAATTTGGGGAATTAGAAAGAAGTTAGACTTAGTGGGGCCCTGGAAAAATGTTAAAAATAGACTCTGAAAATGTTAGGCTTTGTGTTTGCCAGATCATGTGAAATTGCACCTGTGTAAGCAGTATATGATAAATGATATAATTGTTAGATGTGATAAGTGAGCCTTAATTGGTCTTATCCTAGGCAAGCTATTACAGCTCCAGAGCTCAGCCCCCAAGAGGACTGAGTGCCAGAGGCCAGCTCGCTCAGACCAAGGCCGTGGGTCAGCCCCTAGCAAGCAGGGAATATTCAGCTCTTAGTGATTAGCCAGCTCTTATGGTTTCAGCTTTGCTTGCTAGGTAGCTTTCCCTTGGCTTGAGGCTCCAGCAGACAGTAGAGAGAGGAGAAGATGCCGGCTGTTCCACGAGTAAGGCTTTATTGGAGGGGTTCGTGAAGGGTCTCGGCTCTTCTTCTTCCGAGTTAGTAGGGGTACAGTATGCTACTTTTATATCTTTGGCCCAGTTCCAATCCTGACCAGTGGCAAAAGGTTAGAAGGCCCATAAGTGACCAATAGTAGGGTTAACAAGATATTGCCTTACATGGTTATAGGGATAGGTTATAGGGTGGATGTCCCTGGAGCCAGGAAGCTTCTTTGTTGCTGTGTCAGCATTCAGATTCTCCACGGGGCCCTGGCTAAAGTTGTGGGTTTCACGACAATGTGATGATTGTTTAGTAATTAAATATAATTATTGTTTAATTGTAAGAAGAATCATGAGAACCTATGTTAGAAGTTTGAGGGGGACCACGAGGAGCCCATGCTTGGATGTGTTATATGTAATAGAGATAATTCATGCTATAGAAATAGGTATATGTATGTATAAAATATTAGTAAAGCTTAAACCCATGCTTGTGAAACCACCCTGTCCAGGAACAGAGTCCTATTCACATTATAACTGATTCCTGGACAGAGTTGAGATAAAATCAAACCCTGTTATCGTATGAACACATTAACCCTGAGCCAGAATGTCTGCAATTGTCCTGGTTGGGACTAAAGGTATTCACATGGTAACCAGTTCCCAGAAAAGCTCTGGGACTATATCAGACCCATTATCAGATGTAGAAGACAGGCTGGAGCCATCAGAGAGGATTTCCTCTGACACCAGCATCTGGAAGATATCATCTGGAATTTCCTGGGTGATGATCAATGGTACATCTCAGGAAGCCCATGAGATCATGCACCTGGATTTGATGGAATCTCTGCTACTCAAGAGATGGCATCATCTACTACATGTGAATGGCTTTTCCTCTTGGGCACTCAGACATTCATCTAGGCTTTGGACATTCTCTTTGTCTGTTTCTACACATGTATGGATCCAACTTTACATGCAAAGAGAGACAAAGAATTATGTGGTCATCTCTGCCTCAGGCGGAATAAACTGTATATAAGCAGGCTGCTGGAAGCACTCGGGGTGTACCTTTGGGGAAACCTGTCTCTCTGTCAGCAGGTCCCAAGGGCACCCAGCGGCTGTACCTGGGGCTGGCGCTGTCTTGGCTGTGGTGGGATTTCAAATTTTCTATTTTTCATTAATTGACTTAATAAATCCTAGTCAAATTTTTATAAATTTGGCTACAGATTTGATCATTTATAACAGATTAAATCTATGTATACAATAGAACAATATAAGTTTAATAATTAACATGAAAGTTATATAATGATAGAATATAAAAACATGTTCATCCCGAACCCATGTGGGAGTCAGATTTGGGGTTGTACCCCTGACACCCAGAGCTCTTCAATAAAAGCACCTACATATAATCATTCTCGTGATTACGTGTTTCTGAACGCTAACATCTCAATAGGAGAAATCACCTGTCCAGGCATCATGTGAAATGGGAGCCTCCTCGAGCCAGGTCTCATAAACTCTTGGAGGTCTATTTCTCACCCAAGATAGCTCAGCTACCTTTGGAGGCATAAAATCAGTAGGATGGCTTCTGTTGCAGTGTTGGAAACAAAAAGGTTGTAATAAAAGGCAAAATAACAAACTCTTTACAGAGAAAACCGATCCAGGTGCAAGAGGCCCTCCTGCCCCTGGTAAAACACCTCACAAAAGCGATTAGTTTCTTTGTTCTCTTCTTTTTCTAGTAAATTGCTCAGGCTGGACTTTTTGGCTGCTTTCCAATTAGCTATTCTTAAGTTTAAGGTGAAGTCCCCCAGGCCTATGAGATGCCTTTTTCACCTAATTGAGGAGAGAAGCTTCTGGGCTTCTTTCCTTTTCAAGGGGACAAAGGATAGTTTTGTCACTCCGTCAACAGGGGGCACATTCCTACAGAGATGTAAGAAAGCTATCAGGTCTAATGGGCTATTCTAAATTATGGATCGATCAGTATACTCAAACTGTAAAATTTTTGTATGAAAAATTAATAAGCACAGAACCTGTAGCCTGGACTCCAGAGGATACCAAACAGTTCCAAGACTTAAAGTCTTGATTGACAAAAGCCCCAGTTTTGAGTCTGCCTAATTTAAGAAAACCATTTGATCTGTTTGTTAATGTTAATGAAGGGATAGCATATGGTGTAATAACCCAAGATTGGAGAGGAAGCAGGAAACTGGTGGCTTATGACAAAATTATTGGATCTGCTTGCAAGAGGGTGGCCAGCCTGTATTCAAGCTGTGGCAGCCACAGCTACCTTATTAGAAGACACTCTAAAGCTTACATTAAATGGGAGGATTCAAGTACACACACCCCACAACTTGAGGACAGTGTTAAGCCAAAAAGCTCCTCAGTGGCTAACAGACAGCCAAATCCTGAGGTATGAAATAACTGTGATGAATATTGAGAATCTAGAGATTGTCACCTCATAATGTTTAAATCCTGATCAATTCTTAACCAGGGAACCAATGGAAAATTCAGAGCATAATTGTATAGAGCTACTTGAGATACTAACAAAAGTAAGAGAAGACCTAGAAGAAGACCCTTACTATATGATAGGCTTCTAAATATAGATGGATCCTCTTGAATGGTAATGGGAAAAAGGGTGTCAGGATATGCCATTATTGAAGCAGGGGAAATCAAAGAAAAAGAGAAATTACCCTTGAATTGGTCTGCACAAAGTTGGGCAATATATGCCCTAAAGAGAGGTTTAGATTTATTAGTAGACGAAATAGGGACAATCTACATGGATTCTCGATATGCCTTTGGCATAGCTCATACCTTTGGAAAAATCTGGCAAGAGAGGGGATACCTTAACTCAAAAGGGAAAAATCTGGCACATCAAAGTCTGATCAGGGAAGTACTCGAATCCCTCAGAGGACCAAAAGAAATTGCCATAGTCCATATTAAAGGCCACCAAAAAGGGGATACCCCTGAAATCCAAGGAAACAAATTAGCAGACCTGGCAGCCAAAGAAGCAGCCTTAGAAATGGGGGACCCAGTCATAGTCCTAAGGGTAAAAGAAGACCAGGGAAAAATAAGGGAAGAGGGGGGTACCAATTTTCAATGACAAGGAACTAAAAGAAATAGAGAAAATGGGAGGGGTAAAAAGAGAGGATGAAAAGTGGTGAACAAATAATCAGCTGAATAATAACCAGGAAAGTGATGGAAGAGATACACCAATTAATTCACTGGGGAACACAAGGAATATGTGGTCATTTCCTGAAATATTACATGGAGATGGGAATATATTAAATAGTCAGATCCATCACAGGAGAAAGTTTGACCTGTCAAAAAGTCATCAAAAAGGTGATGCAAAAGACCAATCTGGGAGGGGGGAAATTAGCCATAAGACCTTTCCAGAGTATTCAGGTTGATTTTACTGAATTAACTCCAGCCCAAGGGCATAAACACCTATTGATCATAGTTTACCATCTAACACACTGGGTTGAAGCATTCCCCATGAGAAGGGAGACAGCCCAAACTATCATGAAAGTTCTCTTGGAAGAAATTATTCCAAGATACGGGCTAGTAAATATTACTGATTTGGACCGTGGCCCCCACTTTACATCCAGTGTTCTGCAACAGTCATCAGGGCCCTGGAAATAAAGTGAAAGTTACACACCCCTTGGCACCCTTAGAGTTCTGGGAGAGTCGAGAGGGTGAATCAAACCGTAAAGAATATCTTAAATTAAATTGGTCTTAGAAACCCAACGGAATTGGGTCAAATGTTTACCACTAGCCCTATTACAAATAAGAATGAGACCCGGAACAAACCTAGGGGTCTCTCCTTATGAAATGTTGTTTGGGCTGCCTTTCTTGCTAAGCCCGCACAGTATTAGGGAACATCTAGAGGGAGGCACGACAATGCAAAAATATATAGAAACAGTGACAACAACCCTAGAAGAACTAAGGAAAAAGGGCTACCTTCCCCAAACTTCCCCACTGGACTGTGAAATACATGGTAATAACCCAGGAGACTGGGTATTCATTAATTCATGGAAAAATCCTCCACTAACTGCTTGCTTTGAAGACCCCTTCCAGGTGCTGCTTACAACAAACACCGCAGTAAGAACAAAGGAGCGGGAGTGGACTCATGCAAGTTGAGTGAAGGGTCCAGTACAACCCCTAGCTGAGGCAAGCAAATGGACTATAGCCAACAAAAACAATAAAGACTTGAAATTGGTCCTGAGGAAAGCACCAAAAGAAGTGCAACCCTGAACACAACTCCCCACGAGAAGCATCTACATTGTTATCCTTATATCCTTAAAGTTTGTTAATGTTTCTTATAGTTAAGTTTAGGTTTAGTTCAGCTAAGAATTGACAATCAAAATAACATCTCAGTTTCCGGTTCTGTTCCATAAAGCACTCTCCTTGCAACCCTAATTGGGAGCAAATTGAGGGAAGGGAGTCGGTACAATAAGGGTCAACTTCAATGCTTCTAATTTAACATCATCTTCCTTGGTCCACCTTATATCATCTCCCTCGGTCAATTTTCCATACAAAACTTTTACTGCCTGTGTGTACCTGTCAATCCATAATCTACAATATTCCAATAATCTGAGTAGTTTTCTGATTTCCCTCTTTGAAGAGGGAGGGGGAAGAGATCAAATTCCTGCAATTCTCTCGAGGTTGAGCTTCCAGCTACCCTTACTTATTAAGTGTCCAAGATATTTTACCTCTGGTTCTACAAATTGCAGTTTCCCTTTTGATACTCCTAATCTTTTTTCACAGAGAAAATTCAGAGAAAATTCAAAAGTTTTATAGTAGCCTCTCTTACCTCAACTTCAGCTTCCTCAGATAATAGATCATCCACATATTGGATAATTTGTATTCCAGGTGGGGTGGGGAAAGTTTGTAGTATTGTTTCTAAAGCTTGCCCAAATAAGTTTGGAGATTCCGTGAACCCCTGTGGTAATTTTGTCCATCTTAGTTGCTGCTTTCTCACAGTTTTTGGATCCTCCCATTCGAAGGCAAAGATATTTCAGCTTTCCTAGGGTAGTGAACAAGCCCAAAAAGCATCCTTAGGATCCACTACACTAAACCACTGATGCTGGGGTGGGACCTTACTTAGAAGAGTATAAGGATAGTGGGTCCAAGTTCTTTTATTAACCCCCTATAAATCTTGTACCAATCTATAGTTCCCATCGGGCTTCTTTACTGGGAGAATAGGGCTATTATGAGGAGACATACAAGGTTTTAATGTCCCTTCTTTTATTACTCCTTCTATTACTGGCTTCAAACCTTCCCGTCCTTCTAAGGATAAAGGTTACTGATGTACATGTATGGGACAATCTCTCAATCGTGACCCTTATGGGGTCAATATCTAATCCTCCCCTATTTCCTTCCTCAGCCCAAACTTCCTTGTTAATTTTATCCTCATTGTCTTGGCCAAGTTTTAAAACTCTAGCTGTCATTTTCCCTTCTGGTATAACCCCTATTCCTAGTTTCACCTTTAAGTCTATTCCTCATAAGTTGCTACCTGCCCGAGGGACCAATAAGACATTCCCCCATCCAAATTCTAGTTTCTCCCTCAATTACCACATCTTTAATGACAGGAACTGTAAAACTCTCTCTTTTTGCCCCTGTTACCTTTACATTATCTTTACTTACACTATAACCTTTTGGAATATTCAATAGGCAGGTTCTTTCTGCCCCTGTGTCTACCACAGATTCTAATTGTTCTTCTTGGGGACCCACTTTTAAAGTTATCACAGGCTCCAGATGGTATTTGTCCCCCAGAAAATAGAGCCTATGACTTCCCTATTCCTCCTCTGGGCCCATCTTTTGGAAGATTTTCACATCTTTTATCCGATCAGGGCAATTTCTTCTATAATGTCCTTTGACCCCACAGTAAAAACAGATATTTCTTGAATGCTCCTGAGATTTGGGTTGTACTAGGGTTCTGTTCTTTTCCTTTCCCCTGTCTCTCCAACCTTCATGTCTAGGAGTTGTGCCTGGGGGTTTTAGATTCCTCTGGAAATTACATTCTCTCATTCTAGTTACCATAATTTTTGCTTTCACTTTAGCTTTTC
The DNA here is from genome assembly GCF_028018845.1 of Melospiza georgiana. NCBI lineage: Eukaryota > Metazoa > Chordata > Aves > Passeriformes > Passerellidae > Melospiza > Melospiza georgiana. The sequence goes on along the minus strand of NC_080464.1, from coordinate 9,316,261 downwards.
CTTCATCTCTCTGGACATAAATCTTTTGAGCCTCCTTTAATAAATAATCTAGTGATCTACTGTGCCAGTCTTCCATTTTTTTCTAGTTTTTTCCTAATATCTGGCCAGGCATTAGTGACATAATTAATTCTTAACAGAGTTTGTCCCACAATAGTCTTGGGGTCTATTCCAGAATATTGTTTCATATTTCTCCTAAGTCTGTCTAACCATTCAGTTGGAGTTTTTTCTTTCCCCTGCTGTCCCTCAAAAGCCTTTTTAGCATTTTGCCGACTCTTTTATTCCCTTGATTATAAAATTATGAGAATCATTCATGTGTTTCCTCCCCTCCTCATCATTTTGACTCCAATTAGGAGGTGCTATTGGCATTTTCTCATCTCCTGGGGGGCTCTGCTGGTTTTCCCTTTCCCAAATTTTTATTCCAGCAGCCCTGATCATTTGCCTCTCCTCCTGATAAAAAACTGTTTTCATTATAGATTGTATCTCTTCCAAAATAAAACTGTTCGGACCTAAGAATTGGTCTAATTGCTCAGTTGTGCCTATGCGATCTTCTAGTAATCCTTTAATTTCCTTTTTAAAATTTCTCACTTCAGAAGAAGTCAAAGGGGCATTTACAAACCCCACTCCCCCCCGCCACTGGAATTTCTCATAGTGGGAATAAACTAATCTCTTTACCCCACTCTTTTTGTTCTTTATCCTTTATAACCTTTCTCCCTTGTTTTGAGGAAAGATCAGGGGAGGGCTGTTTTTAACTGAGCTTCTTGTGTTTCAGTAAGATGCTTCTTCTTCAGGGAGAAAGTTTTCTTGAACAGCAGGAGCTGTCATTACCAAGGGAACGGGACCCAGGGCAGGGACAGATGGAAGTGTAGAAGAAAAGGGGGGTGATGGGAGGGATCCGCACCGAGGGTGGTCCTCCAAGAGAAGGGTGTAGGCCAGATCTGCTGCCGGAACTGCCAAAGGAGGGGGGTCTTGCGGTGGAAACCAAACTGGAGCGTGGATGGCCCACATATGGTTCATGGCAGTTTGGTCGGCAGCTCCCAGCGCAGCCAGCGTAGACCAAGTAGGTGCGGCAGGGGCAGCAGTAGTGGTGGCGCCCAGTGCAGTCGGCATGGGCAGAGCCGGCGGGGGTGGGGCAGTGAGGATGGCTGCAGGAAGAGCAATTGGGGATGGAGCGGCCAGAACAAATGGGACGCCCAGCATGGCCTGCGCAGCGACCACCACAGACCACGCGGCAGGCGAGACCTCTGGCACGACTGGCGGAGTGGCCGTGGGCCGGGCAGCTGGGACTGGGGCAGACAGATTCACTGTCGGGGCCAGAGCTTGCACAGGGGCTGGATTGAGTGGTACAGCAGCAAGCGGCGGGGCTGGGGTCAGGATGGGGGCTGGGGCGAGTGATGCAGCTGCAGGCGGTGGGGGCGGGGCAGGGCCGGGGGCGGGGGCTAGTGGTGAGGCCACGAACAGTGGGGGAACAAGCAGGAACGGAGGAGTCAATACTTGTAAAGGATCCCAGTCTTTTTCTTTCTTTTCTTCTTCTTGTTCCCAGCCTTCTTCTTTCCCCTTTTTCTTTTCTTGCTTTGTTTAAGGGATTTCTGATATTTTAAAGTTTTCTATTATCCTACAATCTCCCGTCCAGCATGCGACATATTCTCTTTCTTCTGGATTAAACGGTTCTTTTGAATTTACAAATAAATTCGAGCCTGACAAATCCAAACTTCAAAAGAGCCGTATCTGGGCCACTAAATGTGGTCAGATCTTATTTCCTTCTTTGCCCATTCTATCATACAAAATTGGATAATCTTTACCTTGTCCTTTCTCCTTGTACAAGGATTTGTATCCCTGTTAGCTAACATAACTCCCAGAGGGCTATTTTGGGGTATCTCTGCTGGGACCCTTTTACTCCCTTTTTTCTTTCCTGTACCAAACTTACTGGTTTTCTGTCTCATTTTTAAGGATCTTATCTATTCATCCCCTGCCTCTGTTTCCCACTTTCTCTAACAACCTAAATACCACCTTCTTCCCACAACACAAAAACCCCTTTCTCTCACAATACAATTCAGTACAATACACCTCCCTCCAAAGAGATAAAGTGAAGCTTAAAATAAACAATCTACATTACATAGACTTTCATTCATCTACATTTGCTCACTTTTATTTCTCACTCACTCCCACACACAAGACAACAATAAGGTACCTTTTACTTTCAAATCACTTGTTAAAATCTCAGATGATATTGGCCATTTCAAGGTGCTCTTGGATCCCACACCCCTGAGTCTCTAGTATGTCTACTCTTAGCCTAGCAGCTTTTAAGCCTAGATGCTCCTGAGTTTGGCACTTCCCAGTCTCTTGTGTGGTTTAGACCCTCAACCTGGCAAAATTTCTAGGGGCCCCTTGCTTTTGTCCTGTTTCCTAGTAGATTGTGCTAGGAAACTCCTCTGATCCCTTCTTCCGAGGAGTCCAACTCCTCCCTGGGACCCTGTCCCAGTCACCCCGGGGGTCTCTCTCACTCCTTTTTCACTCACTTTGTTTCCTCACTGGCCGCATTTCTCACAAAATAAAGGAACCACAGCACTCAGAAACTCCACAAACACTTCACAGGTCCAGAGTAGCTGGCCCATGTCTCATTCACACATCTCACAACCCACCCCATATCTGCCTTCCCGAAAAGTACTTACAATCCTTTTTCCTTTCCGGATCTTCGTGTACACAAGTCTTAGGGGACCAATTACTGTGGTTTTAGGGAACCTTTCCCCTTTTCTTTGTTTTATTGTCTCTTTTAGTGCACCATGTAGGAACCTGCATCTGCCAATCACACCAGAAGAAACAGAGCAAGGCTGCCAAACTTGACAGGGGGTGCCTCCCTCACTCGGAATCCTCTGAGGTTTCAGAAGCGAGGTGTTAGATCTTGTTGAAACCTCCAACTGTGAAAAATGCCATTTACTTTTGTTATAATTTTAGAAGTTTAATAGTAATGAAAGTAGTAATGGAAATAATAATAAAAATTAGGACAATAAAAAGCAAAGAATTACGGACATCCGCCGAAAAGCACACCTTGCTAACAAAGGATTATGTTGTAGTATGTTCGGTTATTTTATTTAATTGCTCCCCCATTCGAGGTATTGCTCCCCCTATTTTGTGTAAAATGGTTCTGCCCTCCCCAGTTTTCCCACCACAGCCCTGCCAGTTATGTTGTTCCCTTAGCAACCTTTGCTACGTGTATTGTCAATCTTTTAGGTTATATAATTCCGCCTCCCCCTTTTTCCCTTATATGTATACTTTTTCTCCTCCCTGGGTCCAGTCAATCACCCCCCCACTCCACCTAGTGTTCCAGAAGCTTCTCCTCTTTGGGGGTTGTGGTTGGCTGTGGTCCCGGGGGCCCTCCCATACCTTGTATCTATTGGGTTCTCTACTATGTCATTTGTGTTAAGTTCATCCCCTCTCCTCCCTCTATTGGTCTTTTGTAAACCCCTCCCTTATCCACCTCTTCCCTTGATAACCCTACTCCTGACTCCATTTCAGGGTCACTCCCTGGTTGGCATCGTGGGCTTTCCAATAAACCTGTTTCGCCCCCAGCAAGTGTCCAACTCCTTCCTTCTCATCGTTTAGCAGCGATCCAGTCCACAACCAGCACAGCCCGAGGCCTTACGACGCTGAGGGGTGCTGGAAGGATATGCAGCTGGGTGTCAGCCTTAACCTCAGCTAGCCGGACACTGACCTTGAAGGCCAGATACACCTCGCTGCAGATTACCCCTTAAAAGCAATAGCCTATTGCATATTCATATATCTCATACACGATTCAAACATTCCTTTCACGCAAGGGTTTTTCTGCTTAATTTTAGCTCCCCCTCTCATCTTGTAAATCAACCTTCTTGGTTCCTCGAAGTCTGAGCTTTCTTGATAAGGAGGCAATAATTCTTCTCTTGGGATCTTGGTGTCTGTTGCTGTTATCTCTATCCAGATAGGATAATGTGAAAAATTTCTTGATTATCTTATCCATTCCTTGAGGTAGTTACAAAAAGTATCTTACATCACATAGAGCACCGGCAGCTCCACCTGTGGCCCACCGGGCCAGGCCTGGGCCACAGCATTTCCAGCACTGGAGGGACTGATAAGAGACTGAGTGAGTTGAACTGCAACCTGGGGAGGGCACTTTCCGAGTTTGTCAGCTTTTTTGGAGCCGCAAGAGGTTTTATTGTTTAATATTGTTTAGGTTTTATTGTTTAATAAAGTTTTTTTCCACTTTTCTCCAAGGAGGTATTTTCTCCCGGACTGGTTGGGGGGAGCGGCCAGTTGAATCTGCTTTCCAAGAGGAGCCCCTTTGGGAGTTCTTGTTGCCGGGCTTGTAAGGGTTTCAGGGTGAAGAGAGAGATGAGAATCTTGACTCCATGATCAGAAGGCTGGATTTATTAATTTATGATATATATGTTACATTATGACTATGCTAATAGGAATAGAGAGAAAAGTCTCAGAAGCTGCTAAGCTAAGAATAGAAAAGGAATGAATAAACAAAGGAGCTCTCTCTGATTCTGTCCCCGAGAGAGCTCGGCCTGTGATTGGCCCTTAATTGTACACTAGCAACATGGGTCAATCACAGGTGCACCTGTTGCATTCCACAGCAGCAGATAACCACTGTTTACATTCTTTTTCTGGGGCCTCAGCCTTCCTGAAGGAAAAATCCTAAAGAAAGGATTTTTCACAAAAGATGTCTGTGACATTTCACCCTTTAAATTCTAAAAAATTAAAAAGAAGAAATGCTGGTGTGGAATGAACAGGGAATTTCTTCACCTGTAGAACATACAATACTAACACATCACTAAAACAATCTTACAATCTAAGAAAATGCAAAAAACAATGCAAAGAAAATTCAAGTCCAAGCAGCAGAGCTTCAGGAAAAGTCCATGGACTGAAGATGTTCCTCTTGGACATATCTGAAAGTCCTTTTTGGTCCTGAAACAGGCTTGCTGCAGAAAAGTCCATCAATAGTTATCAAAAATCATTGACAGTCATCAAACAATTTCAAACAATTTGAAACAACTTCTGGAATGTCATTTTCTGGCTCTTCAATGCTTCAGAGCTGCTTCCAGACATTTCAATCCTTTTTTATTCAATTTTAAAGGTTTTTTTTGTTGTTGTTGTTTTGGGGTTTTTTTGTTTGGTTGTTTTTTTTTTTTTTTTTTTTTTTTTTTTTTTTTTTTTTTTTTTTGTGATCGAAAAGAGCAGCAGAGCAGCCAGAGAAAGGCCCTGGGGGGCCCTGGCCCATGGACAGACCAGGAACCCCAAAGCTGGCCCACAAAAGGCGGGCCAGGACCGGTAGGAGGAACCAAAACCCCCAAAGCCATCAGAAAGCCGAGCAGTGGCCCTGGCCCAGGAACTTGGGCCCAACAGCCCAGGCCAAACCCACGAGGCAGGCTCTGCCTTGCCACAGGCCTGCACTCTGCTGCCAGTACAATGGCAGCACGGTTGGTGAGACGCTTCCTTTCCCCAAAACCACTGAGGCATGCCAGCAGCAGGGAAATAGAAGCCTTCCCCAGAAATCCCATCTCGGGTCTGGAGATGTTTGTTCCCCAGAGCAAACAAGCCATGATCTCTTCCAGCTGTGCCCTCTGCCTCTGCAGTGCAAATGCAACAGGTGTATCTCCCATCTGCCTCCCGGCACCACCCCCTCTGGGCTGGGGACCAAAGGCAGAACTCTCGGAACCCACCTGCCCCTCGTCACTAGGGCACAACAGGGGCGGCAGACATGGCAACCTCCAAGGGGCAGCAACTGACCAAACACCCCTCAACCCACCGAGAATGCTGATTTTGAACGCAGGCAGATGGGCTGCCCCCGCCCCCAGCTGTCAGGCCGTGCCTGCCCCACGGAAGGGGAGACTGACGCCCTCTTTCCCTGTCCCAGCTCCCCCCGCAGGGGCAGCCCCGGGACAACTCGAGAAACTCAGGGGGGAAATCGAGCTGGTTGCAGGAGCTACCGTCACATCTGCTGCCAGAAGTGGCAGGACCGCAGGTTGCTCCAAGGGTCCCGCGGGTTCAGCGGCATTTTCAGCATCGTCCTGAACAGGGACGGGCTCGGCTTAAGGCGGCGGGGATGGGCGGGAACACTCCGCTGCCGTCTCGCCTGGCTCTGGAAACGGCAGCAGGCAGGGCGCGGGGTCGGCAGTGTCTTCTGCCGCTGGCTCTGGGGTCAGCTGCGGAGGCACAGTCGCAGTCTCTGGCAGAGTGCGCACGGACAGCGGTGGGTCTGGCACGGGCAGCACCGGAGCCGCCAGGAGGGGCAGCGGCGGAGGATTGCTGTTGCTTAGCAACATCGGCGCAGCCGTAGGGAGCGGTGTTTCTGAGCCGGAGGTGGCGCCGGCGGGACCGCCCAGGGGGACGGCCGCGGCACTTGCAGGGGCGGGGCCTGCAGAGCCACCAGGGGCAGTGCTCTCGGCGCTGGCTGAGTTGGTGCCGCCCACTCCCATCCCCCCGGAGAGAGAGAAGGGGGGGGAGGAAGGACCGCTCCATCTGAGCATGCTCCGGAGACAGAGTAAAAAAAACTTCTCGCGGCGAAGTTTCACCCCCCCCGCCGGGGAGCAGGGGGGCTGGGAAGCAACAGATCATCCCCCAAAGGGTCTTCTCCTGACGGAGACGGGGGAAAAGGAGCCTGTCCCTTGCAGTTAGCAATCCAGGGAAAAACAGCTGCTCTCCATTTCAAAACTGGAAGGAGCATTCCAAATGCTGGGTAGATGCCGGGGCAACCACACCCCCAGTCCCAAACGAATCGGAAAATGGAGTCCATGCACTCCCATACGAAAACATCCAGAGCATACAGCACATTAGTAAAAAACCCAAAGAGTTTTGCCCATTGAAAAAACTCATAGAAATCTGTCTCCGACAGGAAAATTCTGTCCTCTTCATCCCATTTTTGCCAGAGAGCAATAAATTTCTCCTCTGAAGGAGAAAAATGAACCTCATCCTCTAAGGGGGGCATTCCTCATATTAGCAGCCACAAACTACGAAGGGCTGCATCTTCAGGAAGGGAAAAGCCAACAATACCTTTTGAAAGAGTCCAGCATGCTCTGGCCAGCTCCATGGTGCTGCTGCTCTTTCCGAACATCTTCCTGGAGGTTTTTCAGAAGGTTCTCTTTGTGGTCAGCCTTGCTGTGAACTCTGTCCAAATCAGGATCTTCGGGTCTTCAGCTCCTGCTAGAATCCACTTCTGTGGTCACTTGTGAAGCAACCATCAATGCTGCACATTCGGGGTTCACCCAGTGCAGCAATTTTCTCCTCTGGGGTCTCATCAAATGATGGTTTTTGTCCTGCTCAGTCGGAGTTCACCAGATGTTGCAGGGCTTGCAAGGGTTGCAGGGTGAAGAGAGAGGCGAGAATCTTGACTCTATGATCAGAAGGCTGGATTTATTAATTTATGATATATATGTTACATTATGACTATGCTAATAGGAATAGAGAGAAAAGTCTCAGAAGCTGCTAAGCTAAGAATAGAAAAGGAATGAATAAACAAAGGAGCTCTCTCTGATTCTGTCCCCGAGAGAGCTCGGCCTGTGATTGGCCCTTAATTGTACACTAGCAACATGGGCCAATCACAGGTGCACCTGTTGCATTCCACAGCAGCATATAACCACCATTTACATTATTTTTCTGGGGCCTCAGCCTCCCAGAAGGAAAAATCCTAAAGAAAGGATTTTTCACAAAAGATGTCTGTGACAGGTTGTCTCCCAAATTTGCCCTGAACCAGGGCAACTACTTAAAAGACATTAATACAGCATAAATTTCCAACATAACACATATAGTATTCATGTTAATATTTGTGAAGAGCCAATCATGTAATATGCATTTTTCACACCAGCTGTCTGGGGGGGATGATGGGATGTCCTGCCACAGGGGTCAGAACATGGCACAGGGCACAAAGAAACTGAGACAAGTGATTTCTCTAGTCCAAAGAAATTTTTTAAATTGCATCCAGAAAACATCTCTACAAGCTCCTACTTGTGTCTGCAGCAAGCCAATGTCTATATAAATGGATTTCTCAAAAGTGATATCTTCCCTAGAGAATTTCAGCTACCCCTGGGGCCCAGAAAATTCTGACTGCATCAGAGATAAAGCCTAGAGTTCTTCATCTCCCCTTGAAACTTCAGTGGTGACTCTTTCTGAGTAAAATCAACATTCCAGCTGCTCATGCAGCTTCCCTATGCTGCACTTAATCATGACTTCCCTAGTCGTGGAACTAAAGGACATGGTTTAGTGGTGGACTTGGCAGTGCTGGATTAAAGGTATGTTGGAGGCTAGGGTTTTTCCTTTTGTTTGTCTTTTCTCTTAGGGAATTTCCCCCTATTTTAGTGCTAAGAAACAATAACATAAAAACTGGGGTACTTAAGAGAGACAAAAGAAGTTGCCAAGCTCAGAGGAGGAGGGCATCTGGCTGCAGTTGTCTTATCTATGGGTTTCTCTATGTGCAGAGATACCGGCAGAATAGGGCTAGGGAAAAGAGGGGCTGGGGCAGCTGCTAGCTCTCTTGCTCTCTCGGCATTCGGAGGATGGTCAGAGCTGGTGCTTGGATGGAGCCCAGCCTGCTCCTGCTTCTTCTGCTGTGGGGTGAGCCTCTGATCATGAGAGCAGCCACTGAACTAGGACCTTATTAACACCCTACCTCACTAAAAAGAGGACTTTCACCATATGCTCCGGTGCCTCATGGGAAAACCATGGGATCCCAAGCCCTTTTGTGCTCCCAGGGAGCCTTTTCCTTGCCCTGCTCTGGAGCTGGTCTGCTGCTGCCTTGCCCCCACTGTTTTTTTTTATCACTGCTCTGAGTTTCTACTTCACTGTAGCTCTGCACTCCCTGTCCTGCCACGATGCCCTGCAGTTCCAGATACAGCTGCGGAGTTTCTGATACATCTCATCTACCCCTCTGGGACTTTGCTCATCCCTGCCTTCCCAGCTTGCTACTCTGAGGTTTCCCTGCTACAGCTCCTTTTGCTATCCAGAGGGTGGAACTGGGATCAGCTATGCCTGTGAGTTCATACAGGAAGCCTTTTCATCCATTTCTGCTGCCTGCATCTGCAATTACTGCATGGAAGGAGACTGCTGAAACTTGTCCCACAGTGCCCCCTGCAGCCATGGGGGAATCCTTGCACCCTCCCTGCCCAGCTGGGAGCCACCAGCGCCCCTGCCAGCCGAGATCATCACGACACCAAAAGGGAAAGTGCCTGCAGTCGAGAAGGCTGCTACTGGGTTTCTGGTTTTGTTTGTTGTTGCTGCCACTGTTGTTATTTTTTTTGCCTTGTATCTTGGTTTGAAAGACAGGTGTCTGCTAAGGAAGGCAGGAGCCTCCCTTGGAATAGAAAATGTAAACCTCTTCCCTCCGAATTATTATAATCTTGAAATTAAGGGCCTCTGAGGCAAAGATATGACAATAGGAATAACAGTTCTTGTGAGAGTCTGTCCGAAATATCCCTCATCTGGCTCACGATCGTCATTGGGGGACCACTGAAGAAAAGACCTCCCCTGTATAAAGTCTCTGTCTCTGTAGGAGAAAGTTACACGCCAAGGGCCTTGAGACCTGAGAGCATTGCTAAGCTATTGTGCACAGGTGTGTTTGCTGTATGCTACACTGAGCCCAATGAGAAGAAGAAGGGGCACTGTGCCCTTTTTGCAACAATAGCCTTGGAAGCTGTCCCACCTCTCGGCCTGGCTGGGCTTCTCCTGAGTTCTGGGTGATCCCCTGCAGAAGACCCCTCTCATTCATTTGCAACCACCGTGACAGACAATCTGAGATGTAAGAGGCCTCTCCATCAAGGACTGAGACATGAAACCCCTGTGTGAAAAGGCCCCTCTCCTCCTTCCAGGGACTGGGACTGAAACTCCTAACCCAGGGGAGGTGTGTGGGGGAGGCAAGCTAACCAAACTGAGATGTTTGCCTTCAGGTTGTGACCACTGGACCAAGAAGACAACGGCTCTCACTTACTGCTGAGAACATGGACTACCTGTTACGTCTATTCCTTATTGTATCTGTTTCCCCTCCCCCCCCCTCGCAATTTTCAATAGAGTTATCATAATTAAAATCTCTGAGTTAGCTAGAGATTTTGAGATCTCCCCAACATAACAGGCGGATCCTTGGCTGGACTGGACCAAATGACTTCATCTCTGTGTTTGGCAGCTATATCCCCCTCTCTCTCTCTCTTCCTCTCTCTTTTCTCTCTCTTTCTCTATCTTTTTCTCTCCCTTAATCCCTCTATCGCATTTTGCTGCGGTCATTCAATAAAGGTGCATTTGTTTTGATTATTACTGTAAATCCCCTGTGCCGTGTCGGGTTTTTTTTGCACCCTGAGATCAATCCATGAATCATCATTAAACCCGTTGGTAAAGATGGATCGTGACAGTTCTTTACTACTATGTATAATGAGGCAAACAAACAACAAATATGGCATTTACAACAAACATAATCAGAAAGCCAGTAACAGCCTTCTCGGATGCAGGCACTTTCCCCTTTGGTGTAGTGATGCTAACAGATGGCAGGGGTGCTGGTGGGCAGGGCAGGTGTGATGATTCCCCCATGGCTGCAGGGGGCGCTCCAGTGTGAGCTTGGGGAGCATGTGGTAATGGTGAACTTGACTGAGACGGGAAGGGATGGAAGAGAGGCTTTCTTCACAAACCCCCTGGGGCAGTCAATCCCAGTGCCCCAGCAGGACTCTTGGAAGCAGCAAGCTGGGATTGCAGGAAAGAGCAAAAATCATGGGGTGGTGGACGAGATGTATGAAATTCCGGAGCTGTAGCTAGAACTGCAGGGAATCACGGCAGGCAGGCAGGGGATGCGGGGCTACAGTGTAGCGAAAGCTCAGGGCAATGCCAAAGAAGCAGTGGGGGTGGGGCAGCAGCCTGCCTCCAAGCAGGACAGGGAGAGGCAGGCTCAGGATCCCAAGCACCCGAGCAGATGGTGAAAAGTCTCTCTTTTAGTGAGGAAGGTGTTAATAAGGTCCCAGTTCAGTGGTTGCTCTCATGAGCAGAGGCTAACCCCACTGCAGAAGAAACAGGACTGGGCTGGACTACAGCAGTGGCAGCAAATTCCCTTCCCCAAGCAACAGCACCAACTGTCCTCCGAATGCCAAGAGAGAGCTAGGGACTGCACTCAACTCAGTTTTCTCAGTCTCAAATCTCATGGTATCTCTGCCCTACACAGGAAACCTCAGGTAAAGAGAGAATAGCTAGCTGCACCCCTGCCCTGCACTGACAACTTCTGTTGTCTCTGTTAAGTATCCAGTCGTTATTGTCTCCTAGCAACACGTATGGGGGAAAATTCCTTTAGAGGAAAAAAAACCACAAGGAGAACTCCTAAAACCCCAACACTTTGTTATACATATACATTCTAGTAAGGAACTGTTATTCCTTACCCCATATCTTTTCCTGAAAGCCCTTTAATTTGAAAGTTATAATAATTCAGAGCAAGGGGAGTAATATTCTCCATTCCAAGGGAGGTTCCAGCCTTCCTTGGCAGACACCTGTCTTTCAAACCAAGACAAGGTTGGACTCGATGGCCTTAAGGTCTTTTCAAACCTAAACAAGTCTATTATTCTATTTTGCACAGTAAGAAGCAAGGACTATTTCCCACTACTGGCTGCAAAACCCTAGTAGCTTTGAGATAATTTTCAATATAAATGTGACCTCATCACTGTAGAGGACAAGGAATAAGCATGTTTTGTCACAAACATTCTGATTGTTAGGACAATAGCATAGAATGTTGACCTTGTTCTGGCCAGGATAGATTTAACTTTCGCAGTAGCCAGGAGGGGGCATGGCCAGGACTCTGAGGTTATTCTATACCACACTGTTGTGGTGTGCTGTGATGTCCCATTTTGGCCTTCCAGGTCACTTTCCCAGGTGTGCCTATGCCTCTCTCCCTTCCCCCTTGCCCCCATGCTGAGTGAGTCCTGTCAATCAGGCTAAACGTTCCAGCAAGGCGTCGTGTGGTTGGTCAAGTTTAAAGGATGCCCCTCAGGCCCAGGGGTCATTGGCCTGTCTGGGTGTCATCTTCCTCTGAGACCCTGCCCCTCTCACCTGGTTGGTGGCTCACCTGTACCTCCCCTCCCCCTGTCCCTGAGCTTAAAAAGGTGATCAGACCATGCGGTCATCGTTCTGTTGGAGCAGGTCCTCACGTTCAGACCTCTGTAACCATGGAATAAACCTCTGGACATTAAACCCTCCAGCAGAATCCATCTCCTTTTTCTCTTCACCATCGCCTGAAGCTATCCCTCCTGAGGTAACAGGGTCCCTTACAAGCCTGGACTTGTTCAGTGCCCAGCTGCAACCACCAGCAAGCCGAGGTATCTCTGCGGTGATACACCGCAGTTGCTGCCTTTGGCCCAGCAGCGAGGGTCAGACTGGCCCAGGCACAATCTAACTGGTAATATTGGGAGCCTTTTTTTTTTTCCAATATTTGGCGTCCCTGAGGCGGGCATAGCGACTCTGCAGCCTGAGACGGACCTGCAGTACCTTGGAGAAGCTTCTGGCAGCCGTGCATCCAGCTGAAAGGGGCTTTGGTTGCAACGCCCTCGGCTAGAGACTTAGGGAATATTCCCAGAAGAAGTTTCGTGGACTGTTCGGCGCCTCTGGAAAGCCCAGCTCCTTTCTGGTGAGCGGATTTTCCGGAGGGAGGACAGGGGAGCCTCTCTCGCCCAAGAGAGGTCCTGTTCCGGTGAAGAGACCTGCCTGTACCCAGCCAGCTACAGCTTCCATTTTGGGTGAGTATCTCTGCTCTCGGTAGGGCAGGAGCTAAAAAACAGACTCTGCCGTGAGTTCTGTTCCTTTTTGCATTTGCATTTTTGGCTGCGCAGCCCCACAGACGGGAATTCATTGATTTCTAGCTATTAGCTTTCTGCTGCGTGTTTTGCTGTCTTTTGGAATTCGCGCCGGAGTGGGAGTGCTCTCTGCCCTTCCCCCAGGCTCTGCAGCGCAGCGTGCTCGGCTCTCTCCACGTGGTCGGGAGATCTCTCTCTCTCTCTCTGTGCGGGGGAGGGGGGTCTCTCAGCTCTCTTGCCGCGGGGGACTCTCTTTCTCTCTCTCTGTGGAGGAAGGGGGGTTCTCTGCACACGCGGCGCGGGGGGCCCCGGTTTCGGCTTGCCACGTGGCGTGGTTGCTCTCTCTGCTCCGCGGGGGGGTGCATTCCACGGCGGGGGGGGGAGGCTTTGTTTCTGCCTTTGCTCGGCAGGGCGTGCCCTGCTGCTGCTGCCCGGGAATTTTAAAAGCAGTATATACAGCTGCATAGTGAAGCTTTTGTCGGCTCGTTATCCCTTTCCATCTGTGTTTTTTTTTTTTTTAAATCGGTAGCTGATTTTGGCTTTGTTTTTGGTCAGGCAGGATTTAGTACTTTGCTTTTTACATCTAACATGGGTTTGAAACTCAGCATTGTAGAAAAAGGAGTGTATTATAATATTGTAAGCATTTTGGACAGTGGTAATGTTAAGTTCTCTAAAGGAAAATTGAAACAGTTTATAAGATGGCTTTTCCTCCACTTCCCACAAATCTCCCCTGAAGAAATCCACAATATTCAATTCTGGGATAAAGTTGGAAATGAATTGATAATCTTAGGACAATCTGGCAATGCCCCCTCAGCTAAATTTGTGTTTTGGAGTTTACAAATTCGTACAGCATTGCTCAAACAAAAGGAAATGGAGAAAAAGCCAAATGTAAAGCCATGTACCTCTACTCTCCCTGTTTCTCCCTCTCCTAGTTCTAAAACCCCTAAACCTCTTTCCCCAAAACTTAGTATTTTAAACAGATCAAACTCATTGGGAAGTCGACGCCCAAATTCTGTTGAAATGCCTGAGTTGCCCTATCCACAAGGCCCTGGCAAGGCTGCGTGGAATCTTTCCCAATCCCCTGTGTCCCATCCTCTGAAACCCACAGCACGTGTTAGCTTTCCTGAGAGCAGTGATAACCAAAATGGCCCCCAGCCCCTAGGGGGTCCACAAGATGGTGGATGCCACGTGGCATCTTCCCAAACCTGGTCTTCTTCTTCCCAAAATCCTCTTAAGCATCCCGAAACTCCAGCCCCATCCCCCCCTCCTCCTGTTCCTCGTGACACCTTCCCCCCTCCCCCTCCCTTTCCTGCAGTACCCTCAGCTCCGCCCCTCTACTCCTCCCAGGGGGCGTCTGCTGACGTGATGTCACCAGGTGTCCCCGCCCCCTGCTTGCCCCCTGACCCCGCCCCCTGTTCCCACTGTTTCCCCGCCCCTTGCCGGCCCCCTGTCCCTGCCCCCTGTACCCGTTGCATCCCCGCCCCCTCCCCGGGTTCCCACGGTGGGGACACACCCACTGCCATCCCCCAAACCTGTGTCTGTGATTCCAATGCTTCTGTTTCAAGGGATACAGAGCAGGAAACAGCAGACCCAATGCATAGTCCCATGTTGTCACTGGCTCCTGTTACCTTTCAGCCTGCAGCTCAGGGGGGAGCAGCTCCAACTGCTAATTGGAGTTCTTTTGGACGGCAATTGATTAAAGAGATCTGTAAGTCTCATAAAGAATATGGTCCACACAGTCCATATTTCCGTGGCCTTTTAAATTCTGAATTGAGTAGGACTGTAGTGATTCCACATGATTTAAAACAGCTTTTTTCCTGTCTCATGACCTCCACGGAATTCAAATTATGGGAAATAGCATGGAAACAAATGCTGAATGATGCTCTCCCAGGCTTGCATGCTGATCCAAACACAGCCAAAGACAACAGTGGTAACCCTATCACCATTGAGCACCTCTGTGGTGAGGGCCAATGGTCTTCTCCCTCGATCCAAGCTACTGCAATTTCTGCAGAAACACTCGAAAAAGTAAAGGAAGCAGCTGAAAAAGCGTTCTTTTCCCTACAACCTGAGGGGCCTTTTGAGCCCTATAGTAAAATTAAACAGCTACCATCAGAGCCTTTTTTGAAATTTGTAGAAAGGTTAACTAGAGCTATTGAAATACGAGTTAAAAAAGAGAATGCTAGGGAAGCAATTTTAGAAGAAATGGCATTTACAAATGCAAATAATCAGTGTCAAGCGGCAATCCTCAGCCTTCCTCTCGAACCTACCCCTACGTTAAAAGATATGCTCCTAGTCTGTAACAGGAAAGTGCCTCTGATGAGTGTGGCTGAAGACACCAGACCAAGGCTGCTGCCAAGACCACCTCAGCGTGTCGCCGTTTCCAGCCCTGCGCCTTTCCCCTCAGCACAGCAGTACCCTGGGCAGCAGCGGAGACCAGCAATGGTTGAGCCCACAAAACCATGCCTGCTTTGTAACAACCTAGGGCACTGGAGTAACCAGTGCCCCCTGAAAAGGGAATTTGATGAATTTCGAAATGGCAGGGGAGGAGAACTACAAGCCCTCCCTGGGGGTCAACAACAACAAAAAAACTAAATAGCCAGCGCCGGCCTGCCAGGCGCGTAGACACAAAAAGAGCAGGCCAAGGGAATAAGGGTAGCAAAACAAATCAAGCGCGTGATAATATTAATGTTTGTGTAAGTGAAGCAGGTGCTTCAAAGACTGTGTATGATTTAAGTGATCCTGTGTTAACCACGTCTTCTGTCAATGAGCCTTACAGGTTGCAGCTGACTGAGTCACTCCATCTGGAGGACACTGATTGGCATTTTGTGTCTGTAAATCCTGAACAGAAAGGTACTTGGAACCGGATTCGTTGTAAGTACATCGTCATTGGGGACACCAAACACACACCACAAGAGATCAGAATTGCTCCGGGAATGACAACATCAGATCCTGAGCAATTCGTTCTCGGCCTGCATTGTTTCCACTCACCCCTGTTTCTTCCCAAGGGACAAATTGTTGCACAAGCTATCGCTGTGCCATCTTTACCTGAAAATATCAAAAAACAAGGGCCCACAGTCGCCCAAGTACAAGTTATTGGGAAAGACAAACCCAAATTATGGTGTAATGTCAGTGGGGGTGGGGAGTCTAAATGCATTGAGATGCTTGTAGACACAGGTGCAGACTGCACAGTAATTCCAGTACAAGACTGGCCAGCACATTGGCCTTTGCAAAATGTTGCCGGTCACCTTCAAGGTGTAGGAGGTCTGCAATTGGCAAGACAATCCAAAAGCATTATTCAATTCGAGGGACCAAACGGACAATTGGCTAATATCCGTCCATTTGTGTTGGATTATTCAGAACCTTTGTTAGGGAGAGATTTAATGGCCCAGTGGGGTGTCACAATTGATATTCCAGACTCTCCACAGCATATTTGTACAGCAGTCACTGAACAACAGCGCCCCACCCCAAAACTGAAGTGGATAACAGACAAACCAGTTCAGGTGAAACAGTGGCCGCTAAGTAAACAAAAAATAAAGGTGCTTGAAGAACAAGTGGAAGAGCAACTAAAAAAGGGCCACATTGTGGAGACCATGTCCCCATGGAACTCTCCAGTGTTTGTCATCCAAAAAGCTGACAAAAAGAGATGGCGGCTCCTCTGCGACCTCCGACAAATTAATAATGTAATTGAAGATATGGGTTCTCCCCAACCTGGTATGCCATCCCCAACAATGCTTCCCCAAGATTGGAAATTAGCTGTTATTGATATTAAGGATTGTTTTTTCCAAATCCCCTTGCACCCTGACGATGCACCGCGTTTTGCATTCTCAGTCCCTTCTATTAATATGGAATCCCCTATGAAAAGGTACCATTGGACCGTTCTTCCTCAGGGATTAAAGGTATCTCCAGCTATTTGCCAGTGGTATGTGTCTTCCCTGCTTTCCCCAGTACGTGCAGCCGCAGAGAAGGCCATCATCTATCATTATATGGATGATATCCTTGTGTGTGCCCCCAATGATGATTTACTCACGCATGCGCTTGACCTAACGATCTATGCATTGATTGTTGCAGGGTTCGAGCTCCAGGAAAAGAAAATTCAAAAGATGCCACCTTGGAAGTATTTGGGCTTAGAAAATGGAAATAGGACCATTGTTCCTCAAAAATTAGAAATCAATCCAAAGATCAAGACCCTTGCGGATGTCCACAAGTTGCATGGGTCTTTGAATTGGGTAAGGCCATGGCTCGGTCTGACTAATGAAGACCTTGCCCCTCTTTTCAATTTATTGAAAGGGGGAGAGGACCCAGGTGCTCCTAGGTCTGTTACCCCAGAGGCACGGAAAGCTCTAGAAAAGGTTCAGATTGCAATGTCCACAAGACAGGCCAACCGATGCCGGCCTGACCTGCCATTCAAATTTATCATCCTAGGTAAGTTGCCACACCTCCATGGAATTATTTTCCAGTGGGAGGAAAAACAAACACCTAAGGCAAAGAACACACCAAAAAAGGACCGGGACCAGAGGGACCCTCTCTTGATCATAGAATGGGTTTTCCTCAGTCACAAAAGGTCCAAGAGACTGACAAAGCCTCAGGAGCTGGTAGCAGAACTGATCCGAAAGGCAAGGACCCGGATCAGGGAGTTAGCAGGATGTGATTTTAAGTGCATTCACATTCCAGTTGAGTTAAAATCAGATCAAAATACTATGAAAATACTGGAACAATTGTTTCAAGAAAATGAAGTGTTGCAGTTTGCTCTGGATTCCTACTCAGGACAAATTTCGGTAGCGCGGCCCGCTCACAAATTGTTCGAACAAGATGTTCAATTTACCTTAAAACTGAGAAGTGCTCTAAGTAGGAGTCCTTTAAAAAGGGCTCTAACTGTCTTCACAGATGCATCCGGGAGGTCCCACAAGTCCGTTATGACTTGGAAGGATCCTCAAACCCAGCAGTGGGAGACAGACATTGCTGAGGTAGAAGGTTCACCTCAGGTTGCTGAATTGGCTGCGGTTGTTAGGGCCTTTGAAAGGTTCTCAGAACCATTTAATCTGATTACAGACTCTGCATACGTGGCAGGAGTAGTATCCAGGGCACATCAAGCAATACTGCAAGATGTGTCTAACATCGCACTTTTCGAATTGCTCTCAAAACTGGTAAAGTTAGTCACTCACCGAGAGCAACCATTTTATGTGATGCATGTCAGATCACACACTGACTTGCCAGGGTTTATCGCTGAAGGCAACAGAAGGGCAGATGCTCTTGCTGCACCTGCAGTAATGGCCACTCTCCCAAATGTTTTTGAACAGGCAAAAATCAGCCACCAGCTTTTCCACCAAAATGCACCTGGCCTGGTTCGTCAGTTTAACATCACTAGAGAACAGGCCAAAGCGATTGTGGCCACATGCCCAAATTGCCAACAACATGCACTCCCTACAGTGAGTACGGGAGCAAACCCAAGGGGACTGAACAGTTGTGAACTGTGGCAAACAGATGTAACACATATACAGTCTTTTGGACGGCAGAAATATGTTCATGTTAGTGTAGATACCTTTTCTGGAGCGGTCTATGCTTCTGCCCACACAGGAGAATCATCTATTGATGCTACTAAGCACCTCTTACAGGCTTTTTCTTTCATGGGCATCCCCAAGGAGCTGAAAACTGATAATGGGCCTGCTTACAAATCCAAGGAATTCGGGAGCTTCCTGCAGCAATGGGGAGTAGAGCACAAAACTGGCATCCCCTACTCCCCTACAGGTCAAGCCATTGTAGAAAGAACTCACCGTGATCTTAAAAGGGTCCTGGACCAGCAACAACAGGTTCTGAAGGTAGAACCTCCCCACATCCGGTTATCCAGGGCGCTACTCACAATAAATTTTCTGAATTGTTCTTTTGACAGCCAAAACCCACCCATCCTACGCCACTTTGGGGGGAGCAATCATAGGTTAATTAAGGAAAAACCTCCAGTTTTAGTAAAGGACCCTGAGACTTGGAAAATGGTGGGACCTTACAAATTGGTTACTTGGGGACGTGGATATGCCTGTGTGTCCACCCCCTCTGGTTTAAGGTGGGTTCCTTCCAAATGGGTAAAGCCCTATGTTCCCAAGGTCTCAGAGAAATCTACAGAAGCACCCCAGGTTGCTCATGCTGCCTGGAGAAGAAAACGCCGCCCGTGTTCTCTGGAGGAAATTCCATTTAAGCCTCCTATCTGAAATAGTTTATAATATATGTTTGTTTCAAGTTTTTGTACCAGTTTAGATCCCACTGTTCATGTGTAGCCTTGAGACGCCATGAGACCGAGCCTGCTTCTCGTCCTACTCGTGATCATCCCACCTGTGACCTCCTGCATAGTGCCTCAGCCCAAACCACGTATGGACTACCTTGACAACGGCTCTCAGACATCAACAGAGAAACTGACAACTGGCTGAATGAACTGTTCAAAGGCTGGGGACTCTCGGGCTGGTTGGGATCTATTCTGAAAACTGTGTTTTAGTTCTGTTTATTTTAGTTATAGTTATTGTAGTTTATAGCATTGTTTTTGGACTAATCAAACGCATGGTGCTCAAGTTAATTTCAAGCTCATCTCCCCCTCCTGAAGTCTACCATTTGGAAGCCCTCAGTGCTCCAATGGATGACCTAGAAGCCTCAGTGGAAAACACTGACCCTCCTGTAGAGGAAGAACTGATTTACCAACCATGGTTTGGCAATCATTCTGCACCACAAACATAGTCCTCTTCTTTTTAAACAAAACTAGGGGGAGATGTTGTGGTGTGCTGTGATGTCCCATTTTGGCCTTCCAGGTCACTTCCCCAGGTGTGCCTATGCCTCTCTCCCTTCCCCCTTGCCCCCATGCTGAGTGAGTCCTGTCAATCAGGCTAAACGTTCCAGCAAGGCGTCGTGTGGTTGGTCAAGTTTAAAGGATGCCCCTCAGGCCCAGGGGTCATTGGCCTGTCTGGGTGTCATCTTCCTCTGAGACCCTGCCCCTCTCACCTGGTTGGTGGCTCACCTGTACCTCCCCTCCCCCTGTCCCTGAGCTTAAAAAGGTGATCAGACCATGCGGTCATCGTTCTGTTGGAGCAGGTCCTCACGTTCAGACCTCTGTAACCATGGAATAAACCTCTGGACATTAAACCCTCCAGCAGAATCCATCTCCTTTTTCTCTTCACCATCGCCTGAAGCTATCCCTCCTGAGGTAACGGGGTCCCTTACAAGCCTGGACTTGTTCAGTGCCCAGCTGCAACCACCAGCAAGCCGAGGTATCTCTGCGGTGATACACCGCAGTTGCTGCCTTTGGCCCAGCAGCGAGGGTCAGACTGGCCCAGGCACAATCTAACTGGTAATATTGGGAGCCTTTTTTTTTCCAATACCACACCACATAATTTTTCTGGGGATGGGGAAAAGGGTGTTTTCCAGATCATGTTGTGTGGCCGTGTGGTTGGGTACTGCCAGGCTCTGTGTGGTGAACAATTATGTGTGAATTGTTCACTTCCCTTGTACACCTGGTTATTAATATTTATTTATTTATATGTAATATATAAATTTGTCCTGGTTTAGGGCAAATTTGGGAGAAAACCTCCAAAGGGGGCCCTTCCAGAAAGCAAACGTACATGGCCCCTCCCCATAACCAGTTCTGGCAGGATTCCTCCGAGACAAGTGGAAAGAACCTGTTTATTTAACAGGCAAAACACCTGCCAGAACACAAAATGAACAATACCAGTTGACAACACTCTTTCACCGCTCTGAAGAAAGATGACAAATTCAGAAAGTCTCTCCTGGGAGTGGCTGCTTTGTTATCAGTCCCTCTGGCACTGGGAATAGCTGCTGAAGGCCACAAAGTGCAACCTCTTGGTGTTTCCCAGGTCCCAGTCCAAGCAGGTTTGAGTAGTTCCAAAAAAAGGGAAAGAAAAAACAGTCCAGGGAAAATTTGGACTACTTAGCTAAACTAACTAATGAGCAGAAGCAAATGCAAGAGCAAAGCAGGAGCAAAGCAGAAGCAAGAGCAAGAGCAAAGCAAAAAGCAAAGCAAAAAGCAAAAGCCTCACTATGTACTGCCCCGTCTGTGTGTCCCGCCAGCTGTGGGGGAGCAGGCTGATAACAAAACAAAGCATTCTCTCTTCAGAGCCAGTCTTGAATGCACAGAACATAATATCCAGCATAAATAGAACACACAAATGAGGATACAAGCATCATAATGTCACCCTAGGACACTGCTGTTTCTGTTAATTTTCTTATTTTGTTGCTGTTTCCAGTAACATATCTCATTCTGTGGTCTTTACCTTTTTGTGCCTCCAGTTATCGTCTCCAGCTGGCCTCATGGGGAAGGAGAATGGGAGGGGGCAGGGTTTCAGTGGGAAGATAAAATTCAGAAATATCATTCCTAAACCACTTCTAGTGGGTTGATGCTGGCTGGATGCCAGGCACCCACCAAAGCCACTCTACCACTCCACTCTGCAGCTGGACAAAGGAGAGAAAATATAGTGAAGGGTTCATGAGCTAAGGACTAGGAGAGATCACTCACTGCATACCATCATTGGCAAAAACAGGCTCTAATTAGAGATAGTAATTGAATTTATTACCAATCAAATCACAGCAGATAAATGATAAGTAAAATAAGACCTTAAGAAACACCTTCCCCTCACCCCTCCCTCCTTCCCAGCTCTACCTCCTCCCCCAGCATTGCAGGGAGACTGGGAATGGGGGCTAAGATCAGTTCATCAAACGTAAGGTTGTTGCCTTTTCAGCCCCTAAAATCAAGAGTCAGACGAGATTAGGTGATAAAATGGAGTTAACATTTAATGAAAGTCCCTGCATGTGCAGAACAAGCTGAAATGCACTGATGATGCATGCATCATGTAGGGGAAGTGCAATTTTATTAGTTTAGCAAATTAGCATAATTGACAGGAATTCCACATAGAAACACAGGTGATAAAGTAATTACCCGTCTCGATTCAACCCCCTTCCTTGCTACTAGCCCTACTTTGTTTATGTCTGTAATGTAATGGTTGGGTCTCACAATTAAGGGGTGAATATTATGTGTATGTTAAGATGCATAGTGATGTTATTGTAATATGTCCTCCCATAGTGCTCTTTTGCCTCCTCCTGGTAATAGCCTTAGTAGTCAGGACATTTAGAGAGGGCCAGCTTGTTACCAGGAGGTGTGGTGTAAAAACACCTGATTTCCAATCAAGATGTAAGAAAGCAATCTCCACCAATGGATGGCAGAAAAAGAGTTGACTAACAAAACTTTGGGAAGGGCTAAGGATATAAAAGGCAGAGCATTCATTTTGTAGATGAGCACATGGCTGATAATCACGGACACTCCCAGCACTGCAATTTTTCCTTATTCAGTCCTTTGTTGTATCTTTTTTATAAGGTTTAATAAACCTTTTAAAATTTTAAAATAGAGGGTTGTTTCACACAAATGGAGGACTTGTTTGGGATATAAAACCTCTTCTCTGTGGCCCTAGGAGATTTCGGATGAATGGTGCACCCCAGCTAAATTTGGCAGATTGAACGACCATCGGTGATTGCAGGTCGACACTCCAGAGACAACAAAGACTGGATAATTAAAGAAAGGAGGGGAAGAAGAGAAAAAGCCCCTGAAAACTGCAGACCTAGAGGTTTGTTGGTATTAGAGCAGAGACTATGCTTGAAGTGTGAGTGGCGTAGTTTCGGGAGTGTGCTTGGGGTAGGTATGAAACTTAGAAGATCCTCATAATTGTTCTGGACAAATTGTTTGTCTGTAATCCAGGTGTACAAACTTCAGCTCCAGGCAAGTCGCACAGGGAATCCATTCTGGGAGTCCGTTGGAGCCTAAGGACCAGTGGGCTGTTAGGCATTTAAGGTGGGACATGTAGAAGAAGAAAGCAGGGACCCCTTAGAAGGTGGAGACCCTGTGGCTGGTGGGGCCCATGTGATAGATATTAGATTTAAGGAGACCCAAGAGCATCTGTAAATGTCCGATTGAGGGTCACCAGATTTAAAGGGTGTTAGAGTGATGGCGAAAGTTGCCATTCAGTGAAGACCACACTCGTGTTGGGGTGAGGCATCGCAGCAGCTTTCCCAGCCCACCAGTGCGGAGGGGGCACTGCAAAGACGCTCCATGTGGAGTGGCAGCACACACAGCAATCAGCGTGGTGGGCTTCTGGTGGGCAGTCAGAGCGATAACTTCCAGAGCTTGCCAGCTGAGGCTTGGGAGGGGGTGCTGCCGCTGGTAGCGGCAACTGAAAAATGCCAATCACAGGGATGTCTGGTGGTAGCCTAGTGGTGCTGGGTTTCCTGGGCAGGGGGCCAAGAACAAAGGGATGCACGGGGTCTCCCAGGCGAGGGGTGTAGAGAAAAGGGAGGCAGGAGACCCGTAGCTGGTGAGATGCAAACAAGAGAAGGGTAAAAAAAAAGCCACGAGTGGGGTCGCTGGCAGTGGGAGCTACAAGCAGGGTTTCCCCAAACAGAGCTGTGGTGATTTCTCCTACCTGCTGGCACAAAGGAAGCTAGGGTGTGGGGAAATGTGGAGTGGCATGCACAGCTGCTCTCAACGAGGGTGGGGGGAGGCAGCGAAGGCCCAGTGCACTGATTGTGAGGGCACATGGCAGTGATGGCAGTAGGGGACTGGCCGAGAGGTATGAGTGTCCCCAGACCAGGGTGCAGAAATGCAGTGGCACCCCTATAAAACCCGTCAGCATAAAGCTGTGAGACCGGGTGATAGTGGTCTGGCGGTGCCCGGCATGGTGACTTTGAGAGGTGCTGACCCGACTGAGGGTGACTATGGCAGTCAGAAGCACTGGAGACCAGAGCTGCTGGTCTTCCAGTGCAGGACTGCTGGCGGCGAGGGCTGGAGGAGTTTGGAGGTGTGGGGCCGCTAGCAGTGGGAGCCGCAGATGACAGGGGCCACGGGCAGCAAGGAGCTGCCACTGGGTGCCATAATTTGGGGCTTGTGGGGTGCTGCCGGGGTCGAGAGCTGTCTCTGTTATGCAGGGGTCTCAGGAGCCCTTGTGAGTGGCTTTCGACAGTTGCTCCAAACCAAGAGGCACCAAAGAGTCAAAACATGGCAGTGAAAAGAGCTGACCCTGTAGTATGGGAGTTCCAGAATAGCAAGTGGGTTATTTTTGTTTTTGCTTTTCAGGAAGAAACTAAAGGATTTTTTTTCTCCTTTCCTTTCTTCCTCTTTTTTTCTTTCTTCACTTGTTTACTTTCTTTCCTCTTCTAGCTTATTATGAAGGTGAGCCTTGGTGAAAAGACCTGTGATTGGCTAATTAAGATAAACCTAAAGCAAGTAAGAAGGATCCTCTCCCCTCTTCCCTTGCCTATTACAGTGGAATCTGCATATGTCTGAGACGTAACACAGGACAGAACTCCCATGGTCATCAGCAAACAGCCTCATTTATTTTGTCTCACATCCTTTATAGCTGTCTTGGTTTCAAAAGACAGGTGTCTGCTAAGGAAGGCAGGAGCCTCCCCTGAAATGGAAAATGTAAACCCCCTCCCTCCTCCAAATCGCAGTAAATTTTAAATTAAGGGGCTCTCAGGCCAAAAATATGGGAGCAGGAAATAAAAGTTCTTTAATAGGGAAGAAAATAAAAAAAAAATATAAAGTAAACAATGCAGTAAACCAATACAACACTGACAGAGTCAGAACACAACCTGACAGCCTGTTGGTCAGGGTGCTGGTAAGCAGTCCAATTGGAATTGTGGCTGCAGTTCTCCTGGAGTGTCAGGTGTGGTTCTGTTGGAGCAGGGATTCTGTAGAAAGGGTGTAGTCTTCCTCTGAAGATCCAGTGGAAGAGGCAGCTGTTCCTCTGGGAAATCCAGTGGAGAAGCTGTGCTGGTGTTCCAGAATTTCAAGATTATATCCAGGTAAGAATGCTTGGCTCCTCCCTCTGGGTGGAACATCTCACAATGGGATGCTATAGTTCTTATCAGTCATGCAGTGACATTCAATAGGCTATTATGAGAAGACATCTCCCCAGAGGGAGGAGTGGTTGTGGAAGAGATAAGGAAAACTGCCCACTAAACAGAAGACAACTGCCACAGAGATGGAAAATAGAATACAATTTGCTTGGCAATCCAGGACAATAGCCCATCCAAAACCCCTGGGTTGAGACAGCTCATTGGTCTATCTCTATGCCCCT
Organism: Melospiza georgiana; assembly: GCF_028018845.1. Lineage (NCBI taxonomy): Eukaryota > Metazoa > Chordata > Aves > Passeriformes > Passerellidae > Melospiza > Melospiza georgiana. Next base: position 9,291,366 of record NC_080464.1, on the reverse strand, counting down.
AGACTCTGAACCAATACAGTGCATCCTAGGAGAGCTCCCATTGGTTGTGAGCTTCTGTCAGTCAGCCCAGAGGCTGCTCCATGGAGTTGAGCTGAGCTGCTTATTATAACTTGATTATAATACTGCATCATCTCACCATTTTGTCTTCACTAAAAATCGTGGTTTGTTCGCTGTCATCTATTTGCAGGAATCCCTAGCAAACAGTAACAGTAAAACAGCATGGTTTTAATTTGTATGACATATGTAGTGAAGGTGCAGTATATTGGTTTAGGTCAGTAGGCAAGAATTTCTTAGTGTTTAGGTTACAAGTGACAACTTATCTCTAAAAAGAGTAAACCATGTAAGTCTTAAAACTGTTGAAGAAAATTCTATCTACTAGAAAAAACACTCTGTAAACAAAAAAAACCAGCTTGTAAACAGGAAAAATAAATTGTAAAAAAGTTGCAAGTTAAATCTTTAAGTTGAATTTATAACTTTGAAATATTCAACTTTGGTACTGTAATAAAAAAACTAAGCTTAACTGTCACCCTGTTTTTTTAAGATTTTCTAAGCCTTCTGATGTTGACATTCTTGTAGTGAACTTTCTCGCACACTTTCTGTAAATAACTCATTGTTTTGCATTCCTTTATGGAGGAGGAGAGAGTTGATGGACTGTTGGTTTGACCAGTGTCATTGAAGAGGTGTCACTGTCACCTTCCAATCCGTTGTCACTTTTGTAAAACTATAAATATTGGAGTCAGAGAATAAAACTTCCCTTTTTTCCTTCATCTTGAGAGCAGTGGTGTGCTTGTGTTCTTTCGTGTCCTTCAGCGACATCTGGTGACTGCCGAAGTGTATTGCAGCCTAGGCTGAGACAAGGACAGCGGATTGCGGTGAGGTTTTCTCCCCCTCTTTTTGGTGCTTTGCCTGCTGTTCTTGGGGCAATGGAAACCTCTGTGGTTTTCCAGGATGATTTCCTCATTTTGGATCTCGAGAGGGGGGTCCTGGAGTGGAAACAGGCATCTGTTTCCTGGGATGATTTGGAGAGATTAATTCTGTGGGCCTGAGAGCAAGGTTTTTTTCGGACCCTGCAAAGGCGTTCTCTAAGGAGGAGTGGTCTCTCCTGGGGGTCCACCTCATGGACACCCTCTTTGATGATTGCACTGTAGATGTGGGACTGCTGCTGGTGCAGTGGAAGAAATGTGAGGAGCTTTGGCAGGGGTCTAGTTCTTGTACCCCTCGGAGTTCCCAGGGAAGCCCTTCTATCTCGGATGTGGATGAGGAGGAGATTGAGCTCCTATGCGATGTGGAGGTCCCTGCCCCATCCCAGAACGGTGTGCTGGGGAGTGGCCATTGTTTGCGCGGGGTGGATTGGGCTCACAGCCAGCTGGTCCCGGGGTCTCTCTGGATTCGGCGGGCCATCCTCGCCCCGCCTCGCCCTGCACGGGTGGCGGGGCGGGAGACGGGTTGCCCTCTCTTTGTGCCTTCCCAGCCTTTGAGGGTCAGCCTCCGCCTCGACTTGAGGCTGCTTCAGTCATGACCTTTTGTCCGAATTGCAGTGTGTCCATCACGTTCCCCCTGAGCGCGGTGGGGGTGGGCTCTCCCACCCCTGAGTCGGGTTCCTCAGCGGGGGGGGGCGATTTCGCCCGCCTCTGGGTCTGTGCAGCCTGCTGAGCATGCGCAGTCGGTGGAGGCAGTTGGGGGCGGGACGTTGCCTGCTTCTGGGTCTGCGCAGCCTGCTGGGCATGCGCAGCCGGTGAAGGCAGACAGGGGCCGGGCGTTGGTCGGTGCTCCGCCCAGCCCCATTCTGGTGGGCGGGCAGCCCGCCCTTCTCCGCTCGATGGGGGCGGTGCCCGCTGCGGGACCTTGCGGCTTGGGGCGGGCTCTCATAGGGGACCTGCTCGGCTCCCTTGTGCTGCCCTGCAGTGACGCGGCTCCGCGGGCCGCGCCTCACTCGGCATCCCACCCTGCCCCCGTATCGGGGGATGGGGGCCCCGCACCGGTCTCGTCCGTGGCCGCACCGGTCTCGTCCGGGGCCATGCCAGATTTGCGGGCCGTGCTGGCACCTGCGGCCGCCGAAGCGGCCCCTGCCGGAGCTGCAGTGCGGCAGGGGACTGGGGTGTTTACCTTTAGTGCAACTGCTGACACGGCCAGCGGGAGGCCGGTGGGTGCCCAGGGCCATGGCGCTTTCTCGTCAAGTCATTGGACGCTTCCTGCGTGCCAGGTGACCGTGCGCCCAAAGTACCCTGAACGTTTCTGGCGAGAGGCAAAAACCAAGACCGATGAGATGAATGAACCTGTCTCCTCACGGCATCTGCAGGGTCACGGGGCGGATTCCTTTGGCTCTGCCGGTGCTGCAGTGGGCGCAGGGACGAGTGGTGTTGCCCCGGCTCCCAGTCAATCACTCCCTCTTGTCTCTGGGGGGCCCAAGGATTGGGACACAGCAGGTGCGGTGGCTTTGCCAGGGGGTCCCCAGGCTTTCCCTGTGCTCGGGGGCATCACTCATAACACCTATGAACCCCTCGCATATAAGCTGGAGAAGGAACTCTGTGAAGCGGTTGCTCAGCATGGTTTGGGGTCTGCTGAGGTTATGCACATTCTTCGAAGGCTTGATCAGGACGTGCTGACACCTCACGATGTCTGTTGTGTGGCACATTCTCTTTTTGACCCTGTGCAATTTGGTGTTTTTGAGACCAAGTGGGCTCGTCTGGTGGCCCAAGCGGTGAGGCGGAATGCTGCGCTGGTGCCACAGGACCCCAGGCGTGGAGTTGTTGTTGACATGCTGATGGGGACAGGGCGTTATGAGAATGTTCAGGGACGGGTTAGATACGATCCCCTTGTGCTTGAGCAATGCAACATGCTGGGCATGGGAGCAATTGTGCAGACCCTGGAAATGGCTGCTCCGAAGCAGCCGTTTTCAACCATTGTCCAGGGGGATGACGAGCCTTTTATGGTATTTGCGGCGAGGTTGATTACGTCCGTGGAGAGGCAGGTGCCTGATCCTCTGGCGAGGAACGATAAGATTGCAAACCTTGTCAAGTGCAATTGTAATGAAGCTTGTAGTAAGGTTATAGCAACTATGTCTGGTGATCCTAGTATCTGGGAGATGACGGAAGCCTGTGCGAACATCATTCCCTCACGTCGGAAGTTGGCCACTGTGGCTGCCGCTGTGCAGCCAGTCTGGGCATCACCACAGGGCGAGCAGCCACAGCAGGGGAATGTGCAGGTTAGCAGGAAGCGGGGGAAGAAGGTGCAGAAGGTCAAATTCCCCATGTTCTTGTGCGGTCGGTGCGGTAGGCTGAATCACATGTCTAACGTTTGTAAGGCGACTGTTCATGCTAATGGCCAGGCGCTACCGGGTTCGGGAAACGGGAAGCGGAGCATGCAGCAGGAGGGGCGCGCTCAGACACAAGCTTCCCTCCAGACCCAGGTGCCGATGGAGGTCTCCTTTGCCGGCTTGCAGCCAGCACCAACAGATAAGCAGGCGTGGATGTCTACACCGCAGCAACAGTTGTCTTAGACTGGTCTGAGATACGCAAGGATCCCCTGGGTGCCTTTGGTCCCTTGGGTGGGGGCATGAGTGCTCTCCTTATGGGGAGGTCTAGTGCCACCCTTCAGGGCATCATTGTGCACCTGGGGCTCATTGATGCAGATTTTACGGGGCAGATTTGTGCCATGGTCTCCACACCCACTCCCCCTGTCACAATCCCAAAAGGGACACAGCTTGCTCAACTTGTGCCTTTAAGTCTTCTGTTCACAGGACAGCTGGTGGTTTTGGATCCACTGGGCCGCCTCAGGTTCACTGGACTGCTGTCCTGACCAAGGACCGTCCTGAGATGCTGTGTACCCTGTCCATTCCTGGTGTGACACCGTCGGAAATCCACATCTGCAGGCTTCTTGACAGCGGTGCTGACATCACGGTTCTCTCCCTTGCCGCCTGGCCCTCGGAGTGGCCCCTGGATCCGGTGGGGACGTCTGTCGCGGGCCTGGGAAGGACGGCGCAATGCTACGTGGCCCAGCAGCCTGTGCTGGTCATGAACCCGGAGGGACAGATGGCCTGGGTTAGGCCTCATGTTACATCTACTCCTGCCAATCTCTGGGGGAGGGATGTTCTGTCTGTCTGGGGGGTGCGCATCGGGACGGATTTTTGATGGGGGCCACTGCAGTGAAGGGCGCAGAGTGTCCTACGCCTCCTATACGGTGGCTGGTGGACGAACTCGTTTGGGAGAAGCAGTGGTCCCTCCCTGATGATAAATTAGTAGCCCTTCGGAATTTGGTGCAGGAGCAGTTGGACCAGGGTCATCTGGAGCCTTCTACCAGTCCTTGGAACACTCCTGTCTCTGTATCAAAAAGAAATCTGGGAAATGGAGGTTGTTGCAAGACCTCCGGAAGGTCAATGCTGTGATGGAAAGCATGGGACCATTGCAGGCGGGCATGCCATCGCCTACTATGCTTCCCGCAGACTGGCCGGTCCTCATTGTGGATCTGAAGGATTGTTTCTTTTCGATTCCTTTGCATCCTGATGACAGACCGAAGTTTGCCTTCTCGGTGCCAGCGATTAATGAGGCTGAGGCCGCACAGAGATATCAATGGAGGACATTGCCTCAGGGCATGCGCAATTCCCCTGCCATATGCAAGTGGTATGTGGCCCGTGCCTTGTCTGGAGTTCGCAAGCAGTTTCCTGATGAGCGTCTGTATCATTATATGGACGACATTTTGGTGGCTGCGTCCACCCAGGATGAGCTGCTGAGGATTCAGCCTCGGTTGCTCGATGCTTTGCATGCTCATGGACTGCAGGTGGCTCCAGAAAAGGTTCAACAAAAGCCACCTTGGAAATACTTGGGGGTCAAAATTCTGGAACGGACGATCCATCACCAGGAGGTGCAATTTGTGCATTCTGTGAAGACACTGAATGATGCTCAGAAATTGGTAGATGTCATCACTTGGTTACGTCCATACTTGGGACTAACCAACGCACAGCTGTCTCCTCTGTGTGATTTGTTGAAAGGAGACTCTGATCTAAAGTCACCTCGCACACTGACCCCTGAGGCGCGTACGGCATTGGAGGTGGTCCAGCAAACTGTTTCGGTTTGTCAGGTTTATCTCATTGATCCCTCCGTTGATGTCACTGTGTTCATCACCACTCCAGATTCGCATCCCACAGGTATAATTGGTCAATGGAGTGACTAATGGTCTGATTCCTTGCACGTTCTGGAATGGGTTTTCCTGCCCCATCAGCCACAGAAGACGGCAACGGCATTGTTTGAGCTGATTGCTGGCTTGATAATCAAATGCCGACAACGGTGTTTGCAATTGATGGGTGCGGATCCTGCAAAGATCATACTCCCGGTGCAATGGGAGGATTTTGACTGGAGCTTTGAAAACAGTGTGTCCCTGCAGAGTGCTCTGGAAAATTTTTCAGGGCAGATCACTTATCATCTGCTCAGCCATCGGCTGTTGCATATGGCGAAATCCACACAAATTTCTTTGCGGCCCAAGAATAGTCAGGAACCCGTGCAAGGACCCACCGTCTTTACTGACGGTTCAGGGAGAACAGGAAAGGCTATTGTTACCTGGAGGGACGGATCTGAGGGGCAGGTTCTGGAAGGCCATGAGGATGGGTCAGCCCAATTGGTTGAACTGAGGGCTGCTGTCATGGCATTTGAGAAATTTTCCCAGGAGCCTTTCAACTTGGTCACGGATTCTGCCTATGTGGCTGATATCGCACAGCGGTTGGGTCATTCGGTTTTGAAGGAGGTCAGTAATCCTGCCTTGTTTTATTTACTGAAGACCTTGTGATATGCCATTCAGGCCCGAGTTCATCCATTTTATGTTCTGCATGTGAGGAGTCACACCGATTTGCCAGGCTTTATAGTGGAAGGTAACGCGAAGGCTGACAACTTGGCTAACTCAGCGTGGATAGCGCCTCAGCCTGATACACTCGCGCAGGCCAAGGCATCGCATGGGTTTTTCCACCAAAACGCACATACCCTGCAGAAGCAGTTTCAGCTGAAGCCAACTGAGGCTCGTGACATTGTTGAGTCATGTGATGACTGCCATGCACTTGCTCTGCCTCTGCCGGCAGGGGTAAATCCCAGAGGCCTTACGGCCTTGGAGCTTTGGCAGACCGATGTCACCCAGATTGCTGAGTTTGGCCGGGTCAAGTATGTGCATGTCACTGTGGACATGTTGTCCTCTGCGATGTGGTCTTCAGCTCACACTGGGGAGAAGGCCCGTGATGTCCTTGCCCACTGGAGGCAGGCCTTTGCCGTTCTGGGCATACCTTCTGCTGTGAAAACCGACAATGGTCCTGCTTACGCATCACAAAAGGTGCGGCAGTTCCTGCAGTTGTGGGGTGTCTCGCACAAGTTTGGTATCCCTCATTCTCCGACTGATCAAGCTATTGTAGAACGCGCTCATGGTACTCTGAAGCGGGTTCTGCAAAAACAAAAATGGGGAATGCAGGGTGAAACCCCGCACAGTCGGTTGGCAAAAGCTTTGTGCACAATCAATCATCTCACTGTGCCGCAGAACTCAAATAACCCTATCATTTTGAATCACCATCTCTCGTTGCAGGCTGCGGACGAGGCACATCAGCCTCGAGTGAAGGTTCGGGTGCGGAATTTGGTCACCAAACAGTGGGTACGTCCCTATGACCTTATCGCTTCGGGGCGCGGGTATGCTTGCGTATCCACAGATACTGGGGTACGCTGGGTACCTTCAAAGTGTGTTCGCCCTGACCTGTGACCGCAGAGACAGAATCCAGCTGATGAGCAAGATGGAAACCGTGACCAACCTGAAAGGCATCAAGCAGGTGAATCATTGAGTGATGCTTTGGATGCAGATAATGAGAGTGATCACTTCGATGATTCCTCTGCAAGTGGACACTGAACATTGTTCATATTTTCCTTTTCACATTGTTCATTTTCTTTTTTCTTTTTCTTTTTTAAACGGAAAAGGGTGAGATGTCACCCTGGTTTTTTAAGATTTTCTAAGCCTTCTGATGTTGACATTCTTGTAGTGAACTTTCTCACACACTTTCTGTAAATAACTCATTGTTTTGCATTCCTTTATGGAGGAGGAGAGAGTTGATGGACTGTTGGTTTGACCAGTGTCATTGCAGAGGTGTTATTGTCACCTTCCAATCCATTGTCACTTTTGTAAAACTATAAATATTGGAGTCAGAGAATAAAACTTCCCTTTTTTCCTTCACCTTGAGAGTGGTGGTGTGCTTGTGTTCTTTTGTGTCCTTCAGTGACACCAAAGGCATATTTTGACTCAGTGTAGATTGTTCCTCTTTCGTGGCCTAGCAGCTTTAAAACCTGGACTAAAGCATGCAACTCACAAGCCTGGGCTGACCAATTTGAGGGCAATTTCCCTTTTTCAGCTTCTATCATCTTTTGTCCATTTATGATGGCATTCTCGGATTTCCATCGCCCTTGTATGCACCTCAAGGAGCCGTCTATATATAGTCTTCCCTCCTTGGAGAGGTTGGTCAGTTAAATCCTCCCTCACTTTGGTTTGGTAATCAATTATGTCTAGGCAGTTACATTCTAATTCTTCAACTGGCTCCCCATATAAGTAGTGAGCTGGGTTTAAATGTTTGTCTGTGACCAATTCCAGATCATTCCGGTCTATTAAGATAGACTCATATTTGAGTATCTGAGGGTCTGTGGGCCATTTTTCAGCTTTTTGATTTAAAATACTTCTTACTGAGTGAGGAGTATATACTTTTAACTTTCCCCCAAAGATTAATTTCCTACTCTCCTTCACTAACAGTGATGTAGCAGCTACGGCTTGAATGCACGTGGGCCGTCCCCTATTAACAGGATCTAACAATTTAGATAAGTACGCCACAGGATTTTAGATCCTCCCCAATCTTGGGTTAGGATCCCATGGGCCAGCCCATTGTCCTCATTTGCAAATAGGTAAAACGGTTTTTCTAGAGTGGAGAGGCTGAGGGTGGGGGCAGTTATAAATTTTTATTTCAATTTCCCAAATCTGCTTTCATCTTCCTTTGTCCAGATTATCTCTTCTTCAGTTAATTTTTCATACAAAAACTTTAAAGGTTGGGTGTATCCCTCGATCTACAACTGGCAATATCCTAATAATCCTAAAATTTTTCTGATTTCTTTCTTTGTCTTTGGTTTAGTTATCGAGACAATTCCTGTAAGTCTTTCTGTGTGTAAGCGTTGGCTGCCTCTACTAATTATGTGACCAAAATATTGGACTTTCTGTCCTACAAACTGGATTTTTTTTTTGGTACTCTCAATCCCTGGGATCCTAGAAAATTTAGGAGGTCTATTGTGGCTTTCTTAACTTCTCTTTCTTCTGTCCCAAAGTAACAAATCATCTACATATTGTATGAGTTTTATTTTGGGACTTAGTGTAAAAGATTGTAAGGTCTCCTCCAAAGCCTGCTCAAACAAATTTGGGGATTCCATGAACCCTTGGGGTAATCTCATCCACCTAAGCTATTGTTTTCTTCCCATATTAGGATCCTCCCACTCAAAGGCAAAGATGTCTTGACTCTCCTCAGCTAAGGCACAAGCCCAAAAGCCATCCTTAAGATCTATTATGCTGAACCATTGATGTGCAGGTGGTATCTTACTTAAAAAGGTGTATGGATTAGGAACTATGGAATATCGGTCAGTAGTCTTTTTATTTACTTCTCTCAAATCCTGTACCAATCTATAAGTACCATCTGATTTCTTAACGGGTAAAATAGGAATGTTATCACAGAATCACAGAATGACTAGGTTGGAAGAGACCTTCAAGATCATCAAGTCCAACCCATGCCCTAAACACCTCAACTTAATCATGGCACCAAGTGCCATAACCAGTCTTTTTTTGAACACATCCAGGGATGGTGACTCCACCACCTCCCCAGGCAGGTCATTCCAATATTTTATCACTCTTTTTGTGAAAAACGTCTTCCTAATATCCAACCCATATTTCCCCTGTCACAGCTTGAGACTGTGTCCTCTCATTCTGACAGTTGTTGCCTGGAGAAAGAGACCAACCCCCACCTAACCACAACCACCTTTCAGGAAGTTGTAGAGAGTGATAAGGTCACCTTTGAGTCTCCTTTTCTCCAGGCTAAAAAACCCCAGCTCCCTCAGTCGTTCCTCATACGGCTTGCGTTCCAAGCTCCTCACCAGCCTTGTCATTTTTCTCTGGATGCGCTCAAGGGTCTCAACATCCTTCCTAAAGTGAGGGGCCCAGAACTGGACAGAGCACTCAAGGTGTGGCCTCGTATGTGCCAGGTACGGGGGAAGAATGACCTCCCTGCTCCTATGTGGGAACTCAGCACCTCAGGACGGAGGTGCAGAGTGGCCGAGAACACCCTTGGGGGGCTCGGGAGTCCTGGAATGTTGCCAGAAGTGTCTGGTGGCAGGACTTTGATCCTACACAGGAGACGACACCTGTATGAGGATGGGAGGATTTCACTGGGGTGAATGGTGAAGGGATAAGTTAATTAGAGTGTAAAACACAGGGTTTAGGATTTCTGTACAGGGGGGTCTAAAGAAGTAAGATGGAGGAATTGGGGCGTGTCCTGTTCTTCTTCTTCTTCTTCTTGGCCTCCATCTTCTGTGGTGATGGTGGCACTTTGGGATTGGTTATTACTAGAAGTGCACCGGTTAATAAGGGTAGAAGGTATTGGGGAAAAATTATAAATATTGTATACGTAACTTCGGGTATAAAGATAAGTGACCGCCCCGGGGGTTCGCAGTGTGCTCATGGCTGACATGCTGGGCAGACCTCTGTTGGGCCAAGAGAAAATCTTTTAGATAAACAATTAATAAACACCGAGACTGAGAAAAGATCAGAAGTCTCTTCTCGTCTTTTGAAGCGCGGGCTGTCCAAGGCCACCTCGGGCCTTTCCAGGTCACTCAAACAGCCGAGAAACCAACAAGTGGCGTTCGCTGCGTGGGCTACTCCCCACCAACTCTTTCGGGGGGGGATCAGCCCTGAAGAGCTGAAGAGCTGAAGAGCCGAGAGGGCAGCTCCAATCTAGGACAAGTTCCCAGGAGAGCACTGATAGCTCCTGAGGAGAGAAGCCTGAAGAAAAAATGAAAAAAAAAAAACGACCAGAAGAGTCTGCAAAAAACAGCAGTCACTGAGAATTACATCTCTCAGCTTCTGCCGAAGAAAGTTCGTAGCAGAGCAGCCCGGACTGGAACCGGAAGGCACCTCTGGATCCTTCTCCCGTGACCTGCTGGACAGAGACCGGGAGCCTTTGGACAGCTCTGACGACAGATTCGGTGAGAAGGTCAAAAAATAAGAACATGGGGGGCACACTCTCCCAGGAACAACGGGAAATTTTGTCCGCCTTACAAGGCGTGGCTCAAGCATACACGGAAGGGATCCCAAAGAAAGAATTAAAACAGTTATTGTTGTGGGCAAGGCTTAACTACCCACTTGCCGAAACATGCCTGCTATTCGAAGTGGGGTTTTGGCAAGAAATTAATGGACATTTATATCTCTTAGCAACAAAAAAAGATGAGACAGCGTTAAAGCTGCTCTCGCCGGCAAGATTGATGCTGGAAGGTATCTCGATGCAGTCAAAAAGACTGGAAGAGCAACGAAAAATTGCGGCACCCTCATAAGGAGGGGGGGAGCAAAGCTCCGGGAAAAAATTAGCTCTGGCCTCAAGAAGCCAGGGGGAAAGGGCTCTCGAGAAAAGAGAGCAGGAAATAATATTAAAGCCCCCGGTCCCAAAACCCAGAAACCCCAGGAAACTCCTAAAGCGTCCTGAAACCCCAGAGAGTACAGGGGAGTCAGGATCAGAAGGGGGGAAGCAGGGGGAAGAGAAGGGATTGGGGGGGGGGGGCGCTTTCTCGCGGCGCGGCAGCGGTGGAGCCGGCGGGGAGCGCGGGTGAAGAGATAATGGGAGACACGAGTTCCGGTGCGGCTTTTGTCAGCGCAGCGCTGGGGGTGGCGGCCGCCCCGGCCGGCAGAATAGCGGAGACGCGCGCAGCGGGCAAAACTCGCAAGAACCGAGGGGGGAAGGTGTCACATACCAGCGCGGAGGCGGTAAACACAGGCGGCAAAATGGGGGAAATTGCGCAGCCCCAAAGGGCCACCGTAGTGAGACGCGGGAGGCGCGCTGTTGTGACGTCAGACCCGGTGCGGAGGTCCACTCAGATCGCAGAACAGGCTCGGGTGCCGGCGGGGGGCGGGCTGTACACGCCGGTGGGAGGAATGGACACAGCGTCAGAGGAGGAGGAGACAGAGTCAGGGCCAGACCGAGGGGAGGAGACTTCGGAGGTGGAACAAGGGGGAGAGAGTGACATCAGCTCGGGAGAGACAGGGAGCGGCTCGGAGAGCACCCATGCGCAGAGAGTAGAGCGCAGGCGGGGGCGAGCCCGATCCCCTGTGACGTCTCGGGCGAGGAGGGGCCGTGCTCGGGATTCTATGTCCCGGAGCTCCACACCCTCTTCAGACTTGGTACCTCTAGTTGAAACCCTCAGGGTCCAAGACTCATCCCTTCAAGGGAGACATTCTGGTGTTCGAACTCCATTTTCAGCGCCACCTAGTGGGGGGCAAGGATTTCGCTTGTGTTTCCACAGATCGAGGTTTGAAGTGGGTGTCGGCACGACACGTGAAACCATTTCGAACATGAAAACGCGGATCCGAGAAACAAAGATCCAAGAAACAAAGAGACGAGTACTCAGACAGAAGTCGAGACTCAGATTGCACAAGACGACTCGGAAGAGAAATAAAAAGAAACTAAGGACTTTGGGGAATTTTCTGTTAAGGTCCTGAATGAAAAGCAAAACAATGATTTCACACAGAAGCGAAGCCATGAGTTTCATGATGCTTATGTGCATTGTTCTTTCATTCATTGCAATAAGCAATGGGGGTAATTTACCTATTAGTCAGCCAAAGCAAAATGTATGGTAGAATTCTTTGACATCTCTCCCATTTGGAGAGGAATTTTAAAGGTAGAATTCTTTGACATCTCTCCCATTTGGAGAGGAATTTTAAAGGTAGAGTTCTTTGACATCTCTCCCATTTGGAGAGGAATTTTAAGAGTAGGGTTCTATGTTTTAATAGTTCTCCTAGTCCTCATACTTGTCATCCCATGCATATTTGCATGTTTAAAACACGCTATGAATCGGATAGCAAAAGAGGTTTTCTTGGTGCAAACAGAAGGGGGAGATGTGGGAACTCAGCACCTCAGGACGGAGGTGCAGAGTGGCCGAGAACACCCTTGGGGGGCTCGGGAGTCCTGGAATGTTGCCAGAAGTGTCTGGTGGCAGGACTTTGATCCTACACAGGAGACGACACCTGTATGAGGATGGGAGGATTTCACTGGGGTGAATGGTGAAGGGATAAGTTAATTAGAGTGTAAAACACAGGGTTTAGGATTTCTGTACAGGGGGGTCTAAAGAAGTAAGATGGAGGAATTGGGGCGTGTCCTGTTCTTCTTCTTCTTCTTCTTGGCCTCCATCTTCTGTGGTGATGGTGGCACTTTGGGATTGGTTATTACTAGAAGTGCACCGGTTAATAAGGGTAGAAGGTATTGGGGAAAAATTATAAATATTGTATACGTAACTTCGGGTATAAAGATAAGTGACCGCCCCGGGGGTTCGCAGTGTGCTCATGGCTGACATGCTGGGCAGACCTCTGTTGGGCCAAGAGAAAATCTTTTAGATAAACAATTAATAAACACCGAGACTGAGAAAAGATCAGAAGTCTCTTCTCGTCTTTTGAAGCGCGGGCTGTCCAAGGCCACCTCGGGCCTTTCCAGGTCACTCAAACAGCTGAGAAACCAACACTCCTGCTGGCCACCACTGTTCCTAATACAGGCCAGAATGCCATTGGCCTTCTTGGCCACCAGGGCACACTGTTGGCTCATGTTCAGTCTGTTGCTGACCAGTACCTCCAGGTCCTTTTCTACCTGGGCACTGTCCAGCCACACTGTCCCCAGCCTATAACATTGCAGGGGGTTATTGTGGCCAAAATGCAGGACTTGGCATTTGGACTTATTAAACTCCATCCCATTGGACTCTGCCCATCCATCCAACTGTTCTAGGTCTCTCTGCAGAGATTTCTCCCTTCCAACAGAACAACACATGCTCCCTGTTGTAGTGTGTGTTTATGTTTTATAATGGTTTTGTCTTTGTATCCCCTTATTTTCCCCAAATGGTTTACCCCAGATTGTATCCCCTCCCTCTACCTGTGTAATCCCTCTCCTTTGCTGAGATCATCCCCAAATCCCCACCCTGGCTCTCTGTCAGTCACTCGGCATCCCATCCTCTCCATCTAGAACTTTTGGTCTAGGACATTGAGTCATTAGCCAGAGGCTAGGGGTCAGCCTCCCAAGTGTTACCCCATATGCTGTCCTAAACGTCAATTCCCCCAGTATCCATACCTTAAGTTTTCTTATTGGTTAGTAAAATGTTATCTACTTTTGGTTTCTACCTCCCTTTAAATGTAACCTTGGCACCTCTCCCGGGGCTTTCAGCAGGAGGCCCCCTGAGGTTGTAAGGGCTCCCAGGAGCTCCTGAAATAAACCTTGGATTAACCTCTGCTAAAAGTTGGCCTCTTCATCTTTTGCCATTGTTCCAGCGTCTCCTCTGCTGTAGGCGATCAGCCTAGCTGCCTTCCGTACTCACAGGGCACAGGAGAGTGCCGCCCCCCCCCCTCACTGTCCGCCATGTCGGGGCTGGTTGGGATTCCCTCAGTGGTACTCAGAGAGACTTGGACAGCTCCCAACTTGGTGTCATTGGCAAACTTACTAATGAAGGACTCAATACCCTCATCCATGGCATCAATGAAGTTATTGAACAAAACAGGCCCCAGCACAGACCCCTGAGGGACACCACTGGTTACTGGTCACCAGCTGGATGCAGCACTGTATGCCACCACTCTCTGGGCCTGGTCATCCAGACACATCTTAACCCAGCAAAGAGTACTCCTGTCCAAGCCGCGGATTGTCGGCTTTTCCAGGAGTATGCTGTGGGAGACGGTGTCAAAGGCCTTGCTGAAGTCCAAATAGACAATATCCACAGCCTTTCCTGCATCCAACAGGTGGGTCACTTGGTCATAAAAAGAGACCAAGTTGGTCAAACATGACCTACCCCTCCTAAACCCATGCTGGCTGGGTCTGATACCCTGGCCATCCTCTAAGTGCTGCGTGATGGCACTTAATATAAATTGCTCCACTGTCTTACCTGGTCTGTAATTACTAGGATCCTCCTTTCTACCCTTTTTGTGAATGGGTGTCGCATTGGCCAGCTTCCAGTCATCTGGAACCTCACCAGTGAGCCAGGACTGTTGGTAAATGATGGAGAGCGGCTACGCAGGCTCATCTGCCAGCTCCCTCATCACCCTGGGATGAATCCCATCTGATCCCATAGATTTATGAACATTCAAGTGGCTCAACAGTTCTCTGATTGCCTCCTCCTGAATAACGGGTGGACCACTCTGCTCCTTGATACCATCGACCAACCCAAAAGGGCAGTTTTCCTGAAGGCAAGTCATCTTCTCACTAAAAACTGAGGGAGAAAAGGCATTAAGCACCTCTGCCTTCTCCTCATCTGCAGTTACTAAGTTCCCTCCTGCATCTATTAAAGAACAAAGACTGATCTTACCCTTCCTTTTGTGGTTAATATATTTCTAAAAACATTTTTTATTATCCTTAACCAAAGTCACCATTCTAAGTTCAAACTGAGCTTTGGCTTCCCTAATTTATCTTCTACATGCTCTAGTAGCCCCCTTAAATATTTCCTGTGAGACTTGACCCTCCTTCCAAAGATGATACATCCTCTTTTTATTCTTAAGTTCCTCCAAAACCTCCTTGCCCATCCAGGGTGGACGTTTGCCTCATCGCCTCATCTTTCGGCACATAGGGACAGTCTGTTCCTGTGCCCTCAAGATCTCTGTTTTGAAGCACATCCACTTTTTCTGAACTCCTTTGCTTTTAAGGACTGCTTCCCAAGAAACTCTTTGAATAAGCCTCCTAAATAGGCCAAAGTCTGCCTTCCGAAAGTCCAGTGTAAAAGTCTTATTAATGTTCCTCCTGACTTCACCAAATATCGAGAATTCTATAATTTCATGATCACTATGCCCCAAGTGACCTCCAACCACCACATCTCCCACCAGTCCATCTCTATTTGCAAACAACAGATCTAACATAGTCCCTCCCTTGGTGGGCTCACCTACCAGCTGCAACAAAAAATTGTCCTCCACACACTCTAAAAATTTCCTGGACTGCCTTTTTTTCTGCTGTATTATGTTCTCAGCAGATGTCCATCAGGTTGAAATTGCCAACAAGAACAAGGACTGATGATCCTGAAACATTCTCTAACAGCTTATAAAATAAGTTGTCTACCTCTTCTTTGTGGTTGGGTGGATGATAACAGACTCCCAGTAGGATATCAGCCTTGTTGGCCTGCCCCTTAAGTCTTACCCATTGACATGCAATTTCATCATCATTAGTTTCAAAACTCATAGCATCAAAACCCTCCCTAATATAAAGAGCCACCCCTCCACCTTGTCTCCCTTCCCTATCTCTTCTGAAGAGTTTGTAGCCATCTAATGCAGTGCTATGTGAGTCATCCCACCATATTTCTGTGATGGTGACTACATCATAGCTCTGCTGTTGCACCATGGCTTCCAGGTCTTCCTGTTTATTACCCATGCTGTGTGCATTAGTATGCATGCACCTCAGCTGGGCTACTGATTTCACCCCTAACTCAGGCTTACCACCCTTGGGCCTGCTTTCAGACAACCCAGCTACATCTCCCTCCCCCTTCAGACCTAGTTTAAAGCTCTCTCTACAAGTTCTGCCAGTTCATTAACTAAAATTCTTCTGCCCTTAACAGAAAGATGGAGCCTGTCTGGTCCAAGCAGGCCAGGTGCTGTTAAAGTTGCCCCATGATTAAAGCATCTGAAATTCTGCCGGTAACACGAACCCTTAAGCCACTTGTTAATAATTTGAGCTCTCCTATTCCTTTCACTGTTTTTCTTAGCCACCAAAGGAACTGAGAAAAGGACTACCTGTGCCCCTGTCCTATTAACCACCTGACCCAATGCCCTAAAGTCCATTTTAATTGCCCTGATACTCCTCTTTTCAATCCCATCACTGCCATCCTGGAGTATCAGAGCCCTGAATCAGCCCAGGCATCTCTCAGTAGTATCCTGTACCCAGGCCCCAGGGAGGCAGCAGATCTCTCTGTGGGTTGGGTCCAGTCTACATATGGGGCCCTCTGTCCCCCTCAGAAAGGAGTTACCCACTATGACTACTCTTGTTTTCTTTTTGATCTTAGAAGTGGTGATCTGTCTAACAGATGAATCATAATTGGGAGGCAGATAATTTTCTTCTAAATCTTCCTGACTCTCTAGATCCAGGAGCTCATGCCTGTTCTGAAGTGGCACCTGATTAGGGGATGGGGGTCAGGAGGAGTTTTTATTATTACCTCCCTGAGAAGGGACCCATTTCCACTCCCCTTCATCTACCAAGCATTCTTCTATTGCCTGACAGTGGGAGGTATAAGAGTCCTCTGTCTCTTGGAGAGCCTCCCTCAAAAACGGAAGGGCTGAGCTCCACCAATCTATTTCCTTTTCACTTTCCCTGATACTCATTAGTCTTTCAACTTCCTCTCTAAATTCAGCCACCAGTGTGAGGAGATCATTCACTTGTTCACACCAAAGGCAAGTTCCCTCTGCAACACCCCCTGAAACCACTGATAAGCTGAAACACTCCACACAAGAATGAGTCTGTAGAGACACATCCTTTTTGGAGGGTTCCATTTGGTTACACAGATTTCCACTAACTAGGGTTTTTGATCGTGTGACGATAACAGAAACCCTGAAACCAATCAACAAAAACACCAAAGACAACACACAGCAAATCTTTCAAACAGGGCAAACTGCAACCCTGCCTGCTTGCCCTGCCTGCGTGAACTGCTATGCAAACTGCCATGCCATGTTGTTGTCATATATATTAGGAGTTCTGTTGTCTTATATATCACGAGTTCTTTTGTCATTATGGTACAAGGGTTCTATAGCCTCAGAGCTTCACACCTCCTCAATGTTTCTTGTAGGCAACTCCTCTGAGCATTGACGGCTCCTGGTCCTTGCAGCAGCCATCTGACTTCTCTAACTCTTCTGACTTCTCTTTTGTACCACTAGTTCTTATTGGGTACAGGTGTGGCCTGTTAACATTAGGCCTGCTCCTAATCGTTAGTAATAGGGTCCAGCTGCAACTCGTTGGGGGATAAGATTACATTCTACATTACCCTCATTTATCTATACTGTGTCCCCCTACACCACGTCACAGCTTAGTTAGACAAAACAATCCTTTTCCAGCCTGAGAACCAAGGACAACCATTACAGCCTCAGGCCCAAAAAGCATAAACAACAGCGAATTGAAGAGAGCAAAACAGGAGGATGGGACTTCATAATCTGAAGCTGTAATTGGACAATTAACCCAAATATGTAAATGGACCAAAACTTATAAAAGTGTGAAAACTCATGACCGGTTGTCCATCTTGCATCCATCTTGGGTCCATCTTAGGCAGAGCCCCAGCCGGGCTCTTGTACTGCCCAAGGTGTATCCTTTGAAGGCTTTTTAATAAATACTTACTTTATTCCTTTAACTCTGTCTAGTCTCTGTTCTAGGTCAGCCTCTCTAGGCATCAGTTCTGGCACCCTGTGAAGGGACAGCGAGGCATCTGGAAAACCCCCTGGGCCAGAGGAACATACAGCTCCTGCCCCCTCCTCTTGTTGGCACTCTGAAGGGGACCCCAGTTGTGGTCCAGAAGTGATATAAAATTTTGATAGCCAACAGAATTTATTTTTACATCTTTTATTTTAATAAAAGCAAGCAAGCAGCACTGGGTGGTCGGGGAGTCACTGCTCCACTAACAGCGCACACCACTTAAAAGTTCACCAGAGTATATATACTGTTTTTAAGCCGACAAAGCATTTTCCAGTGTGCTTTTGTTAGTCTGAATCAGCAAATATCAATAATCTGGGATCAGCAATTTCATCATCTTTCCAGGTGGTTGTTGGTTTCCTGTCCTGCTCGTGGTTGTCTAGAGGGAGGCCCTTCACCAGTTTCTGCTAAATAATTTTAGTCTCATACAAGTGCATCAAGCTTTTTGTTATACATAAGCATGTAGTCACTTTGTTGCAATATCCCTTAGCTTTACAACAGCTTCCTCTATTTTATTCCAAGCATCGGTAGTTTTTGCCACCTCATCTCTTTACTATACTTCTTCTATTTTCTTGTTCAATGCTTTATTTGGCTATTTGATCAAAAAGTTTCAAAACTTTGTAGTTATCCCAGGGAATGCATCCACTTTTGACACAGCAGATACAAGCATTTGCTGATTCCATTGCCAATTGACACAAATCACAAAAACATTTCTCACGGAAGTTATCAGCTGAATGATCCTTGGACCTGGCACAGAGGCATGTGAGTAACTGAATAAAGGTGGTATCCTGTTTGTTTTAGCAGTTTTAGCAGCTGAGTTAGATGTTAAGAAACCACTTATAGTTTTGTTTAGTGTGGATGGACGCTAGGGGGTCCAGGCTGAGACATGGAGACATGGGGTTAGGAATTTACTTGGGGTAGAAATCCATTTCGGATTTAGATGAAGTCTGCTGTTTTGAATTGTTTAGTCTGTAGCTGGCTCGTAAAAGTAAAGTGTGTTGTTTTAACTTGTTTAGTCTGTTAATTTGCTGTGCTCGCAAAAAGCCTGTAGCTCGCAAAACTGCCTCAAACAAGGTGAAAGGAATGGGAACTTCCAAGCTAGAGGGAAATAAGTGGGGCCCCTTGAACCTTGAAACAAGAAGCAAACCAAAACTGAGGCTGCCAAGATACCGGGGAGACAGATGGGCAACCCTCTGCACAGGGACCGATAAGAAGTAATTGTAATGCGAAACGGGGCTAATAAGTGAATATGCATGGACCTATTGCGACACTTAACACATATGCAACAGGTTATGGGACAAAGGTGGGGTCTGGACTCTCAGTGGGCGAGCATGTTCTTTGAGGAGCTATCCTGCATGCGCCTGGCGCTGAATAAAGATACATACCTTCTTCACCACGAGTTGTGGAGTTTTTTTCTGCAAATCAAGGTGAAGTTGCTTTACATTGACTCTCCATCTTGTCTGCTAGGAGGGGACACCCTCTGAAAAAGCAGAACTTAAACATTGCAGTGGAGAGTGTTCTTCTGAGGCCAGCAGTGGCAAAGTGGGTTAGGTCCCGTGCTGTAGCTCCGAAGGTCATGAGTTCTAATTCTGTTTCTTACTTGTTCTTGCTTGCTCTCTCACTCTCTCTCCCCAGTCCTTTTGATTTCTACGGGCTTTCTTACTCATAAGTGTTAAGATAGGGTGTGTATTTTCCTGTGAGTGTAAAAGCAAAATCCTGAGAGATAGTCCCCTAGGGTTAGTGATGCTGTGCCCCGATCATGGGAGGAGGGGGTGGCGCCCGTCACTGGCGTGCTCCGATCTTTCCCTCAGCGCGCATCAGGAGTGGCCGCTCCCTGCCTCAGCCACCAGCAGGCAGGAGGTAGCGGTTCGGCCACTGGCTGGGGTCCCAAACCGACAGAAGTGGCTGATAAATGTGGACCCATGTCAAAGGATCAGGGTAAAGGAAAGAAGGAAGGACCCCTTGCTTGCATCTCTGAACTGTTTTTATTCCTCCCCCTCCCCGTGCAGGGAGCAGCGCAGGTGCTACAGCATTGTGGCTTGAAGAGGGGGCAGACGCAAAAGGGCGCAAAACAAAGAAAAACTGCAGCTTTTAAGGGGGGAGCTGTCTCCCGGAAGGAGACTGCCTAACAATGAACCAAGGGCAAGATAGGAGGGGTATGGGGGGATATATGTAAACATAAACCAGTAGAGAAGAGGAAGAGAAGGATGCATACCAATAAGTGAAGGGAAATATGATAAGTGACAACAAAGCTTCTAGATAAATGGGTGTAGAAAATTATGACAGACAAGCTTCAGGGGCAGGGTTTTGGAGGATGGACAGGGAAGGACCTGGAAATATCATAACTTACATGGAGAAAGGTGGGAAGACAGGTGGGAAACAACTTTAGGGAGAGACTATTAGGAAAGCTGAACAGGGTTGAATAGGAACAAACAATTACAACATTTTAAAGAAATTCTTAAACAAATAAACTTCAAAACCCCACTGCCACAGGTTAATATTGAAAAACTGGGGGGACCTGATGGGTGGAGAGTCATTGTTTTTTAAATCCAAAATTATCAGGCTTTCAGGAAAAATGTAGCCAACATATGATCTTGATAACAACAAGACATGGGCTAAATTCAGTCGCTTTGATAAGAGGCTAATATAAAGCTTGATATCCTGCATACACAAGGGCAAATATTTTGACGAATTAGAATATGCTAGATTTTTTATGGTTTTAGCATGTCAGCAAAGCCCATCAGCAAACAAAAGGAACAGCACGTATTGGTTTTAAAGACAAAAGAGGGGAAAAGCAAAAAAGAAGATCCGATATTGAATAGCAAATGGTAAAACCAGGAGGAGGCGGAGTTAGATCTAGTCACTGCCGCTTTGACCGCAGGGCCAGTGGTGCTCACGCCCGGCTCCTCAACACACACCGGTCGGGCCGCCGCCCCCGCTGCCACCTCCGCTGTCATCACAGCAAGGAATGAAGGTGGGGGGAAGGGAACAGCCAGTGTGTGCAGCCCCCAGCACTGCCCCTAGAGGAGGAGCCGGGGGGCAGAGCCTTCTGCCGAGAGGGCGGAGAGGGGCCCACCCATGGAGGGAGTGGTGCCTATTCTGCTCTCAGGCCTGTGAGTTTCCATAGAAACGCCGAGCACTGGGGAGCTGCCTCAGGAGATGACGTCATAAAAGTGCAAAGGCACCCAGCCCAGGTCAAGCAGCATTGTAAGTCATGCTTGAGGATTCCTAGAATAGAGACTAATCAAAGTAGATGTACTACAGCAGACTCAACAAAGTCAGACAGGTCTTGCTCAAGTAGCTCTGAGGAGGAGGATGCGATGGTTGCTGCCCTAAACAGGTGAAGGAGGGGAAAGATAGCGAGAAAAGCCATCAAAGAATTCAGCCCAATTGCCAAACGTACTGGGTCAAAAAGGAAAAAGGAAAAGAACTGGTTTTGCAAGCCCTGTTATGACAAGCAGTTGGCAACCAGGGGCCAATATATGTTAAGGTTCCATACTCCCTTACTGAGCTGGAACAGTGGAAAACTACTGTGGGGAAATATAAAGAGAATCCAGATAAGGTGGCAAAATTAGTAGAAAGGGCAATTAATTCACAAAACCCTGACTGGGCTGATTTGAACTCTATGTTAGACACATTACTTGATCCCACTGAGAGACGAATGGTTAATAAAGCCATCATGTCAGTAGAGGCTAGCATAGCAAATGGGTTGACTAAAGGCATAGTTACACAGATATTTCCCCTTGAAAACCCGGGGTGGGATCCAAATGTACCAGAACATATGGCAAGGTTAAAACTATATCAAAGCCTTGTGGTACATGAGTTAAAACATGGTGTCCTTAAAGCTGTTTTTTTTACATAGTTTAAGAGAAACTGCCATCAAATATACAGATCTAGATCCTGAATCATCTGTTGGTGAACCACATCTGGTTCTCTTGTTTATGGATCAAGCTACAAACTATATAAGAAGAAAGCTGCAAAAGATAAGAGGAGGTTCGAGACAAAGATAAGATGCTAGAAGTTGCCTGCAAGGTTTTGCAAGACAGGGACCCAACTGAAAGAGTTAAATCCCAACCTAGTAAGAAGGCTGCTAAGGAAAAGTCACCCAAAAAAACTTCCCCTACTGAGAAAGATCAATGTGCATATTGTAAAAAGTGGGGACATTGGAAGAATGACTGTCCCCTGTTGAAAGAATAATCCCCGGTTCCCCAACTCACAGTAGTACAAAGATCAAGCAGCTCAAGCTCCAAGTGGTGGGGACTGAACACTACCCCGCACAGCGGAACCTTCAGTTGTAGCTAAGCTGGGGAAAGATGACATCAAAATTTTGGCAGATACTGGAGTGGCATTTCCTGTGTTAAATACCTTAGAAGGGAAACTGAATCACAATACTGTACATGTTGTTGGGGTGACCGGAGTAAATGAAGCACGGCCTTTCTTCCAACCTTTAAAATTTACACTAGGGAAGCACTGGATAACTCATCAATTCCTCTATATGCCGAATTCCCACAAACCATTGCTGGATAGGGATTTGCTAGAAAAATTGGAAGCAGAAATTAAATGCAAAAATAGAAAAAGGGTGTATGTTGCGGTGTGTTGTAATGTCCTGTTTTAGACTTCCAGGTCACCTCCCAGGTGTGGCAATACGTTTCTTCCCCTTCCCCCCTCGCCCCCTGCTGGGCTGTCAATCAGTTTTAACATTCCAGCAAGGCATCGTGTGGTTCGTCACTTTCAAAGTATGCCCATCAGGCCTGGGGGTCATTGGCCTGTCTGGGTGTCCCTCGTCCCTTGAGACCCTGCCCCTCCCACCTGGTTGGTGGCTCACCTGTCCCTCCCCTTACCCTGTCCCTGAGCTTAAAAGCCGAATCAAGCCATGCGGTTGGGATTCTGTTGGAGCTGTTGCCAAGATTCAGACCTCTGTGACCATGGAATAAAGCTCTGGATATAACCCTCCAGCAGAATCCGTCTCCTTCTTCCTCACCATTAGCCTGAAGCCTTCTCTCCTAAGGTAAACGGAGTTCCTACCAAGCCTGGACTTGTTCAGCTGCCCAGCTGCAACCACCAGAGAGCTAAAGGTGTCTCTGGGGTGATACGCCACAGTTTCCGCCTTTGGCCCAGCAGCAAGGGTCCGACCGGCCCAGGCACAATCTACCTGGTAATATAGGGATTCATATTCCAATATATTGGCGTCCCAACATGGGCAAAGCGACTCTGCAGCCCCAGAAAGACTCTCAGTACCTCGGGCAGGTTTCGGCTGCCGTGCATCCAGCTGAAAGAGCCTTGGTTGCAACGCTCTCAGTTAGAGACTTTGGGATTTATCCCAGAAGAAGTTTCGTGGACTGTTCGGTGCCTCTGGAAAGCCCAGCTCCTTTCTGGTGAGCAGATTTTCCAGAGGAAGGACAGGGTAGCCTCTCCTGCCCATAGAGGGGTCCTGTTCCGGTGAGGAGACCTGCCTGAACCTTGCCAGCTACAGCTTCCATTTCGGGTGAGTATCTCTGCTCTCGGTGGAGCAGAAGCTCAAAAAACAGACTCTGCCGCGAGTTCTGTTCCTTTTTTGCCTTTGCATTTTGGCTGCACAGCCCCGCAGAGGGAATCCATTGCGTTCTAGGCTTTAGCTTTCTGCCGCGTGTGTTGCTCTCTTTTGGAATTCGCACCGGAGTGGGATTGCTCTCTGCTCTTCCCCCCAGCTCGGCAGCGCAGCGTGCTCGGCTCTCGGTGCAGGGGAGGGGGGCTCTCTACACGTGGCCGGGGGGATCTCTCTCGGTGCAGGGCGGGGGGGCTCTCTACACGCGGCACAGGGCGGCCCCGATATCGGCTTGCCACATGGCGTGCAGGGAGGCAGCTCGCTCTCAGGTCTGAGGGGGAGGCTTTGTCTGTCTCGACTGGGCAGGGCGTGTCCCAGCTCCCTGCTGCTGCCCGGGAATTTTAAAAGCAGTATATACAGCTGCATTGTAAAGCTTTTGTCTGCTCAATATTGCTTTCCTTTCTGTGGTGTTTTTTTTTAGAAATCGGTAGCTGATTTTGGCTTTGTTTTCAGTCAGGCGGGATTTTGTACTTTGCCTTTTACATCTAACATGGGTTCAAATCTTAGCATTGTACAAAAAGGAGTGTATTATCATATTGTTAGCATTTTAGTCAGTGGTAATGTGAAATTCTCAAAAGGAAAATTGAAACAGTTTATAAGATGGCTTTTTCTGCACTTTCCACAAATGTCCCCTGAATAAATCCACAATATTCAATTCTGGGATAACGTAGGGAATGAATTGATAAACTTAGGACAGTCTGGCAATACACTCTCAGCTAAATTTGTGTTCTGGAGTTTACAAATTCGAACAGCCTTGCTCAAACAAAAGGAATTGGAGAAAAAGCCAAATGTAAAACCATGTACCTCTGCTCTCCCTGTTTCTCCCTCTCCTAGCTCTAAACCCCCTAAACCTCTTTCCCCAAAACTTGGTATTTTAAAGAGAGCACACTCATTGGGAAGTCGACTGAGAAGCCTGAGAAGCCCTGTCCACAAGGCCCTGGCCAGGCTGCGTGGAACCTTTCCCAATGCCCTGTGTCCCCTCCCCTGAAACCCAGAGCACGTGTCAGCTTTCCAGAGAGCAGTGATGCCCAAAATGGCCCCCAGTCCCTAGGAGGTCCACAAGATGGTGGATGCCACGTGGCATCTTTCCAAACCTGGTCTTCTTCTTCCCAAAATCCTCTTAAGCATTCAAAAATTCCATCCCCATCCCCCTCTCCTCCTGTTCCTCGTGACACCTTCCCCCCTCCCCCTCCCTTTCCTGCAGTACCCTCAGCTCCACCACTCTACTCCTCCCGGGGGGCGTCTGCTGACGTGATGTCACCAGGTGTTGCCGCCCCCTTCCAGCCCCTTGACCCCGTCCCCTGTTCCCACGGTATCCCCGCCCCTTGCCAGTCCCCTGTCTCCGCTCCCTGTGCCCATTCCGTCCCCGCCCCCTCCCCGGGTTCCCACGGTGGGGACACACCCACTGCCTGTCCCCAAACCTGTATCTGTGATCCCAATGCTTCTGATTCAAGGGATACAGAGCAGGGAACAGCAGACCCAATGCATACTCCCATGTTGTAACTGGCTCCTGTTACGTTTCAGCCTGCAGCAAAGGGGGGAGCAGCCCCAACTGCTAATTGGAGTTCTTTTGGATGACAATTGATTAAAGAGATCTGTAAATCTCATAAAGAATATGGTCCACACAGTCCATATTTCCGTGGCCTTTTAAATTCTGAACTCAGTAGGACTGTGGTGATTCCACATGATTTAAAACAGCTTTTTTCCTGTCTCATGACCTCCACGGAATTCAAAATATGGGAAATAGCATGGAAACAACTGCTAAAAGACGCTCTCCCAGGCTTGCATGCTGATCCAAACACAGCGAAGGACAACAGTGGTAACCCTATCACCATTGAGCACCTCTGTGTTGAGGGCCAATGGTCTTCACCCTCAATCCAAGCTACTGCAATTCCTGCAGAAACACTCGAGAAAGTAAAAGAAGCAGCTGAAAAAGCATTCTTTACCCTCCAACCTGAGGGGCCTTTTGAGCCCTATAGTAAAATTAAACAGCTACCATCAGAGCCTTTTTTGAAATTTGTAGAAAGGTTAACTAGAGCCATTGAAATACAAGTTAAAAAAGAGAATGCTAGAGAAGTGGTTTTAGAGGAAATGTCATTTACAAATGCAAATGAACAGTGTCGAGCGGCAATCCTGAGCCTTCCTATAGAACCTCCCCCCACACTAAAAGATATGCTTCTAGTGTGTAACAGGAAAGTGCCTCTGATGAGTGTGGCTGAAGACACCAGACCAAGGCTGCTGCCAAGACCACCTCAGCGTGTCACCGTTGCCAGCCCTGCGCCTTTCTCTCAGCACAGCAGTACCCTGGGCAGCAGCGGAGACCAGCAATGGCTGAGCCCACAAAACCATGCCTGCTTTGTAACAACCTAGGGCACTGGAGTAACCAGTGCCCCCTGAAAAGGAAATTTGATGAATTTAGAAATGGCTGGGGAGGAGAACTACAAGCCCTCCCTGGGGGTCAACAACAACAAAAAAACTGAAAAGGGAGCGCCCGCCTGCCAGGCGCACAGACACAAAAAGAGCAGGCCAAGGGAATAAGGGTAGCAAAACAAATCAAGCGTGCGATAATATTAACATTTGTGTAAGTGAAGCAGGTGCTTCAAAGACCAGGTCTGCTGGTCCACTGTTGAAAGTGAAACAAAACAACCTTTGTTAAGATTTTGGTGATCCTATGTTAACCACGTCTTCTGTCAATGAGCCTTACAGGTTGCAGCTGACAGAGTCACTCCACCTGAAGGACACTAACTTGCATTTTGTCTCTGTCAATCCTGAAGAGAAGGGTACTTGGAACCGAATTTGTTGAAAGTACATCGTCACTGGGGACACCAAACACACACCACAAGAGATTGAAATTGCTCCAGCAATGACATCAGATCCTGAGCATTTCGTTCTCGGGCTGCACTGTTTCCACCCACCTCTGTTTCTTCCCAAGAGACAAATTGTTGCACAAGCTATCCCTGTGCCATATTTACCTGAAAGTACTGAAAAACAAGGGCCCACAGTCGCCCGGGTCCAAGTTATTGGGAAAGACAAACCCAAATTATGGTGTAATGTCAGTGGGGGTGGGGAGTCAAAACGCATCGAGATGCTTGTAGATACAGGTGCAGACTGCACAGTGATTCCAGTACAAAACTGGCCTGCACATTGGCTTTTGCAAAATGTTGCTGGTCATCTTCAAGGTGTAGGAGGTCTGCAATTGGCAAGACAATCCAAAAGCATTATTCAATTTGAGGGACCAAACGGACAATTGGCAAATATCCGTCCATTTGTGTTAGATTATTCGGAACCTTTGTTAGGGAGAGATTTGATGGCCCAGTGGGGTGTCACAATTGATATTCCAGACTCTCCACAGCATATTTGTACAGCAGTCATTGAACAACAGTGCTCCACTGTCGCAGACATTTCTCCACAGAAATCCTTTCTTTTGGATTTCTGCGTCTTCTGGAGGCCAGAGGCCTCAGAAGACAAGGTAAACAATTATTATCAGCTGCTGGGGAATGCAACAGGGGCACCTATTTTGATTGGTGATTGGTTCATGTTCTATGTTTATAATTAAGGGCCAATCACCAGTGCAAGCCAGGGGACTGAGTCCTTGGCCACAACTTTGTTTTAGATTCTTTCTATCTATTCTTAGCCTACCCTAGCTGTTCTGCAAACCTCTCTCTATATTCTAATTAGCATAGTAATAATGTATTATATATAATATCTTAATAAATCAAGCCTTCTGATTCAAGAAACAAGATTCACCGTCTCTCTCTCACCAGCTGTGACCCACGCAGGAGCAGTAATACCCCACCCTAAAACTGAAGTGGAAAACAGACAAACCAGTTGACGTAAAACAGTGGCCGCTCAGTAAACAAAAAATAAAGGTGCTTGAGGAACTAGTGGAAGAGCAACTAAAAAAGGGCCACATTGTGGAGACCATGTCCCCATGGAACTCTCCAGTGTTTGTCATCCAAAAAGCTGACAAAAAGAGATGGCAACTTCTTCACGACCTCCGACAAATTAATAATGTAATTGAAGATATGGGTTCTCCCCAACCTGGTATGCCATCCCCAACAATGCTTCCTCAAGATTGGAAATTAGCTGTTATTGATATTAAAGATTGTTTTTTCCAAATCCCCTTGCACCCTGATGATGCACCGCGTTTTGCATTCTCGGTCCTTTCCATCAACATGGAAGCCCTTATGAAAAGGTAACGTTGGACTGTTCTTCCTCAGGGATTAAAGGTATCTCCAGCTATCTGCCAGTGGTATGTCTCTTCCCTGCTTTCCCCAGTGCGTGCAGCCGCAGAGAAGGCCATCATCTATCATTTACATGGATGATATCCTTGTGTGTGCCCCCAATGATGATTTACTCACACATGCACTTTACCTAATGATCGATGCATTGATTGTTGCAGGGTTCGAGCTCCAGGAAAAGAAAATTCAAAAGATGCCACCTTGGAAGTATTTGGGCTTAGAAAATGGAAATAGGACCATTGTTCCTCAAAAACTAGAAATCAATCCAAGGATCAAGACCCTTGCGGATATCCACAAGTTGCGTGGGTCTTTGAATTGGGTAAGGCCATGGCTCGGTCTGACTAACAAAGACTTTGCCCCTCTTTTCAATTTATTGAAAGGGGGAGAGGACCCAGGTGCTCCTAGGTCTATTACCCCAGAGGCACGGAAAGCTCTAGAAAAGGTTCAGATTGCAATGTCCACAAGACAGGCCAACTGATGCCAGCCTGACCTGCCATTCAAATTTATCATCCTAGGTAAGTTGCCACACCTCCACAGAATTATTTTCCAGTGGGAGGAAAAACAAACACCTAAGGCAAAGGACACACCAAAAAAGGACCGGGACCAGAGGGACCCTCTCTTGATCATAGAATGGGTTTTCCTCAGTCACAAAAGGTCCAAGAGACTGACAAAGCCTCAGGAGCTGGTAGCGGAACTGATCCGGAAAGCAAGGACCCGGATCAGGGAGTTAGCAGGATGTGATTTTAAGTGTATTCACATTCCAGTTGAGTTAAAATCGCGTGTAAATACTATGAAAATACTGGAACAATTGTTTCAAGAAAATGAAGTGTTGCAGCTTGCTCTGGATTCCTACTCAGGACAAATTTCAGTAGCGCGGCCCGCTCACAAATTGTTCGAACAAGATGTTCGATTTACCTTAAAACTGAGAAGTGCTCTAAGTAGGAGTCCTTTAAAAAGGGCTCTAACTGTCTTCACAGATGCATCCGGGAGGTCCCACAAGTCCGTTATGACTTGGAAGGATCCTCAAACCCAGCAGTGGGAGACAGACATTGCTGAGGTAGAAGGTTCACCTCAGGTTGCTGAATTGGCTGCGGTTGTTAGGGCCTTTGAAAGGTTCTCAGAACCATTCAATCTGATTACAGACTCTGCATATGTGGCAGGAGTAGTATCCAGGGCAGATCAAGCAATACTGCAAGATGTGTCTAACATCGCACTTTTCGAATTGCTCTCAAAACTGGTAAAGTTAGTCACTCACCGAGAGCAACCATTTTATGTGATGCATGTCAGGTCACACACTGACTTGCCAGGGTTTATCGCTGAAGGCAACAGAAGGGCAGATGCTCTTGCTGCACCTGCAGTGATGGCCACTCTCCCAAATGTTTTTGAACAGGCAAAAATCAGCCACCAGCTTTTCCACCAAAATGCACCTGGCCTGGTTCGTCAGTTTAACATCACTCGAGAACAGGCCAAAGCGATTGTGGCCACATGCCCAAATTGCCAACAACATGCACTCCCTACAGTGAGTACGGGAGCCAACCCAAGGGGACTGAACAGTTGTGAACTGTGGCAAACAGATATAACACACATACAGTCTTTTGGACGGCAGAAATATGTTCATGTTAGTGTAGATACCTTTTCTGGAGCGGTCTATGCTTCTGCCCACACAGGAGAATCATCTATCAATGCTATTAAACACCTCTTACAGGCTTTTTCTTTCATGGGCATCCCCAAGGAGCTGAAAACTGATAATGGGCCTGCTTATAAATCCAAGGAATTCGGGAGCTTCCTGCAGCAATGGGGAGTAGAGCGCAAAACTGGCATCCCCTACTCCCCTACAGGTCAAGCCATTGTAGAAAGAACTCACCGTGATATTAAAAGAGTGCTGGACCAGCAACAACAGGTTCTGAAGGTGGAACCTCCCCACATCCGGTTATCCAGGGCGCTACTCACAATCAATTTTCTGAATTGTTCTTTTGACAGCTTGAACCCACCCATCCTACACCACT
Source organism: Melospiza georgiana (assembly GCF_028018845.1). Taxonomy (NCBI): domain Eukaryota; kingdom Metazoa; phylum Chordata; class Aves; order Passeriformes; family Passerellidae; genus Melospiza; species Melospiza georgiana. The sequence continues at coordinate 9,261,885 of NC_080464.1, read as the reverse complement.
TTGGGGGGAGCAGTCATAGGTTGATCAAAGAAAAACCTCCAGTTTTAGTAAAGAACCCTGAGACTTGGAAAATGGTGGGACCCTACAAATTGGTTACTTGGGGACGTGGATACGCCTGTGTGTCCACCCCCTCTGGTTTAAACTGGGTTCCTTCCAAATGGGTAAAGCCCTATGTTCCCAAGGTCTCAGAGAAATCTATAGAAGCGCCCCAGGTTGCTCATGCTGGCTGGAGAAGGAAACGCCGTTTGCGTTCTCTGGAGGAAATTCCATTTAAGCCTCCTATCTGGAATAGTTTGCAATATATGTTTGTCTTAAGTTTCCTTTTACCGGTTTAGATCCTGCTGTTCGTGTGCAGTCTCGAGATGCCATGAGACCGAGCCTGCTTCTCGTCCTACTTGTGATCATTTCTCCAACGATCTCCTAGTTAGTCCCTCAGCCCAAAGCAAATGTATGGACCACTCTTGCCAGAGCCCTTGGACAAGATCACATTTGCCTCTCCACCGCGACAGCCTCTGACCCCCTGTCAACTTGCCTGGTGGGAGTTCCCTTTAAATCCTCAGAGTTCCCAAATGAAATGTGGAGTGCTTGAAATGAAGTTAACTTACTCGCACCTTCCCCTGGCTGTTACCCTGCTGACAATCCTTTACTGTTTTGGCTGAGTGGGCGAGAAAGTTACCAGTGTCAAAAAGAGAGCCACAAGAGTTCCATCTCTTAGACTCCATGAATGCAACCTTTTGCATTCACTTTAAATTCAATTGCCGCTTACCATATCATGAAGCTAAACCAAACACCTGTCCTGACCCTAGCAACCCACACTACACAGACAAGAACTGGTGTGAAAATTCAGTCTTAGTCATGCACTCATCTGGTGGTGATTACAAGCCTCGTGAACTCCCAAAAGGTGTGTTTTTTATATGTGGAGACAGAGCATGGGCAGGTCTCCCTCCTCATCTGGTCGGAGGTCCATGTACCTTTGGCAAGCTGAGCCTGTTAACACCAAATTGAACAAACCAAATACATTGGCAAACTAAAACCAACACACATACATTGGCTATCAAAAAAAGAGACCTAAGGCAATTAGACCCTGACTGTAATTCAGAAATTGTTCACTGGTCCAGACTTAAGGCCACGGCAATTACAGTCCTTCTGCCATGGATCTCGGCAGCAAAAAGCATGGGAGAATTAGGCCGATTGGAATGTTGGGTTGCAAAACAGGCAAACCTTACTTCTACTGCCCTGAGTGACCTCTTATCAGATGAGGAAATTACCAGGCATGCCACCATTCAAAATAGGGCAGCCATAGACTCTCTCCTCCTTCTGCACAATCATCGCTGTGAAGAATTTGAAGGACTCTGCTGTCTCGACTTGTCATCAAAGGCAGAGAATGTCCATGCCACAATTGACTAGATGAAAACCATGGTGAGCGACATCAAGAGAGAAACTGACGACTGGCTGAGTGGCCTGTTCAATGGCTGAGGACTCTCGGGCTGGTTGGGATCTATTCTGAAAACTGCGTTTTTAGTGCTGTTTATTTTAGTTATAGTTATTGTAGTTGTTATTATTGTTTTTGGGTTAATCAAACGCATGGTCCTCAAGTTAATTTCAAGTTCATCTCCCCCTCCTGAGGTCTACCATTTAGAAGCCCTCAGAGCTCCAATGGATGACCTGGAAGCCTCAGTGGAAAACACTGACCCTCCTGTAGAGGAAGAACCGATTTACCAACCATGGTATGGCAAGCATTCTGCACCACAAACACAGTCCGCTTCTTTTTTAAAAAAAAACTAGGGGGAGATGTTGTGGTGTGTTGTAATGTCCTGTTTTAGACTTCCAGGTCACCTCCCAGGTGTGGCAATACCTCTCTTCCCCTTCCCCCCTCGCCCCCTGCTGAGCTGTCAATAAGTTTTAACATTCCAGCAAGGCGTCGTGTGGTTCGTCACTGTCAAAGTATGCCCCTCAGGACTGGGGATCATTGGCCTGTCTAGGAGTCCCTCGTCCCTTGAGACCCTGCCCCTCCCACCCTGTTGGTGGATCACCTGTCCCTCCCCTTCCCCTGTCCCTGAGCTTAAAAGCCGAATCAAGCCATGCGGTTGGGATTCTGTTGGATCTTTTGCCAAGATTCAGACCTCTGTGACCATGGAATAAAGCTCTGGATATAACCCTCCAGCAGAATCCGTCTCCTTCTTCCTCACCATTAGCCTGAAGCCTTCTCACCTAAGGTAAACGGAGTTCCTAACAAGCCTGGACTTGTTCAGCTGCCCAGCTGCAACCACCAGAGAGCTAAAGGTGTCTCTGGGGTGGTACGCCACAGTTTCCGTCTTTGGCCCAGCAGCAAGGGTCCGACCGGCCCAGGCACAATCTACCTGGTAATATAGAGATTCATATTCCAATAGGTGTACAAATTGAAATTCCTGAATCTAAATTTGTCAAAGTCACTGCACTTTTTATACAGGACAAATGTGGTAAAATCCTCATTGAAGTTGAAAATGCTGTGAACCCAATAGTGTGGGCCAGTGACATCCCAGGAATATCCAAACAAACAGAACTAGTCAGTATTATGCTCAAACCAGGAGCCACACTGGTAAGACAAAAAAATTACCCTTTTAAAATTAGCAAGTTGTAAGGGATTGGCATCTGTAACAGAAAAATTTCTCACCCATGGTTTATTAATGCAATGTGAGTCCAAATACAACACGCCAGTACTTGCAGTTTAAAAAGTTGATGGTAAGAGTTACCAATTAGTGCAAGATTTAAGCGCAATTAACAAAATTACAGAGGACATACACCCAGTAGTAGCCAATCATTATACACTTTTGACCACACAGACAGATGAATTAGGGTGGTTTACTGTTGTTGTGAAGCACAGACAAACGACTCTTCAACTAATTGAAGTTGAAAAGAAGGGTATTTACTACAGCACTGGACACATGTGGAAGAATGTCCAAAGACGTGCAAAAAAGTCACAAATTTCTGCTCTCTATTTATCCAAAAGGATTTTACATATTCAAAGGGTTTCCAGGATGATTTCTATGATGCTTATTTACATAAACATTAGCTCTTGCCTGGTATTATAATTTGCTGATTATCCATAATGTCTGTGCAATTGTCCTCTTTAATTGGGTTGGTGGGCTTCTGGGGAGGAAGTAAGACGTTTTCCTCATGGTAAACTCTTCGCCCATGCCAAGTTGACAGGGTTCTTGACTTGCTGGTCACATTCCAAACCTCCTCTCATTCTTAGAAGTCAGTGATATTTATGGCTCCTGCACTCTTACAATGCTCCATATATCACCTGTCATTCCCAACCCTGTTTCAATTATCCCCACCTGGTATCGATTGATTTCCTTGTTAAGCTGTAATTCCAGTATATGATCTTTGCTAACTATATTTCTAACGTAACACCTCGACTCAGTTGACCTGAAGGATGCCTTTCTGCATTCCTGTGCACAAAAAGGCCAAGAACTTTTTGCTTTTCAGTGGGGTAATCTGGAGACAGGGAGGAAGAGTCAACCTACTTGGACAGTTTTACCCTAATGTTTAAAGAATAGCCCAACAATATTTGGAAACCAGCTAGCAAAGGAATTAGAAGACTGGAAAAGACAGGAGACAGAAGGAGTTATTCTTCAATATGGGGATGACATCCTGATTGCGGCTAGAACCAGAGATGACTGCATACAGCTCACCATAAGTTTATTAAACTTTTTGGGACTGAGTGGGTGCAGATTTTCTAAAGACAAAGCACACATTGCTAAATAAAAAGCAGTTTATTTGAGGACTGAGATCTTTCATGGACACTGACAGCTCAGCAAATAATGGAAAGAAGCTATCTCTCGACTCCCAGAGCCCCATACTGTAAGAGAGATGCAAGCTTGCCTGGGAATGGTAGGTTGGTGTTGTTTGTGGATAGCAAATTATGGACTGCTGGTAAAACCCCTATATGGAGCATTGAAAGCAGCTGAAAAAGGAATTATCATATGGACTTGTGGTGGGTTTAGTGTTGCCTAAACACTAGAGTATTCACTAGAATGTACTTATTTTTTGTTGTGATATAGGATTAGGAGAAAGGTAAAGTGGGCTCAAAACTTTAAAAGGGTATAAAGAAAAAATTATTAACAGTAACTGAAAGAAGGAGTAATAAGAATTAGAACAAAACCTTCAGAATGCTTCTCTTCCCTCTACAACTTTTTCTTTCCCACCAAAGATGTAAAGAAACAAAACTTAAAATTTTAGTTAGTTTGCCACCTCTGAAATAGTCTTTTTTCCGTTTACTTAGGGAGAGAAGTCCTGCTTATTAATGTTATGGAGACTTCTCCACAAGAAAATAGTTTTTTCGTGTCTCTCTCTATGGATAGCAGCCGCTTGGGGAAATTTGCAATTGTGAAATCCCTCTCATTTTCTAAAAGCTTTTCTTACAGCTGTGTTTATGGGCCATGTCAACTTATGAGGTATTGTTTTAAAGATGAGCTGTTCAAAGGTAAAGGTTCTCATCATCTATCTCTGAAATCTTCTTCTTCTTGGGGGCACAGGATCTTCATTACTCTTCTCTATTCAAACTTCTCATAGGATTACAGCTACTTTAACATCTACTTACTTTAACATGAAGGCCTTTGTTCGATATCTACAATTTGAACATTTTAATCTCCCTATACCTTCATGAGTTATAGGGAAAAAGAGTCCGTCCTTCTCCATATCTCTATAAGAGGATTTCAGCCTAAAACTAAAGACGTCTCCTCATCCCTCTCATCAGGGACTTGACTTCTTCTTTACTGACCTTGGTGTCCCTTTTTTGGCGACCTCTACTTTGCATGATAGCTACTTCTGTGGGTTTCACTATTGGGTTCACAGCATTTTCAACTTCAATGAGGATTTTACCACATTTGTCCTGTATAAAAAGTGCAGTGACTTTGACAAATTTAGATTCAGGAATTTCAATTTGTACACCCTTTTTCTCTTTTTACATTTAATTTCTTCTTCCAGTTTTTCTAGCAAATGTCTCCTGAACAATGGTTTGTGGGAATTATACATTTTATTGTTTTGAAAAGGCAGGTGTACACTAAGGAAGGCAGGAGCCTTCCTTGAAATGGAAAATGGAAACCCCCTCCCTCTGAATTTATATAATTTTTGAAATTAAGAGGCTCTCAGGCAAAAATATGGGAATAGGAATAACAGTTCTTTACTAGGAAAATTAAAAATACAAAGGCAATAGCACAAACAAAAAAAAAACACCCTGACAGAATACAACCTTACACGCTGTGGTTCATGGTGTTGGTAGCAGTCTGAATGGTCACTGCAGTCCTCCTGGCAGGACAAGTGTGGTTCTGTTGAAGCAGTGTGCAGCGGTCAGCGGCCTTAAAATAATGTCCGTCCGGCTAGCAGGGTGGCCAGCGGGCAGCTGCAGCGGTGGGGAGTCTACCCCGGTGGCAGGGCCCCAGGGTTGCTCCTACGGACGCCCCTTGGTGGCAGTGTCTTTGGGCTGCGTCCGTGTGGATGAGATCACGTTGAGAGTCCAATACCAAGCTGCAAGGAATGACGAGACGAGAGACGGACACTCTCTGGGGACGGTCAGGTTTATTGCCTAGGGAGGCCAGCCAGGGAGTGACAATCTGGCTTGGCTTGCACCTAACGTAAGTCCAACAGGGAGTGACCACAAACAACGAGTGCAACAGAGTTATAAAGGGGGGTGGAATCCAGGGGAGGGTTTCAACCAGAACCAATCCAGGGCATAGAGGGAGTGAACTTATGATAATAGACAGTAAAGGGAGACCAATCGATACATAACAAAGGAGGGGCCCCGGTCCCACAGCCAATCATAACTCCCAAAGTGAGGAACCTTCTAGAAAATTAGGTTGAGTAGGGAGTGACTGGCAGGGCCCAGGGTGGGAGGAGTATGCTCTATGTAAGGAAACAAGGGGAGGGGAACTGGGAGTTTACCAGGGGATTGACATAACTCAAGGCGGGAGTAACCAAGGCAACAGAATGACTGGCAACACAGTGGCGGGAAAAACAGTTGAGGGCAGAACCATTATACAAAATGGGGGAGCAATTAAACAAACTAACCTAACACACTACAACAGCAGTGATCCTGTAGAAGGGTGTAGTTTTCTTCTGAAGGTCCAGTGGTGGTCTAGATGGGCTTGGTCTTCCTCTGGGAATCCAGTGGAGAAGAAAGGTGCTCCTCTGGGAATCCAGTGGGGGAAGGCTGTTCTAGTGTTCCAAAACTCACATCATATCCAGGTAGGAATGCTTGGCTCCTCCCTGAGCGGAACATCTCACAATGGGATGATGTAATTTTATCAGTCATGCAGTGACACTCAATGGCCCATTACCAGAAGATATCTGCCCAGAGGGAGGATTGGTTGTGGAAGAGATAAACTGCCCAATTAACAGAAGATAACTGCCCCACCCCTAACAGATGGGAAATAGAACACACACACATATCTTACAACCCGGGACAGGCATATAAAGGAATTAATGAATTACCCAGTGCTTCCCCAATGTGAATTTTAAAGGTTGGAGAAAAGACTGTGTTTTGCTTACTTCTGTCGCCCCAAGAACATGTACACTATCGTGACTCAGTTTCCCTTTTAAAAGTATTTAACACAGAATATGCTGCTCTGGTATCTACAATAAATTTGGTATCATCTTTCCCCAGCTTAGATATAATTGTAGGCTCTTCTGGGGGAGAAGCCTTTGGTCCCCATCACTCTGAGCATGAGTCTTCTCTCACTGTGAGTTGGGGAACTGGGGGTTTTGGTTTCAACATTGGGCAGTCATTTTTCCCATGTCCCTTTTTCTTACAGTAGTCATACTGATCTCTGTCCGTAAGGGAAGATGTTTTCTTGGATGACTTCTCCTGAATCTCCCTCTTAGTAGTTTGGTCACTTGGGTCCCTGTGCTGATATACTTTCCAGGCCACTTCTAGTGTTTTATCTATGTCCTGAACCCCATCTTGCTTTTGCAGCTTTCTTCTTACATCATTTGTAGCTTGACCCATAAGCAATAGAACTAGATGGGCTTTCTCATCAGCTAGATCAGGATATAGGTGTGTATATTTGATGGTAGTTTCTCTTAAACTATTTAAAAATCAGTGGGAGGTTCATCATAGTTTTGCTTTACTTTGTAAATCTTTGACCAATTAAGAGCTTTAGGGACACCATGTTTTAACCCATATACCATGAGATTTTGATATCGCTTTAATTTTGCCATCTGTTCTGGCACATTCGGGTCACACTTAGGGTCATCTGATGGAAAAACCTCAGCAACTGTGCCCTGGGTCAATCCGCTTGCTATCTGTGCCTCTACAGAAGTTCTAATAGCTTTATTAACCATCTGTCTCTCAGTGGGATCAAGCAATGTTTCCATCATGGTTTTCAAATCAGTCCAGTCAGGGGTTTGTGTGTTAATTGTTCTTTCTACTAAATTTGCTACTTTATCTGGATTTTCTTTATATTTTCCCACAGTGGTCTTTCACTGCTCTAACTCTACAAGAAAGTACAGAACTTTTATATATATTGGCCTCTGATTGCCAACTGCTTGCCGTAGCAATGCTTGTAGAACCGGTTGTTCCCTTTTTGACTGTGGAAAACACCGATCACTTGTTTTTAAAATTTTTAAAAGTTTAATAGTAATAAAATGGTTTAAAAAATAGTAACACAATTAGACTAATAACAATTTGGACAAATTGAATTAGGACAATATGAGACAATAAAAGCAAGGAGTTATGGACATCTGGGTATCTCTTTCTGGGCATCATGAGCCTGAAAAAGGACCCCCTCTAACAAAGGATTAACCCTTAAGAACAATAGCCTGTTGCATATTCATACACTTCATACATGATGCATAAATTCCATTTAAATACAGGATTTTGTCTGGTCATTGTCAACGTCTTCCTTCTAATCCTAACAGCGCCTTCGAGGCGGGAAGAAGTTGGTTTCTTCTGATAAGAAGGCAATAAATTCTTTTCTCTGAAAGATTTAGGTCTCCTGTGGTTGCTATCTGGTGCTAGTGCCTCATTCCTTTCTTAAAAAAAACCCCACTAACATAGTTCTTATTTTGACTACAAAAGTTACCTTTTAATTACAAGACTACATCTATTATTAAAATGCTAATACAGTACTACTAATCAATACATCAAAATACATATGGTAAATATCTGCGTAGAGCCATATAATATGCACTTTTCACATTGACCTAGTACGTTTGGCTATTAGACTACATTTCCTTATGGCTCTTCTTGCTATCTTTCCCTTCTTTCACCTGTTCAGAGCAGCTCTTGTCTCATCTTCCTCATCAGAAGAGCTACTTGAGTGAGAGCTGTCCAATCCTGTTGAATCTGCTGTGTTAGATCTCCCTCAATTAATCCCAGTACTAGGAATCACCACCCAGGATTTCCTCTGGCGTAGGGGCTGGGGGCGGTGTCCCTGGCCCTGCTCACTTCAATGACATCATCTCCTGAGCCAGCCCCCCCCCTCCATCCTGGTGTGCGATGTTGCTACGGAAACTCAAGGGCCTGAGAGTGGGACGGGCGTCACTCCCTCTGTGGGAGGTCCCCTCTCCACCCTCTTGGTAGATGGCTCTTCCCTCTGGCTCCACCTTTAGGGGTGGTGCCGTTGGCTGCACACATTGGCGGTCACCTCCCCTTGCCCCTGCCCACCTAGGAGCAAGCGGGGTAGGGTGGGAGAGCAGAGACTGGGGGTACGTCTCCCAAGGCTGTGGCAGTTGTGATGGCAGTGGTGGAGGAGCTGGAGCCAGGACAGGGCTGCGGCGGCTGAGACTGCAGTGGACAGGGTCCAACTGGGAGCCGACTGGGACACCTCTGCCATCCTCAGCTGCCAGGGCCAGCTCCCTTCTTGTTTTATTGGCAGGCGCCCTGCTTAACACCTTGGGCAGTCAAAAGTCTTCCCGAGGCAACACCCAAGATGGACAATGGTGACAAGTTTTTCAGACAGATATAAGTTTGGTCTATTTGCATATCAGGCATTAATCTTCCAATTACGGCTTCAGATAATGAAGTCATATTCCCTCAGTTTGATCTCCCCAATTCAATTTTGTTTATAATTTTTGGGGCCTGAGGCTGTGGCACGTCCTTGGATCACAGGCCAGGAGGGATTGCTTTGTCTAACTAAAATGTGAAGATGGTTTACTACACTTTATATGGAGTTTAGAACCATGCACTAGTGCAGTATACAATTTGAAAAATAGAAAAGCTAAACACTTAAGGCATCAGCTGTACTGAAATTAGTTAAGAAATCTTTGGTTTTGTGACTTTCTTATTTTAATTTCTGTAACTCTTATTTTAGCTGCTTTTAGTTTTAATCAGTGGTTAACTTTGGTCTAATAAATAAGATAGATGATATGGGGAAACTAGGGAGTAACTTAGGCTTAACTCTGATAAATTTACTGCACCTGCACTAAGGGGGTTGATACACTTCAGAAGTTTTAGTCTAAGGGGTATTGTTTTAGTTAGAGGAGCCTCCGAGTTATTTTGTAACTAGAGATGGATTTGATGTCTAGGTAAGCAATTAAAGCAACAACATAATAAGTAGTGTGAAAAATGCTTTTGTGATTCATGTCAATTGGCAATGGAATCAGCAAATGCTTGTATCTGCTGTGTCAAAAGCGGACATGTTCCCTGAGATAACTACAAAAAATGGTTTTGAAACTTTCTGACCAAATAGCCAAATAAAGCATCGAACAAAAAAAAAAAAAATAGAAGTATAGTAGAGTAAAGACATGAGGCAGCAAAAATGACTAATGCTTAGAATAAAATAGAGGAAACTGTTGTAAAGCTAAGGGATATTGCAACAAAGTGACTAAATGCTTATGTATAATAAAAAGCTCCATGCACTGGTACAAGAATAAAATTTTGTAGCAGACACCGGTGTAAGACCTCCCTCTAGACGATTACAAGAAGGACAGTAAGGCAATGACCACCTATGGGAATAAGAATCCCAATATTACCAGGTAGATTGTGCCTGGACCAGTCTGACACTTGCTGCTGGGCCAAAGGCGGCAACTGTGGTGTATCACCCCAGAGACACCTTTAGCTTGCTGGAGGTTGCAGCTGGGCAGCTGAACAAGTCCAGGCTTGTTAGGAACTCCGTTTACCTCAGGAGAGAAGGCTTCAGGCAATGGTGAGGAGAAAGGAGACGGACTCTGCCGGAGGGTTAATATCCAGAGCTTTATTCCATGGTCACAGAGGTCTGAATCTTGGTTACAGCTCCAACAGAATACTGAGCACATGGTCTGATTCACCTTTTAAGCTCCGGGACAGGGGGAGGGGAGGGGACAGGAGTGCCACCAACCAGGTGGGAGGAGGAGGGTCTCAAGGGACGAGGGACACCTAGATAGGCCAATGATCCCCAGGCCTGAGGGGCATCCTTTGAAAGTGACGAACCGAACCACACGACGCCTTGCTGGAATGTTAAGCCTGATTGACAGAATTCACTCAGCAAGGGGGCGAGGGGGAAGGGAGAGGGGTATAAAACAGGATATTACAACACACCGCAACAACCACCTGCAAAGATGATGAAATTGCTGATCCCAGCTTATTGATATTTGCTGACTTGGACTAATAAAAGCACACTGGAAAATGCTTTGTAGGCTTAAAACCAGTATATATACTCCAGTGAACTTCTAAGTGGCATGCAACGTTGGTGGAGTGGTGACTCCCTGGCCAACCAGTGCTACTTGCATGCTTTTTTTAAAATAAAAGATGTAAAAATCTGTTTGGCTATTGAAATTTTATATCAATGGGACGCCATAAGAAGGGAAGGTGCATGTGTGAGACTTTAAAGGTCATCCAAAGGACAGCGAGAAAGATGATAATATAATGAAATTCCAAGAAATTTTTATAAGACCCTCACCCAAAGCTACCAGAGAAGGATGCTAGATAGCTGTATTGCTCCACAGAAGAACAGGAAGAAGAAACACAATATTCCTGTGTCCTGGTTTAGGGCACTTTTTGGAGAAAAACCTTTAAAGGGGTTTCTTTTAGAAAAACAAATTTAAGTGGCCCCTCCTTTAACTGGTTCGGGAAAAATATTTCCTTGGAGAAAAGTGGAAAAAACTGTTTATTTAACAGGCAAAGCATTCATCAGCGCAAAAAATGAACAATATTAAACAATAAAACATCTTGCTGCTCTAAAAGAGATGACAAACTCAGAAAGTCCCCTTTGTGGACTGTAGCTTGGCTCACTCAGACTCTTATCAATCCCTCTGGCACTGGAAATGCCGCGGCCCAGGCCCATCCTGGTGGGCCACAGGTGTGAGCAGCCGGTGCTCTTCTGGGTGTTCAGTCCAGAGCAGATTTAAACAGGTCCAAAGAAAAAGAAAACCCACAGTCCAGGGAACTTCTGTGCCTCAGCTAGCTAAAAAGTAACTAAAAGCAAAGGAGAGCTCTGTCCTGCTGTCTGTCAGTCTGCAGACAACACAGTCCAGGAGCAGGATGTGGGGGAGCAAGTGCAGCGTCTGATAACAAACTGCGTGCTTCTTCTCTTCCCCTGTGGGATTCACATTCTCTGAACCTGAGAGAAGCAGTGAGAGAAGCAGAGAAAAGAATGATCAAAGCAATTCTTATCTTGTTTGCTGCTCCTGTGTTGTGCCAAAGTAGAATGCAATATGGAGATTGTTTACTCCAAGTGATGGTGTTTTGTTTCCTTGGCCTATCAGGGCCAAGCGCATGTCCAAACTGTCAGTCAGCAGACAGTCATAAGATTTGTTCAGTTGAGTGCTTGTGCAGTTTCAGTTTAGATGTACTGTAATATAGTGTAATGTAATATAGAATAATATAGTATAATAAAGTAATTAATTAGCCTTGTGACATCATGGAGTCAGATGCATCATTCTTCCCAGATGTCAGGTAAAAATTTCACCAATATCCTCCCGTTCACTCTCAGAACAAGTGTTAAAAGGTGCAAAAGTTATTATCCAGCATAAACAGAACTGACGACTGGGGATAAAACCATCATATAGCCAACCCAGGAAAACCTGCCTGAGATGAAACATGGGCCAAACTCAGAAGAGGGGTGCTAAAGTTTTATAGTGCATATAAACCTTTGAATCTTTCTTTCATTGGTCATTCTTGGTGAATAAATAACCGTTTGTCACCAATTGCTGGCCAGAATTGTTATTAAGGAATGTTCGCCCCACAACTGAGTTGTGGAAACTTAACTCTTTATCTCAGCTCTTTTTTTCAAAGAATAGAAATTCTGACTCTTCTTTCTTTGCAACAAGAGTCATGGTAAAAAAAAAAAAAGAAAAAGAAAAAAGCAAACTGATATTGCAATTAATTTTGGTACTTGTAGCACCATGGAAAATCAAACCTGGCATCCTAGGTAAAATCAGAAGAGCAAACACTAATCTAAGTGATGGCTTATTTAATTACGTTGGTTTTCTGGAAAAAAAGCAGTAAAAAAGGGGGAGCTCATACTGGTCGAAAAACAAACACATAAACTCCACATTACTGCATCTACTGTCAGTTAACAAATGTGATAGCAGCTACTCTAAATTACTAGAAATAGGGTTTGACTGGAAAATTATACAGATAGGCTGAACCCAATTTAACAAGTTACCCCAGGGGGAGAATCACTAAGGGATTACGTGCATCAAAATTGGGCTTTCATTAAGCAATGAGCTAGAGCAGGCAATGACATGGTCTTCTCTAGCCATAAAATGTGATCATTCTCTGAGAGAAGATGAAAAAGCATTGGTGGAGGTTCAGGAATGCCTGAGGATGTGTACTTGGCTGGAAATGGGCCCTTATCTGCTTAACCCTGTCCTTTTCTGGCATGCTGGGAATGCACTTGAGCCCTCCACATTAAGATTTTCAGTGACCATCTGGTAAGGACAGAGGTCTTCCACTGGGTAGCTTCAGAATTTAGTACTGTAGTGGATCTCCACAAGTCAAGGTTGAGGTCTAATTTACACCATGTCCCCCAGCCCTGAGCAGCTAGTGCAGGAAGGGACCCATCTTGAAATGAGGAATGGGCTGGACCTGTCAGCATTAATCACAGGGCTCAAAGGGCTCATTTCTGGGACTCACCTCACCTGAATTTCTCTACCCTGGGCTGGCAGGCACCCTTTTAGTCAGTGGAAAGAGCACCTCAGGGCATGATTGACTTATCTTGGACATCTTCAGGGAGTGAATCATACTTCTAAAGCTCTGTCTTTCCCTTGACTAAAGGTAATTTATGGTAACTGCTCAGGTGTCTCTTGCTCCTGAAGTTACAGCATGACAATAATGAACCTCACCACCAGAAAACAGCCAAAGAAGGCTGTGAGTCAGCCTCATGCAGGTGCACCTTCTCTCTTGCTAAGGCAAAAACCCCTCCAGTTCTGCTCCATGTAATCCTCTTTGGTGACAGCAAGCACACTCACAGAGGTTTTGATCAAACTATAATGGAGATATGCTTGGATTTTCCATGGGCAAAGAGGTCTCTTGAGTTAGAAAATCTCAGTTGAATTCCCTGGTTGATCTTGCTCAAGTGTGAGCATCTAGTGCATCAGGGGCTTTCTGACACAGAGACAAGGGGCTTGAGGCACCTGTTGACAGTGACTGAATATTGCTGCCAAATCTGCCAAATAACATTACTGGGAAGGATATATATGGGCCCCAATGTGAAATTATGTAACTCTCTGAGCCATTTATCAGTACACTCACAATTACAAAATGAATGAAGAAATAATAGTTATTGCAGTACCACCATGCAAAACATTTTGGTCCAGAAAAGGTAGCAGGTTATTGTAATTTCTTATTTGGTGGAAATGGGCATTTCTGAAAGGTGATTTGGTTTTCTCAAGGGCTCATGGGATTCTGGGGGTGGTACAAATTCAGGATGAAAAGCCTACCCCACTATGATGATCTTCTAGTCTGCTTTCTGCCAAATACAGACAAGGACTTCTGTGTGTTTCCAAGCCAAAGTGAAATAGAGATTTTTGGAGTTCACTTGAGTTAGTAATATGAATTAAACATCTAAATTTTAGCTTGTAGAATTATGTATTGAATTTTAACCTTTTACTTAAGAAACCTCTGCCATGGTACAAAGGGCATAGGAAAATGCAAATTTCGGAGATTTCTTGCATAAAGAACAATACTGGGAGAAGATCAAGGGATGCAAGGAAGCCAGTTAAAGGGGATCCTCTGTCTCCAAGCTCATCAAGACTGACAAGACGTACTCAGATAAGCACCAAAGGACCAAAAGCATACGCACAACGGAGAAATGTTCAAAAGTTCAATCATGAGGAAGACCACAATCTTCGGCTTCAGAGACCACCAAAGACCCCTGTGCGACCACCACAGCAAACAACGCATGCCCAGAAGGGCGTGGATCGATTTACCATGCGAAGCAAGGACAGGCGGGGCCAGGGGTTGAATATGCATGGAAAGGTTGAGCAATGTATTGCACATGGAACACCTTTGTGAATAAAGATGTGGCTCAGACCGAAGCTCAGGGCACAAGTTTCCACGAGAGCTATCTCGCTTGTGCCGGGCGCTGACATACATACCCACTTCGTAACTACATCAGATTGTGGCATCTATTTATTTTGTATATCGCTTCAAAATGACTTTGGACCAGCTATCCCAGTAACGCCAGGAAGGCAGATGTGCAACGCAACTGAGTAATATGAACCTGTGTTTGCAAAAATTATTTTAAAAATAGGTTTTTACATACATGATTGATCCCAAGCCCCTCCAATGCCACTCAGCTGCTTTATTCCTGTGAGAAATAGCTACTCACTTTTCATAGTTACGGAAGGTTTATTAAACATTATCAAAAATGCAACAGAAGACTGAATAGAGAAAAAAGGTTACGGCGCTGGGCGCAAAAGATTTTTCTCACCATGTTCTCTCTCTCACACAATGGAGGTTTCCCCTTTTTAACCCTTTTGCCCCTCCCAAAGTTCTGTCCATCAACCCCTTCTTCGCTCTCCAGTGGTGGAGATCTCTTCCTCAAATCCTGAGTGGAGGTCAGATGTTGTCATAATGACAAGCTGGCCCTCCGAGATGTCCCAACCCCAGCTGTCACTTGAAAACCACACAAGGGTGTAGAACATAACTATAAATCTATAAAATTTTTCTTAACCTATATACATGATATTTGTCTATTAATTGTGCGAGTCAATCATCGCATTACTCATCTATCACATTCCCTAGATAAGAAGTTAATAGTTATATGCATGAATGTCATGATCACTTTATTGACACACTTTCATTTCACTTCTCTTTATAACCATCACAAGAGTAAAGTCCAGAACAATTTTTCAGAGAAAAGTGACTACATTTTAAAAAGTAAAACAAATGCCATTACACAGAGTGCACTTGTTTGAGGTTAAGATTTTTCTTTTTTCTTTTCTTTTCTTTTCTTTTCTTTTCTTTTCTTTTCTTTTCTTTTCTTTTCTTTTCTTTTCTTTTCTTTTCTTTTCTTTTCTTTTCTTTCTTTTCTTTTCTCTTCTCTTCTCTTCTCTTCTCTTCTCTTCTCTTCTCTTCTCTTCTCTTCTCTTCTCTTCTCTTCTCTTCTCTTCTCTTCTCTTTTTCTCAGAGAATTTTCTCCCATTTGTTGCCTAAGAGATTGTAACGATGATACTTAA
Organism: Melospiza georgiana; assembly: GCF_028018845.1. NCBI lineage: Eukaryota > Metazoa > Chordata > Aves > Passeriformes > Passerellidae > Melospiza > Melospiza georgiana. The sequence continues at coordinate 9,246,303 of NC_080464.1, read as the reverse complement.
GAGACAAAAGATGTGCTGGTAGGAGGAGGAGAGGGAAGTTTGCAACCGGTCTCTGAGCTGGGTGGCTTTCTCTTGGGAAGTGCAGATCACGTGATTTTGGCTGGATGAGAGGGGCTGGACTCAGCTCTTGCTCACACTTGCTCTAAGGATCTGTTAGGAAAATTAATCCACAAACACCAGAGGTTTATGTCCAAAAAGGAGACAGAGACGTCCTTTCTGGCTTTATTTGAATAAAGGGGGAGGCCATGGGGCATTGTCCTGGGATGTCTCAAATTTTTGGAGGATGCAGCCTCTTTTTTATCCTAATTTCTCGGTCACATTTCCCTTCTCTCTTTCCCCATTGGCTGAGGTACTTGAGATGTAGACTCCCCAATACACCTGATCCCGAAGATTTCCCAAATATTTCCCTCTAATGTATAACTCTTCCTTTTAATTTTTAATTCTTACATAATTTAGGGGGTTTTCTTCCCCATTGTTTCTTTTGTGTCTCAATGTCTAATTTCGTTTATCAGCAAACCTAAAGTTTATTTGTAAAAGCAAATATCTTTTCCCATTCATCTATCAGTGGAATCCTTCCCATCGTTTCTTTTATCTTCCAGAGCTAGTTTTATCGACCAGCAGACCCACAGCTTGTTTGTAAAGACAAATCCTCTATTCCTCTCAAATTGGAGTGGACTGGTGTAGTTTCGGGTGTTGCGGCCCAGAGGATTCGCTGCCACTGTGGAGTTTTTGTCCTGCACTGCTTTCTCCTTACAATGGGTGACCTGCTTGCAAGAGCAGCTGTTGAACTGGGACCTTTCCAACAGCTGACCTCACTGGCTGCTTGTGGAAGCCCACCTGCCACTGCCTAGCCCTGCTGTTTTCTGCCTCAGCTTTGGGCTTTTGCGCTACACTTTAACCCGACACCCCATGCCTGCTCAGACACCCCGCAGCTCCTGTCACAGATCCGGAGTCTTTGCTACACTTGGTCTGAACCCCGCACCAGCCATAGCCGGTGAGCTATCCAGGGGAGCAATTCCCTACCCAACCCTGCTGTTTTCTGCTGCTGCTTCAGGGCTTCTTGCCATTCTTTAACCCAACATCCAGATACTCCACTGCTTCTGGCATGGCCCCGGAGTCTTTGCTACACTTTGTTTATCACCCTGGGTGTGTTTGTCTCTGCTGTCCCTGCCTGCTGCTCCGAGGTTTCTTGCTGCAGTCCATTCAGCTTCCCGAGTGGCACTAAGACCACCTGCCCCCCATGGGTTTGTAAAGGAAGCCCCTTTTTCTATATACTCCACTGGCTGACCCACAACTAACCACGTGGAGAGGTGGCTGAGCTCCCACCTCAGCACCTCCTGCAGCCATGGGAAATCGTTATGTCTGCCCTGTCTGGCCAACAGCGGCCCTGCCAGATGTGGTCATAACCACAGGGGAAAGTGCTTGACAGCCAAGAGAAAGCTGTTATTTGGTTTCTGGTTTTGTTTGTTGTTGCTGGTTTTTTGTTTTGTTATACATATATATATACTAGTAAAGAACTGTCATTCCTTTTCTCATATCTTGCCTGAAAACCCCATAATTTTGCAGTTATAATAATTTGGAGGGAAGATGATCACAGTTTTCATTCCAAGGCAGATTCCCATCTTCCTTAGCAGACACCTGCCCTTTAAACCAGGAGGGCACTAAAACCAGTAGTTAGTAAAATGATGTCAGGGACCCTCTATTATTAATAGATACACGCACAACTTATGTTGTTCTCTTACAGATAATTTCCAAGAGGTGTTTACAATCTGAACTGAATCTGAATGTTGTTCTATTTCGTATAAGACATATATATTACAGACATGTCTTTATTGAAATACACATTTCACTTGCAAATAGATATCAGAACCAGCTGAGATTAAAGATGTCTTTTTTATACATAAAATCCACATTAATGCATCTCAGTTTCTATATGAAAAGGGCAATTGCTAGTATAATAAAATTGTGCTCTGAAAAAATGAAGCCCCCATCTGATTTGAGAAATGCACATATGTCAGGGATTTATCGAAGACATCCCTCAGTGTCTTTCTAAAGCACAGACTTACCTATCAACTGCATGGAATATTTTGTGGTTGGGTGTTATAAATTATCAAATCAGGAGCCAAACTTATAAAAAAATTTGACAGAGATTTATTAAGTCAATTAACAAAAAATAGAAAATTTGAAATCCCACCACAGCCAAGACAGCGTCAGCCCCGGGTGCAGCTGCTGGGTGCCCTTTGGGATCCTGCTGATAGAGCAACAGCGTTCCCCCAAAGGTACACACCGAATGCTTCCAGCAGCCTGCTTATATACAGTTTATTCTGCCTGAGGCAGAGATGACCACATAATTCTTTGTCTCTCTTTGCATGTAAAGTTGGATCCATACATGTGTAGAAACAGACAAAGAGAGTGTCCAAAGCCTAGATGAATGTCTGAGTGACCAGGAGGAAGAGCCATTCACATGTAGTAGATGATGCCATCTTCTGAGTAGCAGAGATTCCATCAAATCCAGGTGTATGATTTCATGGACTTCCTGAGATGTCCCATCGATCATCACCCAGGAAATTCCAGATGATATCTTCCAGGTGCAGAGGAAATCCTCTCTGATGGCTCCAGCCTGTCTCCTTCATCTGATAACAGGTCCGGTATAGTCCCAGAGCTTGTCCGGGAACTGGTTACCATGTGAATACCTCTAGCCCCACAAGGACAATTGCAGACATCATGGCTCAGGGCTACTCTGTTCATATGAGAACAGGGTTTGATTTTATCTCAACTCTGTCCGGGAATCAGTTATAATGTGAATAGGACTCAGTTCCTGGACAGGGTGGTTTCACAAGCATGGGTTTTAAACTTTACTAATATTTTGTACATACATATACCTATTTCCATAGCATGAATTATCTCTACTACATATAACATGGGGGATATTTTTGGTGGGTATTTTTCCTGGGTGATTTATATATCGATTTTGCATGGCCTTAATTTGGTGGGGGGGGGGCACAGAGGTGGCTTCTGTGAGAAGCTGCTAAAAGCTTCTGTGATGTCTGGCAGAGCCAATCCCTGGTGGCTCCAAAGACAGATGTCAAGGCTGGGCGGATTAGAAATGGTGGTAATGCCTCTGTGATAACAGATTTAAGAAGAAAGAAAAGTTATTGACAGATGTACTTGAAGTCAGAGAAGAGTGGGCTGTGAATATGTGAGATTGAAACATAGGGTGTCATGGTTTGACACTGGCGCAATGCCAGTGCCCCCATGAAAATACACTCTCCCTGGTGTCTGCTGTGAGATGTGACCAGGAATAGAGCAAAACAGGCTCCCACTTAGAAATAAAGAAGAGAAAACTTTATTAACCTACAACTATATGTAAAAAGAAACACACAGAAAGAATGAAAACCTTCCAAAAACATTTCTCCTCCCCCCACCAAATTTCCAATGCATCCATCCCTCAGATCACCAAATCTCAGTCCATCACCACCCTTTAGATAATCAGTTCTCAGTTCATCAAGGAGTGAGGAGTCCCTCTTGTGCCATAGGCTTCCCCTGGAAACACAGTTGAGACCTCTTGTTTCCATGTCACATGTGTCACCGCTGGGAGAACATTTGCCATTGTGACATCTTCCTTCCATGCCCAGTGCTCTCACCACTGTGCATGGACCAGAGCTGCTTCTAGGGTTTTCCTTTTAAGGATGCTTTGTCCAGTTCAAAAAAAAAAAAAAAAGCACAGTCTCTCACTTTCAGGACACTAGTCCTCCCCAAATTTCACCCCCTGGGGCCGAGGGGTCTTGAGAACAGAGATCTTCTTCACTGAAGACAGAGGGTACTACTCTCCTCATCCGTCTCTGTTCACGCACTCCTTCACATAACATCACTGCACTCTCTTGGCTCCAAGCCATTGCCTCCCCCCAAATGCAGTCTCTGTGTTACAGGAAAAATGTTTCTGTCCATGGCTATATAAGAAAAGTCCAGCCAAGGCCACTCCATCATCTCCTCCCGCCTAGGATTCTTCTCAACTTCTTCTGACATCTTTCACGTGCACAAACTTGCATCACACTGGCCCATTTCCTATTATTTCATCTCTATCTCTCTTCTCCATTCAGATCCAGGAGGATCAGTATTTGTAAGGTTTCCATCATCCAAGAAAAGTGTTAAAATCTTGGCCTCTACCTGCCCAGAACTCCCACGGCTGCCCTGCCCAGCACCTTCTCGTCGCACCCCCCCCTTCTCCTTCTCGGCCGGCTGTGCTGCCAGTACATGATATCAAATTTCAAGGTGGCAAAAGCACTGGCACAGGCTCTCTCTCTCTCTCCCTCCGGGGGGGGCTGTCTGATGCCTCTCAGAGTTCCTCCACCCTTCCATCCTGCAGGGGCCTTCATCTCTCTCCTAGGTTGACTATATGGTGCTTTTATCCCCAATCATCTTGTTCTGTTTATGCTGAATAATAAGTTTTGCACCTTTAAGACTTGTTCCAGAGAGTGAAGGGGGGAGAGAAGAAGCACGCAGTTTGTTTTCAGACACTGCACTCACTCCTCCACATTCCTGCTCCTGGACTGTGTTGTCTGCAGATGGACAGACAGCGGGACAGAGCTCTCCTTTGCTTTTAGGTAGTTTAGCTAGTTGAGGCAAAGAAGTTCCCTGGACTGTGGTTTTTTTCCTCTTTCCCTTTTCTTTGGACCTGTTTAAACCTGCTCTGGACTGAACACCTAGAAGAGCACCAGCATCTCCACCTGTGGCCCACTGGGCCATGCCTGGGCCGCAGCATTTCCAGCACCAGAGGGACTGCTAAGAGACTGAGTAAGCTGAGCTGCAACCCAGGGAGGGGACTTTCTGAGTTTGTAATCTCTTTTGGAGCAGCAAGGGGTTTTACTGATTAATATTGTTTAGGTTTTATTGTTTAATAAACAGGTTTTTTCCACTTTTCTCCAAGGAGGTATTTTTCTCCTGGAACGGTTGGAGGGGAAGGGCGGATTGAATCTTCTTTCCTAGAGGAGCCCTTTTGGGGGTTCTCTCCCAAATTTGCCCTGAACCAGGACAACCTCCCTTCTCTGTCCAAGGCTCTGGTCTATCTCACCCTGGCCGCATGGCTTCCCCTCCCCCACCCAGCCCTCAGCTGGGCAGGAGAAATCTGACCTCTTTCACGGACCGGAAACAAAAGAAAGTTCCCCTAAAAGTTCCTTGCTTTTAACTCCCTGTGTTCTCAGAGGTGTATCCATGTCCTCAGTGGCCACACCAGGTGCCAATATTCAAATCAGAGCACCTATTGGTTTGACCACAGCATCCCAAAAAACTCACTTCCTTTTCTAACCAGGACACAGGGCAATGCCCCCATGGCCTCTCCCTTTATTTGAATAAAGTAAAAGGACTCTGCTCTTTCCTTTTTGGACATAAAACACTGGTGTTTGTGGATTAATTTTCCTAACAACTGAGAGTAATTAAATAAGTTGCAAATTTGATAGTGGAGCCCTGGAAAAAGTTAAAGATAGAATCTAAAATGTTAAGCTTTGTGTTTTCCCAGATCAACTGCACCTGCGGAAGCAGTATGATAAATTATATAATTGTTAGATGTGATGATTGTTTAGTAATTAAATATAATTATTATATAACCATAAGAAGAATAATGAGAAACTATGTTGGAAATTCAGAGGGGGGCTGAATCTATGTATACAATAGAACAATATAAGTTTAATAATTAACATGAAACTTATATAATGATTGAGTATAAAAACATGATCATTTCGGATGTATGGTCAGAGTCAGATTTGGGTTGAATATACCCCTGGCACCCAGAGCTCTTAAATAAAAAGCACTGCATATAATCCCCCGTGATTATGTGGTTTTGAACACCTACATTTTGGCGACCCAGATGGGTCCCTTGTGAGTGCTGCTGAGCGAGTTCGCGACTCGATCACGCTCCAGCCGGCACCGAGGGATTCTCGGGGAGCCCATTGTCCGCGACCGCTCCCACCGCTCACAACGTCCCCGGGAGAAAGGTAAGGTGCTTTTTTTTTTTACTTTGGTTTGGTTTTGGATGCCTGCCAAATAAGACGCGGCAAAAGCTACGCTTGGTTGGGCTAAAGGAATTCCTGGTGGTACAAGCCTAGGCGCCGTTCCATAAGACAATCACGGAAGCATTGCGGGTTCGGCATTTGTGGTGTATTTGAAATGGAGAACTTTAAAGGGATTTTGAGCAGTAACACCCCTATCCCGCAAACTTCTCCTTTGTGGTGCTTATTACCACATTGGAAACAGGGTAATTTTGGGGAAGAATTATGTAAAACTAAGTTGATTGATTATTGTAATTCATGGTGGCCAGAATATGCCTTGGAGAACGGCAAAAAATGGCCAAAATACAGTACTCTGCAATATAACACTATTTCGCAGTTAATGTCATTTTGTAAACAAGAAGGAAAATGGGATGAAGTCCCATATGTTGATCTGTTTTTCCATTTATGGGGAAAGCCAGAATGGCAGGATGAATGTGGATTATTAGTGGTTAAAACATCTGCAAAGTGTGGGGTTTGTGAGGAATTTTGTTTAGAACACTTGGCGTTAAAAGAAAGCCTAAGTAGGGAAAATTATACAGATATTGATTTACAAGTAGCTCCAATAGGAACAAGAGAACCTAACCCTATCCGACCTGTTTCACCTGTTTCATCTGTCCATATCCCACTGCCTGCTCCTAACCCACCTAGTCCTGAACCCGTCTCATCTCATACACCTTTCCCTCTTTATCCTCCTCTCCCATCATCACCTAATCCCTCTTCCTCGGAAGATGAGCAAAACCTAACTGTGATAGAAAGGAGGAAGAGGTATGCAAGTGAAAAAGATAGCAATGGTAATGAATCAGTGACCCCAATAGCCCACAGAACCCGGAGTTGGTCAAAGCTTGCCCCAGTTGTGGATAGAAAAGGCATAAGCAAACAAAAACGAACTGTGATTGCCCCCTTGCGACAAGGTGTAGGAGTGGAAGGGCCAGTATTTGTAAAAGTGCCTTTTTCCCCTGCAGACTTAGTTATTTGGAAACAGTCAACTGGAACTTATAGAGAAAATCCCGATAAAATGGCACGCGTAGTAAAAATGGTTATAAAAACTCAAAATCCTGACTGGGATGACATACAAGTAATATTAGATACTCTGATGGATTCTACTGAAAAAGAAATTGTACTTAAGGCAGCCAAAGAGAGGGCAAGAGAAGATATTAGAAATGGGCTAGTAACAGGGAATTTAGATGTGAATTTCCCAATTGAGGATACAAATTGGGACCCTAATTTATTGTGCGATATGAGGAAATTACTAGAATATCAAGAGTGGATCCAAATAGGGGTTCAGAACGCTGTGCCCAAAACTATAAATTGGTCCAAACTATATGAGGTTCGCCAGGAAAAGAAGGAATCTCTCACTGCATTTTTGGAGAGGCTTAAGGAGGTAGCAAGGAAATATACAGACCTCCAAATGGACACAGAGCAAGCAAAGGTTCAGCTCGCTCTCATATTCTTGGGCCAATCACAGGATGACATTCCTAGAAAATTGCACCCTGGCACCCAGAGCTCTTAAATAAAAAGCACCGCATATAATTGTAGATTTTCTGGGTTTTTCTCTTTGCCCTCTTAGGCTGATTTAGGCTGATTTATTCTTGATTTATGCTCGTTGCTTTTCTGTTTCTCCCGGCTGGCTGATTTATGTCCGGAGATAGCTCAGGGATGCCACTTGTCGGTTTCTCAACTGTTTAGGTGGCCTGGAAAGGCCCAGAGTGGCCTTGGGCAGCCCGGCGCTTCAAAGGACGAGGAGAGACTTCTGATCTTGTTTCGGTCTCGGTGTTTATTAATTGTTTATCTAAAAGATTTTCTTTCAGCCCAACAGAGGTCTGCACAGCAAGTCAGCCATGGGCACACTCCCCAGCCTCCGGGGCGGTCACTTATCTTTATACCCAGAGTTACGTGTACAATATTTATGATTTTTCTCCAATACTTTCTACTCTTATTAACCGGTGCACTTCTAGTAAAGACCAATCCCAAAGTGCCACCATCACCACAGAAGATGGAGGCCAAGAAGAAGAAGAAGAAGGACAGGACACGCCCCAATTCCTCCATCTTACTTCTTTAGACCCCCCTGTACAGAAATCCTAAACCCTGTGTATTATACTCTAACTAACTTATCCCTTCACCATTCACCCCAGTGAAATCCTCCCAGTCCTCATACAGATGTCATCTCCTGTGTAGGATCAAAGTCCAGCCACCAGACACTTCTGGCAACATTCCAGGACTCCCGAGCCCCCCAAGGGTGGTCTTGGTTGCTCTGCACCCTCATCCTGAGGTGCTGAGATCCCACATATAATCCCTACGTGATTATGTGTTTTTGAACGCTAACAAATTCAAGATTGTTTAACTCACATTCAAGACAAACCTTGAATTTTATCTGCAGTAGTTATTTTACACATAACTATAATTAATATATAAACTCCACTGTCAGTTTTATTAAGTGCTTGCTTTTTACTCCATAGTTCTAACAAGGTAATTTTATTGTTAATATTTCTGTACAATTGTTTACTTGCATAATTATCTTGATGTTTAATTGTTATATGACAAATTTTCAGTAACCTTTCTGTAATAACAGAGTTTAAATAAGTTAATTCTTGTTAAGATTGATTTTCATTTAGTCTCAGTGATGTTAAGTTCTTTTAGAGATATTTATTAAGGTTACGTTTTAGTGAAGTTAATTAAATTTTGTTGAAGTATACCTGTTTGAATTATAAGATATAATTCCTTTGCTATACAAGTGAATGACATAAAGTCTGAATGATTTTTTGACAAAATTTGCTCATTTAAATTACAAGATACAACTATTTTGCTATAGAAATAAGAGCAATTTTTGCTATTTTATTTTTTGTAAGTAGTAGTGAAGAATGAGTCTCCATACTATGACTGTTATGGGTTATTTAATGCTTTTTTACTTTTTTGCTTTGTCAGGAAAATTAATTCACAAACATCAGAGGTTTATGTCCAAAAAGGAGACAGAGGAGTCCTTTTACTTTATTTGAATAAAGGGAGAGGCCATGGGGCATTCCTCTGGGATCTCTCAAATTTTTGGTGGATGCAGCCTCCTTTTTATCCTAATTTCCCGGTCACATTTCCCTTCTCTCTTTCCCCATTGGCTGAGGTACTTGAGAGGTACAGACTTCCTGATACGCCTGATACCAAAGATTTCCCTCTAATGTATAACTCTTCCTTTTATTTTTTAATTCTTATGGAATTTAGGGTTTTCTCCCATTGTTTCTTTCATCTTTCAATGTCTAATTTCATTTATCAGCAAACTTAAAGTTTATTTGTAAAAGCAAATATCTTTTTCCATTCATCAGTCAGCGGAATCTTTCCCATTGTTTCTTTTATCTCTCAGTGCTAGTTTTATCTACCAGCAGACCCACAGCTTGTTTGTATAGACAAATCTGTCATTCCTCTCAGCTTTAATGTCATATATGCATAAATGTCTAGGAAAATATAACCTCAATTTCTTAGAGACAATTTCTACTAATGTATTAAAACCCTGATTATGTTGGTAATCTTATGATGTGAATTTACTGATTTTACAACCAGCATTACTTTATTTATTTGCTATTTGTCTATGGTACCATTGACTATTTAACTAATGATAAATTACCAAATCAGCTACTTTACAAACCTTCACATATTGTTGCATATTTATAACTCCTATTACTAAGAGGTTTTTAAAATATATTAAAGAGACTTCCAGTTAGAAGCCTGTGACACGTAGAGAGAGACAAACTCAAAGACAAAATGAATTTTAAAGTAGGTATGTTTTTATTCTACTGGACTCATGGGGATATCTCCTCAAAGACATGTGTACCCCCTGCACACCCACATTTCCTTTTATCCCCTAGAATGTTACATATGCATCAAGTTTCACAATAGATCATTCCCTGGCTCCACTCCCTCTTCACTTCGTATGCTAATCATCTCATCAGGCCTTTGCACCTGTGCAGTTGTCTCTGGTGGCTGTCTTGGGGGTCTCGGGGATCATAGGGGATGAAGTAAAGTTGTCTTCTACAGGGTTGACTTTCTGACCCTGCCGCCTTGTGCATGCTTACTTGTTGTGGTGTGCGGTAATGTCCCATTTTAGACTTCCAGGTCACTTCCCCAGGTGTGCCTATACCTCTCTCCCTTCCCCCTTGCCCCCATGCTGAGCGAGTCCTGTCAATCAGGCTTAACATTCCAGCAAGGCGTCGTGTGGTTGGTCAAGTTCAAAGGAATAAAGCTCTGGATTTAAACCCTCCAGCAGAATCATCTCCCTTTTCTCTTCACCATCGCCTGAAGCTACTCCTCCTGAGGTAAACGGGGTTCCTAACAAGCCTGGACTTGTTCAGTGCCCAGCTGCAATCTCCAGCAAGCCAAGGTATCTCTGGGGTGATACACCGCAGTTGCTGCCTTTGGCCCAGCAGCGAGGGTCAGACTGGCCCAGGCACAATCTAACTGGTATTATTGGGAGCCGTATTCTAATATTTGGCATCCCTGAGGCGGGCAAAGCGACTCTGCAGCCCGAGACGGACTCGCAGTACTTCGGAGAAGCTTCTAGCAGCCGTGCATCCAGCTGAAAAGGGCTTTGGTTGCAACGCCCTCAGCTAGAGACTTTGGGAATATTCCCAGAAGAAGTTTCGTGGACTGTTCGGCGCCTCTGGAAAGCCCAGCTCCTTTCTGGTGAGCAGATTTTCCAGAGGGAGGACAGGGTAGCCTCTCTTGCCCATAGAGAGGTCCTGTTCCGGTGAGGATGTTGCCCGATTGATAAATGACACAAAACTCGGATAAGTTTTGTGGGTGCTTTATTAAGGGCCCGGGGAACTGGGGGACTCACGTCCCAAAGTCCGAGCCCCCAAATTCACGTATGGGTGCTTCCCTCTTATACATGCGATTCACAACAAAGTCTCCAAGAAACAGTTCCCCGTTCCCCTTGCCTAGTCACAGACCCCTTGTGATACATTCCTTGGTTCACAAACAAGATCATTAATCCTCTGCTTATCTTATTCTAAGAGCATTGTATGCTGCCTCCAGACAGGTTAGCATTCTTACTTTCCTGCACTGGTTTAATTATTTATTAAATCCCTAAGACTACCTGCTAGGTTACACACAAAACCCAACACACTTTTCCACGGCTACAAAACTACTTTTTAACAAACCAGTTCACACACAACTCACTATAATTAAATATTTTGCTAAATTTCATTTCTTTTCCAACATTTCCCCCCTTTTGAGCATCCTTCAGTCCTGCTGCAAGGATGCTCAATCAACAGTATTGACAGTAACATCTTCATAACGAGGTGGGGAGTGTTCTTCATTCTGCCGTCCGCGGGTCATTGCCTTCAGCAACCGGACAGATTGCCTCTTTTCCTTTTCAATCACACCTAAGAGGCATCTATATACAATCCATATAGTCACTAAAAATACTAAAAACATTATTACATACTGTATAGCAGACGTAATCCAGCCAGACAGGTGAAGCCCCAAAGAATCAAATACTGCTCCTATCCAATTATGCTGTGCTTCCTTTTCAATTTCCTTGGTTTTTGTTTCCACTTCTGCCAGTTGAGAAATATCTTTCTCAACTTCAAGTGTAACATTTGGAATGTGTACACAGCAATGATCTATTCTCCTACTCAGGTAACCACAAACTCCATGCTCTTTTAACAGTAGCAAATCCAATGCCATTCTATTTTGTAGGGTCATTCTTGATGTAGCTTGCAATTGCAAATTTAGATCTTTAAATCCCTTCTTAGTAGCTGCTGCCAACCTTTCTGTCTGTCCTAACAAATTGTTGAGCATTTCCCTGTTTCGATATGTCGCTACCGGAGGGAATAATGACTCTAATATCCATCCAAATTGTACTCCTGAGCCAGGCTCACGCCACTGCTCCTCTAGGGATTCTTCCCTCTTTCTGAGTCCTTTCCTTTGAATCAATCTATTCTGTTTCCAGTATGGACACAATGTGGGAACCCCTAGGGTGATTTGTGTTACTGATCCATCTAGAGGTAAATGTGTGGTCCACTGTCCGTGTCCCAACACCCAGACTAGATTTCCAGGACTGTGCACAGTAGTATATCTGCAATCTATAGGTCCATCCATGGACTCTCTGCTAACCGTGTGATCATACCCCCTACACTCGCATCCCCACTTTAATGCCATTTTCAACGGTACCAATCCGATTCGGTCTTCCGGTGTATCACATGTAAAAACCTCAGTACAATTCCAATCCTCTTTCTGCGGTCTGAACTCTCGGGAAGATGTAGACGTGATAAGGGCCCTATAATGTGACTGATTCTTTACTCCTGACCATTGGATGCACCATTGTACTTCCCCAAGGTAATTATAGTGTTCCAAAACACTAGGTCCCCATAATGTCTTCCAACTATTCCAGGTGTCAAAATTCTGTGTGACATTCTGACAACTCATCTCATTTCGTTGGGATTTCGTTCTTATTCGTACTGTATTGCATGGCTCATCTATTGGGGTTGCAATTAAACACCTCCTGGTATTTTGAATCCAACCATAATGATTGGATTTCTTTTCACATTCCTCTGTAGTCATAGCCCGAATGGTCATACACAAATCCCTCCATACATCTACTGGTTTGGGAACTGACTGGCAGGACCATGAAACATTCTTGAATGTTTCAGGCATTTTGGTTACCGGTATTATTCCCCAGGGAATTGGTTCACCTGCAGCCTGTGGTAATGGCAGGCGAGCTGTTATTTTAGTCACATTCTGCATGATCCCAAAATCTCTGATTAATCCTACCACTAAATTTTCCTGCTCAGTATTTCGTTCTATTGTATCATTAACTTCCCGTCTACTCCTTCTACCATGTCTCTGTAAGGATAACATCATTCTGTCATGCCTCCACCATGCATTTCCTATTCTAGGATTAGTGACACTCGACCACCCACAACCTTTGCCTTCCTTCCCCCACCAACTGGTCCCATCCTCTATTCTGTCCCAGGTCAGTTCCCTATTTTGCTTCCACCATTTGACCCAAAGGTTCCTTTGATATCTTGATCTTACTAGGAAGGAACAATTTATTCTGAGAGGTGGCCCATCCCACATGTCCACTGCCATTGATACTGGATTAACCTTTATGTTTTCAGCACGATCCCCTGTCCATGGCAAAACCCTCATACTCACTCTTTTGTAATCAAAACTATCCTGTATTTTGACCAAACATGTATATTCTCCCGTATCGTTTGTGGTTACCTTGGTAAGATTCAGTACCGTGTTTCCTTGTTGTTTATCCTGATCCCAACCGACTCCTATCTTGCCTCGGCTTCTTTCAGCCCCCCGTTGCCATATTGCAATAACTTCACCGGCCTCAACTTTCTGGCTGTCAAAGATAACACAAGTTAATTGAACATCCATCCCTTCCATGACTGTAACCTTTGTTTCTTCAACCTGTACTACAGTAGACCCTTGAACGGGTACTAGTCTCATGATCACTAGCAGTAATATAATTAAGAAGGCGGCTTTGCGTGGAAGATCATCCGGGTTGGAGACACTATCTGGGTTTCCCATTGGAAGGGTGCCTTCTTTACCCTGGTGTAATGGATCCAAGCATCCATCCCCTGGACCTTCACCGCCGTGTAGGTCATCATCATCACCTGGTGGGGCCCGCTCCATGATTCCCGTAGCGGATCCGTGATCCACTTCTTGACGTACACCTGGTCCCCAGGCTGGATGTCGTGGACAGAATTCTCCAGCGTGAGCGGTCTATTCCACTGTAACGTATTTCTTAAAGAATTCAAGATCTTATTAAGTGACATAACATACTCTGCAATCACCTGGTCCCCACTCACATGTACCTCCCCTTTTAATACAGTTGCATGAGATGGTTTGCCAAATAATATCTCATATGGACTTACGCCTACCTTTTCCCTTGGTTTAATTCGAATCCTGAGTAGGGCCAAAGGCAAAGCTTGAGGCCAGTGCAGTTTAGCTTCCTGGCAAATCTTTTTGATTTGTCCTTTCAGGTTTTGATTCATCCTTTCCACCTGCCCACTAGACTGAGGTCTCCAGGGGGTATGCAAATTCCAGGTTATTTCTAACATTCGTGCTAATTCTTGCACTACCCCGGCTATAAAATGCGGACCCCTATCTGATGACAATCCTAAAGGTACTCCAAATCTTGGTATTATTTCTTTTAACAAGGTTTCTACCACCTCCTTAGCCTGATTAGTTCTACATGGAAAAGCTTCCGGCCACCCTGAGAACGTACATACGTACACTAACAAGTATCTGTATCCCTGTGCCCTAGGCAATTCAGAAAAATCAACTTGCCAGTAATCTCCTGGTTGTGGCCCGACTTGCAACTTTCCCATTTGTATTTGTCTCCTAACTACTGGATTATTTTTCAAACATACCGGGCACATTGCATTAACTCTTTTTGCCATTGTTAACATCTGATTAGAGATTATCTCATTCTTCAAAAATTTTACCAATACTTCTGTCCTCCAATGACATTTATTATGTTCTGATTCCAAAATAAATTTCATTATGCAGGTAGGTACCACTATTTGTCCCATTGGTGTAACGTACCACCCAAGTTGATTCCTCTGTGCCCCTAGCAAGTTTATTAGTTTTCCATCTTCTATTGAATATTTGGGCTCCTGATTCAGGTATGGGGTAGCCGGATTTGTTCTTACCGGTACCAATGCCATTTGAGTCCATACTTCCCGTGCCACTTGCCGAGCTGTAACATCAGCAAATCGATTTCCTCTGTAAATGTCTCCTTCCGCAGTCTGATGTCCCCTAACATGCATTACTGCAACTGCTTTGGGACTGTGTACCGCATCCAGTAGCTGTAGCACTTCTTCCCGGTGCTTGATGTTGGTTCCCTGTGAATTCAAAAGCCCCCTTTCCTTCCATAACGCCCCATGTACATGAACCACACCAAAGGCATATTTAGAATCTGTCCAGATATTAACCCTTTTCTCCTTGCTCAAATACAGGGCTCTGGTGAGTCCAATCACCTCTGCCTTCTGGGCCGAAGTTCCAGGTAACAAAGCCTTTACCTCTATTACCTGATCCAATGTTACCACTGCATACCCGGCATAGCGAGTCCCATTCTCGACAAAACTGGATCCATCAGTGTATAGTTCCCATTCAGGTTCTTCCAATGGTTCATCCTTTAGGTCGGGTCTGCTGGCATATACTTGTTCAATTACCTCTACGCAATCGTGCACCAGTCCCCCAGCCTCCTGGTCACTGCGTAAAAACTCTGCTGGATTAACATGATTAGTAGTCCTTATTTCAATATCATCCTGTTCTCTCAGGATGGCCTGGTATTGCAACATTCGACTGGATGATAGCCAGTGACCCCCCTTTTGCTCCAAAACGGCCATGACCATATGGGGAACAAACACTTTCATTTTTGCCCCCAAAGTCAATTTCTGGGCCTCTTGAAGAAGAATTATTGTTGCCGCCACGGCTCATAAACACGAGGGCCACCCGGAACTTACCGAATCCAGTTGTTTAGAGAAGTATCCCACTGGCCTCTTCCAGGATCCCACCTTCTGGGTGAGGACCCCCAATGCCAGTTTTTGCCTCTCATTCACGTACAACTGGAATTCCTTGGTCAGGTCAGGGAGTCCTAGGGCTGGGGCCTCCTTTAGTGCCTGCTTCAATTCCTGGAAGGCCTTCTTTTGCTGTGTCGTCCACTCCAACCGATGCTGCTTCAAGGCCTCATACAGTGGCTGGGCTAGGAGACCGAAATTCATGATCCACAGTTGACACCATCCCACCATTCCTACAAAAGATCTCAATTCCTGATGGTTACGAGGCAAAGGAATAGCACATATTGCCTCTATTCGGTTTACTCCCAAACGTCTCTGCCCTTGTGTGATCTCACAACCGAGGTAAATAACGCTATTTTTGACCAATTGAGCTTTTTCCTTAGAAACCCGATACCCTGCTTGGCCAAGCATGTTGAGTAATTTAATGGTTAATTCCACACACATTTCCCTTTCCTTAGTAGCCAGAAAGATGTCGTCCACGTACTGCAGGACTACATACAAGGATGGGGATATTGTTACCTGGGTTATCTTCCATTCCTCCAGCTCCTTGGCCAGTTGGTTTCCAAAAATAGTAGGGGAGCATTTAAATTCCTTGTGGGAGTCTCGTCCACGTAAGCTGCTTCTTTCTCCCAAAATCAGGACTCTCCCACTCGAAGGCAAAATATTTCCTACTCTCTACTGCCAGTGGGATGCAGAAGAAGGCATCTTTAAGGTCAGTCACTGAGAACCATTTAAACTCCTCCGATACAGATGTTAACAAGGCATAAGGATTAGCAACAACTGGATGTATGTCTTTCACTATTTCATTAATAGCCCTTAAGTCCTGTACCAAACGGTACTTACCATTAGGTTTCTTTACTGGAAAAATTGGAGTATTATACTCCGATTCACATTCCTGTAATATTCCTTGAGCCAAAAATTGTTTAATTAACGGGGCTACTCCCCTCCTTGCCTCAAGCTTCAAGGGGTATTGCTTTATCCTCACTGGTCGGGCCCCTTCCTTTAGTTCCACCTTTACTGGCTGCGCAGCTTTAGATTTTCTGGGGACCCCTGACTCCCATACCCAGGGTACTACAGCCTGCTCAATTTCTTCTGGAATAGGAGAGGCATCCACTTCCTTGATCACAAAAATGCCTGCTATTTGTTCCTCAGGTATTTCCAATTTCACCCTTCCCCCTTCAAATATTATTTTCACATTAAGTCGGGACAACAGGTCTCTGCCAAGAAGGGGTGTGGGGCAGTTTGGCATATAGAAAAATTGGTGATCTAATTCCTTCCCCCCAAACCTAAGATTTAAAGGTTGTAAAAATGGTTGTTCCTCTAGCTTCCCTGTTGCCCCCACCACCTGTACCGTTGTGTCACTAAAAGGTCCCAATCGTCTATTGAGTACAGAATAAGTAGCTCCAGTGTCTACCATAAATTCTTGATCCTTTCCATCTATTTCTAAAACTACCCTTAAATCCTTTTCTAGTCAGCTTTGATTCTGATAGTTTTCCAAAACTAGTGCTTGAGCGACTTCTGCTGGTCCTCCCGTGAATCCTCCCACAGGAGCATTCCCCATTGGACCTGTCCTTAATCCCATGTTTCCCATGCCCATACCTCCTCTAACCGGGCATTCATTTTTCCAGTGTCCCAATTGTCGGCAAAACGCACACTGGTTTGGATCCAACCTCCTCATGTTAGGTGCAAACCCAAATCCTCCCCGACCTCTTGCCAACCCCCTTTGTCCGCGATTAGCTCCTCCTCAACCTCGACCCCTAATGGGTCTTCCTCCTGCCCCTGTCTGTTGCATTACAGCCAGAATACTAGCTTGTTGTCTTTTTGCAGTTTCTTTTTCCCTGTTGTTGTATACCTTCCACGCTACCTCCAGCATTTTATCCAAACTCCTAGTATCCTCTCCTTCCAGCTTTTGTAACTTTTTCCTAATATCCTCTTGTGATTGCCCCATAAACAACAATGCCAATTGAAGTTTTCCTGATTGATCCTCTACATCTAAATTAGTAAACTTCCGAGCCATGTCTTTTAATCGTTCTAAAAAGGCAGACGGAGACTCATTCTTGTCCTGCTTGACTGAATACAACTTAGACCAGTTCATAGTCTTAGGTATTCCTGTCCTAATTCCTTCCACCAACAATTCCTGATATCGTTTTACAGCCCTTATTCCTCCCGTAGAGTTTGGGTCCCACTTAGGTTCCTCACTTGGTACCAATTCATCAACTGTCTCATTTAGTTGTCTCAACCGAATTTCCTCACGAGCCTTTTCTCTAGTGGCTCTAATAACCATTTCCTTTTCCGTGGAATCCATTATCGTATCTAATAATACCTGTAAATCATTCCAGTCCGGATTCTGAGTCTTTATTACCATTTTAACCACCCTTGCCACCCTTTCAGGATCCTCCTGATAACTCCCCACTGATTGCTTCCATATTACCAAATCCCCGGGGGAGAAAGGCACCTTTATAAGTATCCTTTCTCCCTGTGGTCCCACAGCTTCCCTCAACGGCGCAATTAACTGTGGCCCCTTCTGCCCCTTCCTTCCCTTGCGAGTCCGCCCTGCTAACGGAGTTCTTTTAACACACTCATTCTTTTCACCATCACCACCATCACTATCACTCTCACTAGATCCCGTTTTTATAGCTATATCCGCAGGGGGAGCAGGGGGCACATTAGGAGCAACCGGAACCCTCGGAGGTGCCATAAAATAAGACAAATCTTCCTCGACTGAAGGATACAAATTACGCTCCTTTCTTTCTTTACATCCCACACACTCCCTTTCATCATTCACTTCTAAAACCAAGATACCACATTCCTTTTGCCATTCCTCTTTCCGATATAAAACGAAAAACAAATCCAAATATGGTATTTCATCCCATTTCTCATTTCTCCTTAAAAATCGCATCAAAGATTCCATTATCCCCAATTCCAGTGTACCATTCACCGGCCATCCCGCTTCCCCAATCTCATATTCAGGCCACCAATGATTACAATAATCTATCATTTTACTTTTATCCAATTCTTGATAATACCCTTCACTTTTCCACCGTTTCAATATACAACCTAATGGTGTATTTCCAGGTATTTTATCATTGGCTTGCACTAAGGTTTTAAAAGTTTTAAAAGACATCATATTACAGCCTTTAATTCCACCTTTAATCCCAATAAACCAATATACCTTAAACCAATATACCTTCTCGCCGTCCTTCCCTAAAACAAACAGGAGGCGAGTTCCGGTCCTGCGTCCTTAGACGTCTTATGGACGGAGCCTAGGCTTTTTTTATCAACCACCAAATCCAAATCCAATTATCACCTTTTTCCAATATAAAGCACCTTCAGGCTTACCTTGGCAGTTTTCCAACAGGCGTGGTGTCGGGCACGACCGATGTCTCCCCGAGAAGTGCTCGGTGCCGGCTTGGAGTGGATCGGGACGCGAACCGCCCTAGCAACCTTTTGGAGTCCTGCCGCGGTTGCCAGAAAACTGTTGCCCGATTGATAAATGACACAAAACTCGGATAAGTTTTGTGGGTGCTTTATTAAGGGCCCGGGGAACTGGGGGACTCACGTCCCTAAAGTCCGAGCCCCCAAATTCACGTATGGGTGCTTCCCTCTTATACATGCGATTCACAACAAAGTCTCCAAGAAACAGTTTCCCGTTCCCCTTGCCTGGTCACAGACCCCTTGTGATACATTCCTTGGTTCACAAACAAGATCATTAATCCTCTGCTTATCTTATTCTAAGAGCATTGTATGCTGCCTCCAGACAGGTTAGCATTCTTACTTTCCTGCACTAGTTTAATTATTTATTAAATCCCTAAGACTACCTGCTAGGTTACACACAAAACCCAACACACTTTCAACGGCTACAAAACTACTTTTTAACAAACCAGTTCACACACAACTCACTATAATAAAATATTTTGCTAAATTTCATTTCTTGTCCAACAAGGAGACCTGCCTGTACCCAGCCAGCTACAGCTTCCATTTCGGGTGAGTATCTCTGCTCTCGGTAGAGCAGGAGCTCAAAAACAGACTCTGCCGTGAGTTCTGTTCCTTTTTTGCCTTTGCATTTTTCGCTGCGCAGCCCCACAGACGGGAATTCATTGCGTTCTAGCTTTTAGCTTTCTGCTGCGTGTGTTACTCTCTTTTGCAATTCGCGCCGGAGTGGGAGTGCTCTCTGCCCTTCCCCCCAGCTTTGCAGCGCAGCGTGCTCGGCTCTCTCCACATGGTCGGGAGATCTTTCTCTCTCTCTCTCTGTGCGGGGGAGGGGGGGCTCTCCACGTGGTCAAGGGATATCTCTCTCTCTCTCTCTCTGTGCGGGGGAGGGGGGTTCTCTGCACACGCGGCGCGGGGGGGCCCCATGTTTCAGCTTGCCACGTGGCGTGGCTGCTCTCTCTGCTCCTTGGGGGGGCTGCATTCCACGGCGGGGGAGGCTTTGTTTCTGCCTCAGCTCGGCAGGGCGTGCCCTGCTGCTGCTGCCCAGGAATTTTAAAAGCAGTATATACAGCTGCATTGTGAAGCTTTTGTCTGCTCATTATCGCTTTCCCATCTGTGGTTTTTTTAGAAATAGGTAGCTGATTTTAGCTTTGTTTTTGGTCAGGCGGGATTTAGTACTTTTCTTTTTTACATCTAACATGGGTTCGAAACTCAGCATTGTACAAAAAGGAGTGTTTTATAATATTGTGATACCTTCCCCCCTCCCCCTCCCTTTCCTGCAATACCCTCAGCTCCGCCCCTCTACTCCTCCCAGGGGGCGTCTGCTGACGTGATGTCACCAGGTGTCCCCGCCCTCTGCCTGCCCCTTGACCCCGCCCCTTGTTCCCACGGTGTCCCCGCCCCCTGCTTGCCCCCTGACCCCTCCCCCTGTTCCCACAGTTTCCCCGCCCCTTGCTGGCCCCCTGTCCCCGCCCCCTCCCCGGGTTCCCACGGTGGGGACACACCCACTGTCATTCCCCAAACCGGTATCTGTGCTCCCAATGCTTCCAATTCAAGGGATACAGAGCAGGGAACGGCAGACCTAATGTATAGTCCCATGTTGTCACTGGCTCCTGTTACCTTTCAGCCTGCTGCTCAGGGGGGAGCAGCTCCAACTGCTAATTGGAGTTCTTTTGGACGACAATTGATTAAAGAGATCTGTAAATCTCATAAAGAATATGGTCCACACAGTCCATATTTCCGTGGCCTTTTAAATTCTGAACTGAGTAGGACTGTGGTGATTCCACATGATTTAAAACAGCTTTTTTCCTGTCACATGACCTCCACGGAATTCAAAATATGGGAAATAGCATGGAAACAACTGCTAAAAGACGCTCTCCCAGGCTTGCATGCTGATCCAAACACAGCGAAGGACAACAGTGGTAACCCTATCACCATTGAGCACCTCTGTGTTGAGGGCCAATGGTCTTCACCCTCAATCCAAGCTACTGCAATTCCTGCAGAAACACTCGAGAAAGTAAAAGAAGCAGCTGAAAACGCGTTCTTTTCCCTACAACCTGAGGGGCCTTTTGAGCCCTTTAGTAAAATTAAACAGCTATCTTTAGAGCCTTTTTTGAAATTTGTGGAAAGGTTAACTAGAGCTATTGAAATACAAGTTAAAAAAGAGAATGCTACAGAAGCGATTTTAGAGGAAATGGCATTTACAAATGCAAATGAACAGTGTCAAGCGGTAATCCTGAGCCTTCCTATAGAACCTCTCCCTACATTAAAAGATATGCTTCTAGTGTGTAACAGGAAAGTGCCTCTGATGAGTGTGGCTGAAGACACCAGACCAAGGCTGCTGCCAAGACCACCTCAGCGTGTTGCCATTGCCAGCCCTGCGTCTTTCCCCTCAGCACATCAGTACCCTGGGCAGCAGCGGAGACCAGCAATGGCTGAGCCCACAAAACCATGCCTACTTTGTAACAACCTAGGGCACTGGAGTAACCAGTGCCCCCTGAAAAGGAAATTTGATGAATTTAGAAATGGCAGGGGAGGAGAACTACAAGCCCTCCCTGGGGGTCAACAACAACAAAAAAACTGAAAAGGGAGTGCCGGCCTGCCAGGCGCGCAGACACAAAAAGAGCAGGCCAAGGGAATAAGGGTAGCAAAACAAATCAAGCGCGCCATAATATTAACATTTGTGTAAGTGAAGCAGGTGCTTCAAAGACTGTGTATGATTTAGGTGATCCTGTGTTAACCATGTGTGGTAGCTAGGGAAGAGGCGCTGCGGAAGATGTCGCGATGTCACGGAAAGCCAGGACCCTCTGCTTCCCGTCGATAAGGCCCTCAGTTACTCATAGATAAGAAACTAACAATAGGAACATGGCCCCACTAACAATAGGAGTGCTGCCCCACTAACTGTAAAGTCAGCAACTCTCTACTCCTTACTCAGTACTTTTCCATTCCCTACTAACCATAGATAAGGAAGACAAACCCCTTTTGACGCAGAGACCCCTAAGACTATAAGACCCCAGAAGAAGAAGTAATAAACGCCTTTTGACCGTCCACCACATTGGTGTCTGCGTGTGTCATTGGCCCGAACGGCCCTGGAGAGTGGGCTGTCGAGCTGTACCTCAGAACCAGGTCGCCTGCCTTGGCATAGAAGGCAACATTCAGGTGCCGGAAACCCGGGACAGCGGCTTGCGCCCGGGGAACGGGGACACTCCTGGAACGAGGACGGCGGCTGCGACAGCAGGACTGATCGCAGCGGAGGGGACGCCCTCGGACCCGCGTGGACGATGGAAGCCATAGCGAAGGTCGTAACAGAGATGCATGCGCAATGGGGTATAGAATGTAAACTTAAGGATTTAACTCTCACATTGACGAGATTGATTAATCTTGGGGCTATTGAAAGCCCCGTGGACGTCCTACATTCGGATGTGTGGGATAATTGTACAAAAGCTCTGGCGGAGGACACTATGTCCTTGGGTTCAGGGAAAGCCCTAAAATCGTGGGGCAGTGTTGTCCAGGCTCTGCAAAAAGCTCAACAAGAGCAAGAAACCTGGAAAGCCGCTCGAACTTGTTTATTAGCCGTGCCGCAGTTGGGGGTGGGCGCGGCGACACAAACCGCGGAGGTGCCTGATCCGGGCGGGTGTGAGGAGGCGCGAACACCGGATCCCCCTCAGAGAGCGGACTCACCATCGGAGGGAGGGGAGCACACGCGGGCATTCTGGCAGGGGCTTGCGGAGGAGGCGCGGAAGGTGGCCAGAACGTCGGACCCCATAGGGACCGATAAAAACGCCCCCCCACCATATGCATTTGAAAATGGCGCCGGACCGCATGGTCAGGGCGGAAAGGAGGAGGAGGGGGGCGGAAACGCGGTCAGCCTGCTGAACAACGCATGCGCGGGCGAGCGGGGAGACGGGGTGGCCCCCGCGGAGGCGCGTAAGACCAATCAGAGCGCTTCACTCAAATTAAGTCCTTGTAGGGCAAGGACCTCCCCCAGCAGGAGGCGGGGGGACCCCAGGGGGAGGGAACGGCCCGACCTCCGCAAGAAGGGGCGGGGTCGGAGCCCGAGCAAAAGGCAGAGCAGCCCGGAAGCGTTTCTTTACTCGACTTCCGGCTCGGATTCGGATTCGAGCTCGGAGCCCGAGACAGGGTCGGAGGATTCCGGCTCAGATTCTAGCTCTAACAGAGAGAGAGCAGCGGCATGTAAGGTCACTAGCCACAGCGCTCCTGCATGGGTGAAGGAGTTACCAGAGAAAAACTGAACCCCGCTTACAAACTGGCGGAAAATAAAAATGGCTTGCGCGGAATGGGCTCCGTCCGCCACTCTGGTGTTCCCGGTTCGTGTGGGGGGGGCAGGCGGAAACCAAAGAATTTATTCATCAGTTAATCCAAAAGATGTGCACGCAATTGTTAAAGCGATTGCGGATAAGGGAATTAATTCTGCCATGGTTCGCGCTCTTATTGACGGCCTTTTCGGTGGGGACGATATGCTTCCCTTTGATATTAAGCAGACGTGCAGAATGATATTTGATGGTGCGGGGATGATCGTTTTTAAACAAGAATGGGAGGATAATTGCCTCAAACAGCTAGCCTTGGTAACGGGGGCAGACCACCCACTGCACGGTTCCAGCATACAGAGGCTAATGGGCACAGACCCCACCATGATCACCCCCCAGGCGCAGGCTGAGGGCTTGCGTGCCCATGAGGTTATGACAACAACCTGTGCTGCCCGAGAAGCCATCCGTGACGCCTCTAAAGTGGTAGCTAAACCATCCCCGTGGTCTCTCATAAAACAGGGTGAGAGTGAGAGTTTCACTCAATTTGTAGACAAACTTCAGGCCGCATTAGATTCCTCTGCGTTACCCTCAGAGGCGAAGGGTCCCGTGCTGGCAGACTGCCTACGCCAGCAATGTAACTCAGCCACCAAAGACATTTTAAGGTCGCTACCACAGGGGTCCAATATAGCTGCCATGATCAGACACGTTGCAAAGGAGGAACATCTAGTTCCCATCCAAGCAGCAGTTCACACCGCAATAACCAGTGTGATGGCGTGCCTTAAGTGTGGCCAGGCAGGCCACTTGGCAGTAAACTGCCCCCAGTCAAGGCGCCCATCAGCAGACGCTCCACCACGCCAAGGGGGAGGTAGGGGGCCGTGCTGGGTGTGTGGAAGGAAGGGGCATTTAGCTAAGGAATGCAGATCCAGGTTTCAGGGAAACGGGAGAGGGAGGGGGCAGCCGGGCCGTATCCAGCCCCCTCCCACCTGGAATATGCAGCGGCCCAGCTACAGCAACCCCCAGTGGGGGAGGGGACCCTCATACCCTATGCCCCCACAGAGAGCAGTCACCTTTGCATCCCCTCCAGCAATACAATGGCAGAGTTCTGCAGCACCCTCAATACCCTCGCACCCCCCACCGCCACAAGCCGCGCCGGTGTCGCAGGAACAGCAGGGGACGCCCCAGAGCGGGATCCCTGGGTGGCCTTGGTCATGAAAATAGGGAAGGAACCCCTGATGGTGTGGGGGACATGCCGCCTTTACGGCAGTCAGGATCCCCACGTCATAGGATTTCAGTTCTGGGCGGACACGGGATCTGACTGCACGATTTTCCCCCAAGCATACTGGCCCGAGCATTGGAAATTCAAAGAAGTCCCTCCAGTGAACGGAGTGGGGGGGCAGTCCCGGGCGTGGAAAAGCACCCAGCTGGTGGCTATAACACTTCACACGAAAAAGGGACCAGAAAAGACAGTGGCAATCTACCCCTACATTTTGCAAAATTCTCCACCCCTGTTATGAAGGGACGTCCTTCCCATGCTCGGATTTCGGATTACAAATTTATCATGAGGGCCACTGCCGTGCACCCCCCGCTGCCAATCAAATTGACTTGGAAATCATCAGACCCTGTATGGGTTGAGCAGTGGCCCCTGACAGAGCCTCGATTGGCAGCCTTGCTAGAACTGGTCGACCGCGAACTGCAAAAGGGTCACATAGAACCCTCCACCAGCCCATGGAACACCCCTGTATTCGTGATCCCCAAGAGGTCTGGACAAGGCTACCGTCTCGTCCACGACCTGAGAGAGGTGAACAAGACGATCCGACCCCTGGGTCCAGTCCAGACACTGCTACCCGCGAACTCAGCCATCCCCACAGGGCAGCCGTGCGCAGTACTGGACATCAAGGACTGTTTCTTTTCAATACCCCTGCACCCTGAGGACAGAGAACGATTCGCCTTTTCCGTGGCGTTTCGGAACGGCGAGCGGCCCAACCTTCGCTTCCAATGGAGAGTGCTTCCACAAGGTCTTGTCGACAGCCTGACCATATGCCAGATCACCGTGGACAAAGCACTGACGCCAGTCCGACACTCCAATCCCACCGCAACCATCATCCAGTATATGGACGACATCCTGGTTGCAGCACCATCGACAAGCCAAGTAGATGACCTGGTGACCACAATCACAGAGACCCTTCAGGCCAACGGCTTCGAGATCGCGAGTGCAAAGATCAAGAGAGGACCCTGCATGACTTTCCTGGGAGTAGGAATCACAAGTTCCTACGTGACACCCCCCGAGATGAAGATCAACCGAGAAGTCAAGACGCTCCACGACGTGCAACGCCTGGTGGGATCGCTGCAGTGGCTTCGCAACGTTGTCCTGATTCCCCCCGAGGTCATGGACCCTCTGTATGACCTCCTGAAAGGGAAGAACCCCTGGGAACCCAAGGAGCTGACGCCGCAGGCAACGAGCTCCCTCAACTTCATCGAAAACCAGATGTCCGCTGGCACGCTTGCCAGGTGGAACCCAGCCATGCCACTGGACCTGTACGTCCACTTTACACCGAAGGGGGGAGTGGGAGCACTGGCCCAAGGACTCGCTGAAAAGGCCCGACCGATCCAATGGGTGGTCCTCGGAAGACCCGCTCGTGCATTTTCCCCGGGAATCGAATGTATCGCCAGCCTCATTATGAAAGGCAGGAGACTCGCCTTGAAACACCTAGGAACAGAGCTGACAAACATCCACCTTCCGTTTCGCAAGCAGCCGACCTCGGAGTCAGCCACAATATCGGAGTACCTGGCCCTTGCTCTTTCCGGCTTCGGGGGAGAAATCTCCTACTCCTCCAAGCCACCCTGGACAAAGCTGCTGACCGTGGTCGACATGGACATGCCACCGAAGGTCAAGGACAGATTACAGCCAGGACCAACGGTCTTCACAGACGCTTCCTCCACGACTTCAACTGCAGCAGCAGTGTGGCAGGCAGGAGAACAATGGCATTGTGTCAAAGCATGTGACCCCACACTGTCAGTGCAACAGCTGGAGGCAGCAGCAGTGGTTTTGGCATGTGGACTCTTCCAAGACGAACACCTCAACATCGTAACGGACTCTATATTCGTGGCAAGGCTCTGCCTAGCCATGGCAGGACCAGGTGTGTCGACATCAGCAGCAGCCCTAATGCTGGAAGAAGCGCTTTCCTCGCGACAGGGCACCGTGTCAGTCATCCACGTCAACAGCCATGACCCAGTCAAAGGTTACTTCCAGATTGGCAACGACAAAGCGGACGCCGCAGCGAAAGGCGTTTGGACGTTGCAAAGAGCTCGTCAACTGCACAAGTCGCTCCACATCGGAGTCAAAGCACTGGCGAAGAGATGCGGAATCCCGACGGCAGACGCGAAACACGTGGTAGCCACCTGCCCTTACTGTCAGAAGTCACCCCTTTGGACCTACAGAGTCAACCCGAGAGGTCTCAAGCCCTCAGAAATCTGGCAGTCGGACTTCACCTGGTGCGAACTGATGAAGCCCCGAGCATGGCTTGCAGTGACAGTAGACACTTATAGCGGGACGATCATAGCCACACAGCACCCCAAAACCAACTCCAAAAACACAATTCAGCACTGGCTGACAGCCATGGCTTGGCTTGGTATCCCCAAGCAGATCAAAACGGACAATGGCTCCAATTTCATCTCTAAACAAGTACAGGAGTTCGCTGCGAAATGGGGCATCACGTTAGTGCAAGGCATCCCACACAACAGTACCGGGCAGGCCATAGTTGAGAGAGCAAACCAGACCCTGAAAACCAAGATAGAAGTATTGGCAAAAGCAGAGGGCTTTGCCAATGCCATTCCCCCAGGAGATCAGGCACGTATGCTGGCAACCGCTTTGCTGACACTGAATCAATTCCCTAGGGGAGACGAAACAAACAGTCCTGTCCAAAAACACTGGGCCACTCGAGCGCTAGAAGAGGGCCCACAGGTGGTAATCAGAAACGAGCTAGGCGAGTGGGAACGGGGTTGGAGGCTGATGCTCACGGGGAGAGGGTACGCGGCTGTCAAAAAGGACGGCAAAATCAGGTGGTGTCCACTTAAGTCGATTAAACCGGACCTTCATAGCGAGCAGAATGAGACTGACGAGAATTGCGAGTCTTTGTTTACAGGACCTGCTCGTGGGACGTCCTCGTGACGCGTACATCCCGGTTCCAGATGAAAGCGACAGACCACCAAGCCGTCAGGCAGCACCCGAGAGACCCGCACGGGTGAGACCCAACCATCAAGGGTGTTTCTGTGTGATTTTGCTGTTGGGGCTTGTCACCAGAGGGCAAGCCAGCCCAGACCACTACCCCCATCAGCCCTTCAGGTGGGTCATGCGACACCTTAGTAGTGGCAGAGCACTCAGAGAAATCACCACACCAAACACCCCATCCTTCGTGCTCCGCATCACAGACCTGTTTCCAGGACAGCCAAGGGTAAACCCCTATTCCCTACACGTCAAACACTCGTACCTATCCTACTGGTGCCCAGCTTCAAACCCTGGGAAAAGCTACTGCAATCACCCAGGGTGGCGATATTGTGGGCACTGGGGCTGCGAAACCATAGTTACAGATGCCAGACCGTCGGGGCCTGGGTGGGACCCACAAGAGCCAGACAAATTCTTACAGTTCACCTGGGCACCCATCGGTTGCAAAATACCCGTCTTCTTTCGCGAAAACTCCCATCGAAACCAACTTAAAATCCCTAAATTTCGGGCATGCACTGATTACAACATGACGGTCTTGCAGTCAGATCACCCTAGCTGGGCCACAGGCAGAACGTGGACAGTGGTCCTTCAAGGGTCAAAAGAGAGGGTGAATGTGCAAATTATCAGGCTCCAGCCATCAGCACCCTGAGCAGTCGGACCCAACAAAGTGATTAAAAGCGTGCCGAAAGGGAGAAATGTAACAAACCCCAAAACCTTACCCACAGGGGTCAGCAATGTCCCGACCGGTCAAGTGGAAACCTTTCAGATGAGTCGCTTAACCGGGTCAGACGCAGACCCAATCCTTCGTATGTTAGAGGCTACCTTTGTATCCCTGAACGAATCCAACCCTAACCTAACCGAATCCTGCTGGCTTTGTTACGACGTCAAACCCCCCTTTTACGAAGGAGTCGCTTTAAACACTCCCTTCAGTTTTTCCTCAGCTGACGCCCCTCACCAGTGCAGATGGGATACCCCTCGCAAAGGAATCACCCTGAGTCAAGTCACAGGCCGAGGCAGATGCTTTGGCAATTCAGCCCTAGCTAAGCGGGGAGGCAACGTCTGCACCAAAATTGTCAAGCCTAACAGGAAAAACAATAAGTGGGCAGTCCCATCCGCATCGGGGATGTGGGTTTGCCAGCGATCCGGAGTGAGTCCCTGTGTGTTCCTTCCCAAATTCAATGACTCTATCGACTTCTGTGTCCAAGTTCTGATTGTTCCTAGGGTCTTGTACCACTCAGACGAGGAGATGTACCATCTTCTTGAGGGACCCAGCCGGATCCACAAAAGAGAAATAATGACAGGTATAACTATCGCAATGCTGCTCGGCCTGGGAGTAGCAGGAACGGCAACGGGTGTCTCAGCCCTAGCGACCCAGCACCAAGGACTGTCCCAACTGCAGGCAACGATTGACGAGGACCTGCAGTGGATCGAGAAATCCATCTCCTATCTAGAGAAGTCAGTCTCCTCACTCTCAGAAGTGGTCTTGCAGAACAGGCGAGGCCTGGACCTCCTGTTCATGCAGCAAGGGGGCCTGTGTACTGCCTTGAGAGAGGAGTGCTGTTTCTATGCAGACCACATGGGAGTCGTGAGAGACTCCATGACGGAACTCCGGAACAGACTGGCTCAGAGGCAGAAAGACAGGGAGGCCCAACAGAGCTGGTACGAGTCCTGGTTCAATCAATCACCTTGGCTAACCACTCTGATTTCTGCCCTGATAGGTCCATTGGCGATGCTGTTTCTAATGGTCACCTTCGGACCATGCCTGCTGAACAAGCTGGTCTCGTTCGTTCAGAGCCGCCTGGAACGGGCCAACATCCTATTCATAGGGCGACGACAATTGCTGTGAATTCAACCAGGGAGTTCAACCAAAGAACACTGCCAGTCACGAGATTTTCTAAACTTGTCTGGCAAAAGCTTACTCAGGTTTCCCAAGACCCCTTTCCCTTGTCAAGCTACAACCTTATACCTCAATTCAGTACCTATGTACACGACTACCTCATTCATTTGTGAAAAGGGGGGGGGAGATGTGGTAGCTAGGGAAGAGGCGCTGCGGAAGATGTCGCGATGTCAGGGAAAGCCAGGACCCTCTGTTTCCCGTAGATAAGACCCTCAGTTACTCATCGATAAGAAACTAACAATAGGAACGTGGCCCCACTAACAATAGGAGTGCTGCCCCACTAACTGTAAAGTCAGCAACTCTCTACTCCTTACTCAGTACTTTTCCATTCCCTACTAACCATAGATAAGGAAGACAAACCCCTTTTGACGTAGAGACCCCTAAGACTATAAGACCCCAGAAGAAGAAGTAATAAACGTCTTTTGACCGTCCACCACATTGGTGTCTGCGTGTGTCATTGGCCCGAACGGCCCTGGAGAGTGGGCTGTCGAGCTGTACCTCAGAACCAGGTCGCCTGCCTTGGCATAGAAGGCAACAACCATGTCTTCTGTCAATGTGCCTTACAGGTTGCAGCTGACAGAGTCACTCCACCTGAAGGACACTGACTTGCATTTTGTCTCTGTAAATCCTGAAGAGAAGGGTACTTGGAACTGAATTCGTTGTAAGTACATCGTCATTGGGGACAGCAAACACACACCACAAGAGATCAGAATTGCTCCAGGAATGACAACATCAGATCCTGAGCAATTAGTTCTCGGCCTGCATTGTTTCCACCCACCTCTGTTTCTTCCCAAGGGACAAATTGTTGCACAAGCTATCCCTGTGCCATCTTTACCTGAAAATATCAAAAAACAAGGGCCCACAGTCGCCCAAGTACAAGTTATTGGGAAAGACAAACCCAAATTATGGTGTAATGTCAGTGGGGGTGGGGAGTCTAAACGCATTGAGATGCTTGTAGACACAGGTGCAGACTGCACAGTGATTCCAGTACAAGACTGGCCAGCACATTGGCCTTTGCAAAATGTTGCCGGTCACCTTCAAGGTGTAGGAGGTCTGCAATTGGCAAGACAATCCAAAAGCATTATTCAATTTGAGGGACCAAACGGACAATTGGCAAATATCCGTCCATTTGTGTTGGATTATTCAGAACCTTTGTTAGGGAGAGATTTGATGGCCCAGTGGGGTGTCACAATTGATATTCCAGACTCTCCACAGCATATTTGTACAGCAGTCATTGAACAACAGCGTCCCACCCAAAAAGTGAAGTGGAAAACAGACAATCCAGTTGATGTAAAACAGTGGCCGCTCAGTAAACAAAAAATAAAGGTGCTTGAGGAACTAGCGGAAGAGCAACTAAAAAAGGGCCACATTGTGGAGACCATGTCCCCATGGAACTCTCCAGTGTTTGTCATCCAAAAAGCTGACAAAAAGAGATGGCGACTTCTTCACAACCTCCGACAAATTAATAATGTAATTGAAGATATGGGTTCTCCCCAACCTGGTATGCCATCCCCAACAATGCTTCCTCAAGATTGGAAATTAGCTGTTATTGATATTAAAGATTGTTTTTTCCAAATCCCCTTGCACCCTGATGATGCACCGCGTTTTGCATTCTCGGTCCTTTCCATCAACATGGAAGCCCCTATGAAAAGGTAACATTGGACTGTTCTTCCTCAGGGATTAAAGGTATCTCCAGCTATCTGCCAGTGGTATGTCTCTTCCCTGCTTTCCCCAGTGCGTGCAGCCGCAGAGAAGGCCATCATCTATCATTTACATGGATGATATCCTTGTGTGTGCCCCCAATGATGATTTACTCACACATGCGCTTGACCTAACGATCGATGCATTGATTGTTGCAGGGTTCGAGCTCCAGGAAAAGAAAATTCAAAAGCTGCCACCTTGGAAGTATTTGGGCTTAGAAAATGGAAATAGGACCATTGTTCCTCAAAAACTAGAAATCAATCCAAGGATCAAGACCCTTGCGGATGTCCACAAGTTGCGTGGGTCTTTGAATTGGGTACGACCATGGCTTGGTCTGACTAATGAAGACCTTGCCCCTCTTTTCAATTTATTGAAAGGGGGAGAGGACCCAGGTGCTCCTAGGTCTATTACCCCAGAGGCACGGAAAGCTCTAGAAAAGGTTCAGATTGCAGTGTCCACAAGACAGGCCAACCGATGTTGGCCTGACCTGCCATTCAAATTTATCATCCTAGGTAAGTTGCCACACCTCCATGGAATTATTTTCCAGTGGGAGGAAAAACAAACACCTAAGGCAAAGAACACACCAAAAAAGGACCGGGACCAGAGGGACCCTCTCTTGATCATAGAATGGGTTTTCCTCAGTCACAAAAGGTCCAAGAGACTGACAAAGCCTCAGGAGCTGGTAGCGGAACTGATCCGAAAAGCAAGGACCCGGATCAGGGAGTTAGCAGGATGTGATTTTAAGTGCATTCACATTCCAGTTGAGTTAAAATCAGGTCAAAATACTATGAAAATATTGGAACAATTGTTTCAAGAAAATGAAGTGTTGCAGCTTGCTCTGGATTCCTACTCAGGACAAATTTCAGTAGCGCGGCCCGCTCACAAATTGTTCGAACAAGATGTTCAATTTACCTTAAAATTCAGAAGTGCTCTAAGTAGGAGTCCTTTAAAAAGGGCTCTAACTGTCTTCACAGATGCATCCGGGAGGTCCCACAAGTCCGTTATGACTTGGAACGATCCTCAAACCCAGCAGTGGGAGACAGACATTGCTGAGGTAGAAGGTTCACCTCAGGTTGCTGAATTGGCTGCGGTTCTTAGGGCCTTTGAAAGGTTCTCAGAACCATTTAATCTGATTACAGACTCTGCATATGTGGCAGGAGTAGTATCCAGGGCAGATCAAGCAATACTGCAAGATGTGTCTAACATCGCACTTTTCGAATTGCTCTCAAAACTGGTAAAGTTAGTCACTCACCGAGAGCAACCATTTTATGTGATGCATGTCAGATCACACACTGACTTGCCAGGGTTTATCGCTGAAGGCAACAGAAGGGCAGATGCTCTTGCTGCACCTGCAGTGATGGCCACTCTCCCAAATGTTTTTGAACAGGCAAAAATCAGCCACCAGCTTTTCCACCAAAATGCACCTGGCCTGGTTCGTCAGTTTAACATCACTCGAGAACAGGCCAAAGCGATTGTGGCCACATGCCCAAATTGCCAACAACATGCACTCCCTACAGTGAGTACGGGAGCCAACCCAAGGGGACTGAACAGTTGTGAACTGTGGCAAATAGACGTAACACACATACAGTCTTTTGGACGGCAGAAATATGTCCACGTTAGTGTAGATACCTTTTCTGGAGCGGTCTATGCTTCTGCCCACACAGGAGAATCATCTATTGATGCTATTAAGCACCTCTTACAGGCTTTTTCTTTCATGGGCATCCCCAAGGAGCTGAAAACTGATAATGGGCCTGCTTACAAATCCAAGGAATTCGGGAGCTTCCTGCAGCAATGGGGAGTAGAGCGCAAAACTGGCATCCCCTACTCCCCTACAGGTCAAGCCATTGTAGAAAGAACTCACCGTGATATTAAAAGAGTGCTGGACCAGCAACAACAGGTTCTGAAGGTGGAACCTCCCCACATCCGGTTATCCAGGGCGCTACTCACAATCAATTTTCTGAATTGTTCTTTTGACAGCTTGAACCCACCCATCCTACACCACTTTGGGGGGAGCAGTCATAGGTTGATCAAAGAAAAACCTCCAGTTTTAGTAAAGAACCCTGAGACTTGGAAAATGGTGGGACCCTACAAATTGGTTACTTGGGGACGTGGATACGCCTGTGTGTCCACCCCCTCTGGTTTAAGGTGGGTTCCTTCCAAATGGGTAAAGCCCTATGTTCCCAAGGTCTCAGAGAAATCTATAGAAGCGCCCCAGGTTGCTCATGCTGCCTGGAGAAGAAAACGCCGCACGCGTTCTCTGGAGGAAATTCCATTTAAGCCTCCTATCTGGAATAGTTTGTAATATATGTTTGTTTCAAGTTTTTGTACCAGTTTAGATCCCACTGTTCGTGTGTAGCCTCGAGACGCCGTGAGACCGAACCTGCTTCTCGTCCTACTCGTGATCATCCCACCTGTGACCTCCTGCATAGTTCCTCAGCCCAAACCACATATGGACTACCTTGACAAAGGCTCTCGGACATCAACAGAGAAAATGACAACTGGCTGAATGGACTGTTCAAAGGCTGGGGACTCTCGGGCTGGTTGGGATCTATTCTGAAAACTGTGTTTTTAGTGCTGTTTATTTGAGTTATAGTTATTGTAGTTGTTAGCATTGTTTTTGGACTAATCAAACGCATGGTGCTCAAGTTAATTTCAAGCTCATCTCCCCCTCCTGAAGTCTACCATTTAGAAGCCCTCAGTGCTCCAATGGATGACCTGGAAGCCTCAGTGGAAAACACTGACCCTCCTGTAGAGGAAGAACTGATTTACCAACCATGGTTTGGCAATCATTCTGCACCACAAACACAGTCCTCTTCTTTTTAAACAAAACTAGGGGGAGATGTTGTGGTGTGCTGTAATGTCCCATTTTAGACTTCCAGGTCACTTCCCCAGGTGTGCCTATACCTCTCTCCCTTCCCCCTTGCCCCCATGCTGAGTGAGTCCTGTCAATCAGGCTTAACATTCCAGCAAGGCGTCGTGTGGTTGGTCAAGTTCAAAGGATGCCCCTCAGGCCCAGGGGTCATTGGCCTGTCTGGGTGTCATCTTCCCCTGAGACCCTGCCCCTCTCACCTGGTTGGTGGCTCACCTGTACCTCCCCTCCCCCTGTCCCTGAGCTTAAAAGGTGATCAGACCATGCGGCCAGCATTCTGTTGGAGCAGTTGCCTACATTCAGACCTCTGTAACCATGGAATAAACCTCTGGATTTAAACCCTCCAGCAGAATCATCTCCCTTTTCTCTTCACCATCGCCTGAAGCTACTCCTCCTGAGGTAAACGGGGTTCCTAACAAGCCTGGACTTGTTCAGTGCCCAGCTGCAATCTCCAGCAAGCCAAGGTATCTTTGGGGTGATACACCGCAGTTGCTGCCTTTGGCCCAGCAGCGAGGGTCAGACTGGCCCAGGCACAATCTAACTGGTAATATTGGGAGCCGTATTCCAATACTTACTGATCTTTTGGCCACTGTCCAAGCCAAGAGTCCAGATTCATCTGGTTTCAGAGGCCCAAGTAGCCTCGTTATCTCAGTATCCTTGCATACTGTATTCTGTTCCTTATAAACATCCTTCCCCTTATCAGGCATCCTTGCATTCTTTCTTGCTGTTTTGCACGTAGTCCTTTCCTTTCTCACACAACCAAGGATGCAACAAATATTAAGCAATGTCCATAATTTATGTGACTATTCTTAATCAATACCTCCTAATTTCTGTGAATAATATATATCCTCTAGTGTCTCACCCGAATTTCACCTGGACCCTGGCCAAGTCCTAGTCTTAACTAGAAGAGAAATTTTTCTGCACCAAAATTATATCCAAGTACCTTTCACTTGCCAGATTTAAACCTATATTTGCTAAACCTCCTTTTAAGGTGAACTTGGAAATGTTACCCAGGAATGATTTTCTAACCTCTCACTTTAAAATTAAGCTTCCCAAGTACTACAGACTCTAAGTAATAGGACAATATTTAGAGAATTGATAATGCCTTTTTAAAATCGGCATTCTATTTTTCATGTGCTACTAATTGTATCTATTATCTGTATTATTTTTACTTAGTGTAAGTTTATTGTTTTGCTACATATTGTTATGCTTTTATATTGCCTTCATGTTCATACCAAGAAACACACATGTTATTAAAACAAAATTTAAGGGGGAAATATAGCTCCTCCAGAACTTTACACTAAAAAAGATTTTTGAAAATAAATCAAATCACATCAAATTTGATCCCTTGCCCTCCTTAAACACCCTTGGAACCCCAATAATTAGAGTTCCTGGGTTCTGTGAAATTGGATTTTTGTGTTCATTTTAAATGCACGGGAAAGAATCAGTCTAAAATTCTTCTCTCTATCTCCCTGTGTAAAAGAATCAAACTTTTTGGTACAAATGCACTTCTGGCAGTCTTTCTAAATCCAGTAATGCGGCTGCCATCAGGAATGTTTTTAGTTTATAAAGATCATGCATGAGCCTTTTAGTGACTGGAGTTTTTTAACTAAAAGACTCTTGTTTTGCGGAGAAAAGAAGAAAACCCCACAACTTTGTAAAAGTTGTAAAGCTGGTATGTTTATTACAGTGCTGGACACATGCGGAGATTGCTCTCCTCAAAAAAGGCATGCGTACCTCTGAGAACTTCAGGTCTCTTTTTATCTCTCTCTCAAATACATATGCATACAGTTTCACAATAGGTTCATACATATTCATTTTTATGGGTTTCCTGTGACTTTTACCACTAGTTCCTTTTTATCAGATAAAATTCCGAGGTCAGGTTGACTTGCCCTTACAGCAGTCCCTGTCACTCTCTATCATCTTCTGTCTCCCCCCTTTATCTCTGTCCTTTGCTGAAGTAACTTCACTGAGCTTAGGCCTTGCAGTCTAGCTAAATAACTATGGTTTCTAACCACAGACTCAACTCAAAAATGTACATTTTACCTAAATAAAAATGGATTTCTATCCTGCAAAATTTTCACTTTGCTTCACTCTTTAGGATAGGTATGTATGTGATTATTTTGATAATAATTGTATTAATCATGATACCTTTCAATATGTCCAGACATTAATTAATAAGGCCATTAAAGGAGTGGTTTTGGTTGAAAGGAAAGGGGGAGATGTTGGATATGGTGGGGGACACAAGACAGATGATGGACTTTGGACCTGGTTAACATAGGAGATTTGATAACAGGATGTCTTGGCAAAAACAAACAGAACTTTGAAAATTAGATCTAGATTGCAAGAAGATTTAATCAGACAGGTTTACCAGAAAAAGAAAATCCAATTAAACTCTGCAAGCAAGACATGTTGCTATTTACATAAGTTTGAGAATGTGATTTTAATCTAATAATTGTAGTACACATTAATAGTCTCCCTAAAAGAGCATATAAGTGTTTGTATCCCACAATAAAATCAGATTCTGATCACAGAGTCAGTCTCCCCATCTCCCTCCATCACTAACAATGAATGATTTAACCATTACCCAATTCCCAGGATTGACATTATGAATTTTAAAATCTAGGGTAGCAGTCTGAGTGGTTCTTCTTTTTTCCCATAGTTCCTCTAGAGTTTGTGCTATAGATAGGAC
Organism: Melospiza georgiana; assembly: GCF_028018845.1. Classification (NCBI taxonomy): domain Eukaryota; kingdom Metazoa; phylum Chordata; class Aves; order Passeriformes; family Passerellidae; genus Melospiza; species Melospiza georgiana. Next base: position 9,209,660 of record NC_080464.1, on the reverse strand, counting down.
ATATTTCTTGACATTGCCCTCCCCTTCTTCATAAGTGGCCATACTATTTGGTGAAATCAGAAAAGGTAAACCAAACATCATTTCATAAGGTGAAACCCCTAAGTCTGATCTGGGCTGTGTTCTGATTCTCAGCAAGGCTAGGTATAGGCACTTGACCCATGACACTTGGGTTTCAATCATCAGTTTAGTTAGGGTTCTCTTGAGAGTTTGATTCACCCTTTCAACCCACCCTGAACTCTGTGGATGCCATGGAGTGTGTAATTCCCACTTTATACCTAAAGCTTGGACTACTTGCTATAGTATTTCTGGGGTGAAATGGGATCCTCAGTCTGAGTCGATGTTATTTACTATCCCATACCAGGGAAAGATTAGTTCTAAGAGAGCTTTGCATACCACATGGGCAGTAGCTTTAACTACTGGTACTGCCTCTACCCAATGGGTTAAATGATCCACTATTACTAACAAAAATTTCCACCATTGCACTTGTGGGAGTTCAGTGAAATCTACTTGGATACTCTGAAAGAGTCATAAGGCTAATTCTTGCCCTCCTGAGTGGGCTCCCTGCATGACTTTTCTGTTCACTTTTTGGCATATGGCACACTTTTCAGTTATTTGCTTAGCAATTCCAAACATTCTTACACAACCCCAGTTTCTCAGGAACTGATCACTCAGCACTTGGATACCTCAGTGAGTATACTATGCATGCTTTCTAATATTTTCCTGGCCAATGTTTTATTTAATAACTGTCCCCCATCAGATAACACCCACTTCCCTTCATTGTCTTTTTTTGCTCCTATTTCAAGGAGTATTGGAATGAATCATGTGAGACTCCATTCTCTTCATGCAGGAAAAGCCCATTCTTTATTCAAATAACTCATTTTTATACAGTTTTACAGACCTCATGTGTGACTCCAATTGGTTAGTAGCTTTCCTGCCAATTACTTTATTGGTTAGTAAAAGATATTTTACTTGTCCATCAAATCTCTCTATTGTTAAATTGTTTACATATTTTCTTTACTGATTCTCATGGGATAGAGCTAATGTTTATGTAGGTGTTAGTTGGTTTTCACCCAGGAATAGATTGCCATGTTAATGAACTATTCATACCAGGATTGTTTTCACATGGAAACTTGCAAAGTTCTAGCTTTGCTTAGAAGAAATGACAGGCCAGCTATAGATCTAACAGAGCTGGCCTAATTTTATGAGGCCTTTTTTAAATAATTTTTCTACCTGACTGCAACACAAGGAGTTTATTTTCCTCTGTTTTACTGAATAGTGGTAGGTCCTGAATTTCTCCTGTAGGGGTCAGGATCATCATCGCTTTCTCTTCACCAGACTCAGTTGCATTTTTATCTTTTAAGTCTGCTAACTTGTTCCCTCTTATTTCTAAGGTGGTCCCTTTCTGATGCTCCCAAATATGCACAACAGCAATTTCCTCTGGCAACTGTAAGGCTTCTAAAACTTCTGAGATAAGCCTTTCAGGAATTAAGCCTTTCCCTTTTGAATTTAGCATTCTTCTTTCCTCCCAGATTTTCCCAAATGTATGCACCACCCCAAAGGCATACTTAGAGTGGGTATACACAGTCCCCCTCTCTTGTTAATATTTCGAGGACTCGTTTCAAAGCGTACAATACACATGCTTGAGCTGACCAACTGGGGAGTAACCTTCTCTTTTCTATGGTTACTAACTTTTCATCTACTATAGCATATCCTGACATTCACTGCCCCTGAATCACCCTTGAGGAATTAACGATGTATAATTGTTTTACCCCCTGCAGGGGTTGGTCCGTCAGATCCTCTCTCACTTTGGTCTGGTAGTTTATGATTTCTAAGCAATCATGCGCTAGTTATTCTACTGGTTCTCCATACAAATACTGGGCAGGATTGAGGTGCTTATCTGTAATTGGTTCTAGATTATATTTGTCTATTAAAATTGCTTCATATTTTAGCACTCAAGAATCAGTGAGCCACTTCTCAGCTTTCTGGTTCTGAATATTTCTAACTGCATGTGGGTTGTGCACTTTTATTTTCCCCCCAAAAGTTAATTTTCTGCTTTCTTCTATTAATAGAGCGGTGGAGGCTACCACCTGGATACAGTTTGGCCACCCCCTACTAATAGGGTCTAACAATTTTGACAGAAAAGACACTGGTTTCTTGGATTCCCTCTATTCCTGGACTAGGACTCCATGGGCTACCTTATGTTCCACATCTACAAATATGTAAAAAGGTTTATCTAAATCAGGAAGACTTAAAGCCCTAATCAATTTTTATTTTAAACATTCAAACCTCTGCTCATCTTCTTTTTCCCCATGTAGTTTCTTCTTTAACAAATTTTTCATACAGGCATTTAACAGCTTGGGTGTACCCTTCTATCTATGTTCTACAATATCCCAACAAACCCAAAATTTTCTAATTTCCATTTTAGTTTTTGTCTGGGAGGGGGTGAAGTTATTCCTGTGATCCTTTCAGGATTTAACTGCCAGCTCCCGTGGCTTATTATATTCCCTAAGTATTGTACATCATTCTGTTATAAATACATATTATACTGTTGGCTTTTAACAAATATCAATATGAATCCTATATGTATATTGTTAAAATAACTTTGCTTTTATTTCTGCTATTAAGAAAAACCTTAGACATAGTAGTAGGGGTAGCTGATATAGTTATAAGTGAACCGTCTATTTGGTCAGGATAACATCCAGTGAACATGTAATGAGGACCCTGCTATTGATATGCCAAAGATCAGTATCTGCTGTCTGAAGAAAATATGGACCAAGGCCAAAACTGGAAGTGATAACGAGAAGGAGCCAAAACCACAGCCAAGAAACACACATGCTCTAAAAAAGCAGACCCAAGGAGGGGCCATGTAAAATAGTTCCTGGAATATGTAAAAAACTAGTTTATGGAAAAATATGGATATGCATAAGAGTATATGGATATGCAACAGGCTGATGTAATGGAAAAAGTATTTAAGGGGTATCACAGAAGGTAACAGTGTGGTCTTGGCTGAGTGCCAAGATGCACCCGGCCGTAGTCTTTGCTTTACTGTCTTTGTCTTCTATTGTCCTTTATTAAAGTGTTTAAATTTTCACAGGAGAGTGAACGTGTTTTTCACAATTCTCTACAAATTGGAGCTTTTTTTTTGGTACCTGAAGACCCTGGTTTCCCAAAAATTTAGTAATGATATGGTGGATTCTCTGACTTTTCCTCATCCTCCCCTGAGAGAAGTAAGTCATCAACGTATTGAATAAGTTGTACCTCTGGTATTATGGGGAAATGTTGCAGCACCTCTTCTAAGGCTTGTCCAAATAAGTTAGGGGATTCAGTAAATCTTTGGGGTAATTTGGTCCATTTGAATTGTTGCTTTCTTCCTGTATCAAGATCTTCCCATTCGAAAGCAAACATATCTCTGCTTTCCACTGCTAGGGGACAGGCCCATGTTTTGCAGAGATAAACAAAACTCCATAATTTTGTGAAAATTGTACAGCCAGTATGTTTATTACAGCACTGGACGCATGTGGAGATTACTCTCCTTACAAGACATGCATACCTCTGAGAACTCCAGATCCCTTTTTATCCCCCTCTCAAATACATATGCATGCAATGTCACAATAGGTTCATGCATATTCATTTTTACAAATTTCGTGTGACATTTGCCACTACTTCTTCATTATCAGAAAGAATTCCTAGGTCAGGCTGAGCTGCTCCATAGCAGTTTCTCTGTCTCTCTGTCTCCCCCCCTTATCTCTGTCCTTCACTGAAGCAGTTTCTCTGAGCCTAGGCTTTTTACGAGAACAGGCAGTCAGACTAAATAGCTATGTTTTCAAACTACAGACTTAACTCAAAGATGTACATTTCACCTAAATCAAAATGGATTTCTACCCTGGAAAATTTATACTCTGTCTCATTTCCCCCCTTTTCTAGAAAATAAGTAAATTCTTTTACTTAATGCAAACCCCTACAACAATAAGTGTCTCTTAATGTTTTGCCATGTACGTTTGATAAGGAGGTTAACACAGCTACTCGCTGTAGTCTTCTCCAATTCCAAATTAGCAATATAATGGATAATCCTTAACTTATTCCAACTAATATTAACAAAACTACAATGGGATGACACAACTTATTAAAGATTCCATTTGCAGTTGGTGACCACCAAAATTCACATCCCACCAGTGATGATCCACATTTTGTTTTATTCTTTGCAGAATTATGATTATTTCTTTTGTATCATGTTGGATAGTAATTAAGGTTTTCTTTCCACTTTCTTGGATTTCCTTCAAGATCCCCAGTAGGTCTTCGTGCTTAATTAATTGTTTTACCAATGTAAGGTCGATCCTAATAGGAGTAGGTGATAGACTGTGATACATTATGTAATTGATTTTAATAAACTGGTGGGATGTCACTGGGGCCAAGTGCGAAAAATCACACCCAATAATCTTAACAAAATTACAAATACAGAAATTAGAATGATTTCTACTAGACAAAATAACAATTTTTACAGCAGCACAAGCAGTTCTCAAGCACACACAACCTTTATCAGTATATACGAGCACAGCTTTCTGATCAGTGACTGGATGAATTTTGAAGTGGCAAATACTCTGTTCAGTGTCTAGACACATTCTGGGCATTAATGGTATTGCTTTCACAAATAAATCCTAGTTGTTCTCTAGTAATGCAGGATTTTAAGTTTACTGTTTGCCACTTTTCATTCACCTTTCGTGCTTACACTCTATGTTCTGAAGGGTAGAGTACTGTTTTTTCATTATTTAATCTTAGTGCAATGGTGGGGTGGATAACATAAACAGTGGCATTACGTATGGCAAGCACAAAGGCAGAGGCCACATTAGAAGCAGGATCATAGGTGAAATTTACCATAGTCTACTATTATTGAAACTTCCTTGCAAAATCCATCTCATTATCCCAGACAACTTTCTGATTTTCAGCTGGAAAATTACCTTCACCCCCTTCCCATATGATCAGAGCTGCTGTTGCCTCCATCCATAACTGTGCTTGTATACAACTGAAAGCTAAAGACATGTTATCTTGAACTGTACTAAGTGCTTCTACTATTAACTTGTGGTCTTGGTCCCTGGCCACTTCCCACTTTGGCAGTACTTTTGAAATCTGCCACTGGCTAGTTCCTAATGCCAATAGAGATGACTGTAAAGGCTGCTTAAATTTTGCTGGGCCATCTGCTGCAGTGGCCAGCTTATTCATCAGTATTTCTGAATCAATTCCATTTAAAACTCCCAATCCTGTCCCTAATATCCCAGTTAAATCCTTTCTTATTCTGCTCCTGAGGCATACCTATCTTTGTAACCACAGTGTCCAGCCCTCAAAGGATGTTTTTAGGAAGGAGGAGCAGGGTGGTTGGATTTTTGAGTTGTTAATTTGCATTATCAACTCAACACGTTTGAGAGACCATTCTGGATTGAACAATAGTTGTTTTTCACTCACATTCCTCACTACGTAGGGGCCTATTTCATACACTTCAGGTTCAAATTTGGGTTGGATCTGAACTATTTGAGTACTAGTGTGAGTTGTATAAGGTCCTGCTGTTGTAAAAAGTGCAGTATCTATTTTGAACTTTAATGAGAGCCCGATAGCATCATGAGCCCAAAGGCAAGTCACTTCTACAGGCTGTATCAAGGTGAAATTACACCAACAGTCTGATTCACTTAGGCTATCACAAACTTCCTGGTGCCTGTATACGGGAGAGGTTGAGACACTAATTGCATCTGGTCTATCATGTGAGGCAGAGTGGAAATTTTCCAGGGTAGAAATCCATTTTGATTTAGGTTAAATGTACATTTTTTAGCTAAGTCTGTAGCTTGCTGTTTAGTCTGACTGCCTGTTCTCTCTAAGAGCCAAAGGATAAGAGATCAGGGGGGCAGACAGAGCAGGGCAACCTGACCCAGGAGTTATTTCTGAAGAATTAGTGGCAAGTGTCACTCAAAATCAGTGGAATGAATATGTATGAACCTAGTGTGAAATTGCATGCACATGTATATGAGAGTGAGATAAAAGGGTATCTGGAGTTCCCAGAGCTATGCATGTCATTTTAGGGGATCGATTCCCACATGCGTCCAGCGCTGTAATAAACATACTGGCTTTACAACTTCCCAAAAGTTGTGGAGTTTTGTTTATCTCTGCAAAACACATGAGCCGACCCATTGACCACTCGGCACCCTACCTTGATTTCTTCTCCTCTGATCCCTTGAAGTGTCCACAGTTCCCATTCCTGCCACTCTTCCTCCTCATATACCTGTTTCCCGTGGATTACTGCAGTGGATAGTAGTAATCTGAGAAAGTTCTCCCATGGATCCAGTATACTGATTAAAAGCCTGGGACCAAGGCCATTCAACATTGCTTTAGATAGAGGTACTCTCTAATTCTAAGACTCCAGTTATAATTATATACAAAGTAATTCTGTAAGTGAAAGTACGAACTACCCCCGGGCGCAATATACTCATTTGCCTGAGTAAGTTTTATTCTCAGTTCATTGTCTCCCGCTGTCGCTCTCCAAGGGGCTTCTGGAGGCTTCTTCACTCGAGAGTGATGGATCCAGGCATTCTGCTCCTTGATCTTGATTGCGGTGGAGGTGGTGAGAAGCACCTGGAACGGTCTCTCCCACTGTGGTTCTAAAGTATTTTCTGTAAGAGACTTAACATATACATAATGCCCAGGCTGTATGTTATGTACTGGCCCATCTAACTCCCTGCTCCGAGTTCCAGCCACGTGTTTCTCAATTTCTCTGAGCTGTTTGCTTAAAGCCATCATGTAGGCAGCCAGTGTTACTTCCCCAATGTGGGTGGACATTCCTTTTTGTATTCCATATGGTCTTCCATAAAGCATTTCAAAGGGACTCAGCTTTTCTTTAGCCCGAGGTTTCGTTCAAATTGCCAATAGTGCTACTGGAAGAGCTTGAGGCCAGGGTAGATTAACTTCCTGCCCCAGTCTTACAATCTGCTAATTAATCACATGATTCATTTTCTCCACCTGGCTGCTTAATTGGAGGCGATATGGAGTGTGAAGTTCCCAATCTATGCCCAGGTGGCTACTAATCTGTTGCACTATTCTAGAAATGAAATGTGATCCTCTATCCGAGGATATTGTGGCTGGAACTCTGAAGCGTGGTATTATTTCTCTTGATAATACCCTGGTCACCTCTCGAGCCTTGACAGTTCTGGTGGGGAACATTTCTGGCTACCCTGAAAATGTATCTGTCAATACCAATAAATACTGGTACCCCCTTTCCGTGGGAATTCTGAAATGTCAATTTGCCACTCCTGTCCAGGCCCATGGCCTCTCCCAATCTGACCAAGCTTTGGCCTGGGGGTATTTTTGGGGTTAGTCTGGAGGCAAAGATCACACTGTCAGGTCACTTGAGTAATAGTAGCATACAAATTCCTAGCAACAATTCTCTCAATCAAGTAGGCCTATAGGGCATATATTCCCCAGAGTGCTTTCTGGTGTTCTTCCCTTACTAGTGACCACAATAAATGGGAAGGGATTACCAGCTTCTTTTCAATGGTAACCCACCCTTCTTGGTTATATGTCCCTTCTTGATTTTCAATTAATTATCTATCTGTCTTATTATATTCTGGCTTAACTTCAAGAGAAATTTGTCCATCTGGAATTAGGGCTCCTTCAATAGTTACCTCACCTTTTGCTGCTTCTTTTGCCTCTCTATCTGCCAGCTCATTTCTATCTTCCAATTCTGAGCTCACTCTTTGGTGTGCCTTAATATGCATAATTGCTACCTTTTCAGGCAGCTGAACTGCTTCCAGCAGCTGGATTATCTCTTGTGCATGTTTTATGTTCTTTCCCTGAGAGGTCAGCAGTCCCCTCTCTGTCCAGATGGCCCCATGTGCATGTACGACTCTGAATGCATACCTCGAGTCTGTGTAGATGTTTATTCCCTTTCCTTTTGCCATTTACAAGGCATGGGTCAAGGCAATTAACTCAGCCTTCTGCGCAGAGGTGCCTGTTGGTAAGGGTCTGGATTCTGTTACCTCTCTGAAGGTAGTCACTGCGTATCCAGCATATCGCTTTCACTGGCAACAGAGCAACTCCTGTCAGTGAACCAGGTCTCTGCATCATCCAAAGGAGTGTCCTTTAAGTCTGGGCGGCTGGAGTAGGTAGCTTCAATGGTCTCCAGGCAATCATGGTGTACTGCTTCTCCTTAATTTCCACTGAGAAAATAAGCTGGGTTGACAATATTAGTCACTACTATCTCTACATTATCTTGCTCTACCATGATGTCCTGGTATTTCAGGAACCTCTGTGGTGAAAGCCAGTGGCCACCCTTTACTTCCAGTACTGCAAATACTGTGTGGGACACTACCACAGTCATATTTTGTCCTAAGGTAAACTTGCATGCCTCTTGAATATTCAGCACGACTGCTGCTACAGCTCTGAGGCAACCTGGCCATCCTTTGGCTGTTGCATCTAGTTTCTTGGAGAAGTAAGCAACTGCCCTCTGGTACGGACCCAAGTCCTGAGCCAATATTCCCAGGGAAATTCCCTGTCTTTCATGGGAAAATAGAAAGAATGGTATACTTACATCTGGAAGCCCCAAAGCTGGAGCTGACATGAGGACACTCTTTAGCTGGTGAAAGGCCCTGGTGGCTTCCTTCTTCCACTGGAGATCTCAGTTTCCATTGGCAATAAGAGCATAGAGGGGTCTGACGAGCAGTCCATAATTATAAACCCACAGCCAGCACCGCCCTGCCATGCCTAAGAAGGTTCGGAGTTCTTTTATTGTCTGGGGTTTTGGGGTTTGGCATATGTCTTCCTTGCAAGCCTGCCCTAAAGTCCGTTGCCCAGCACTCACCTTGTACCCCAGGTAGATTACTTTCTGTTTCATTACTTGTGCCTTTTTCTTTGATACTCTGTATCCTTGGAGTCCTAGGAAATTCAAAAGGCTTACTGTCCAGGCCACACATGCTTCCCTCATCCAAGTGGCTACTGGAAGATCATCCACGTACTGCAACAGCCTTCCTTCTTCCTGTGGAGCTTCCCAGGACTCCAGATCCTTTGCAAGTAGCTCCCCAAACAGAGTGGGGGAGTTTTTGAAGCCTTTGGGCAATCTCGACCATGTGAGCTGGGTTTTGTGCCCACTTTTAGGGCTTTCCCATTCGAATGCAAAAATTTTCTGGCTGGCTTCATGGATAGGGAGGCAAAAGAAGGCATCTTTCAGGTCTAAAACAGTAAACCAGGTTATCTCAGTTTTTAAACAAGTTAGCAAAGTATATGGATTGGCTACCACAGGATATAAATCTTCTGTTACTTTATTGACAGCCCTTAAATCCTGTACTATCCAGTATGACCCATCAGATTTCTGAATGGGTAAAATGGGAGAATTGAAATCAGATTGGCATTCCTTCAATAACCCTAACTGCAGAAAATTTTTAATTACTGGGCTGATTCCTTCCCTGTCTTCTTTCTTTAGGGGGTACGGCTTAATTCTCACTGATTGTGTCCCTTCCTTTAGCTTAATTACTAGGGGAGAGACATTTTTTGCCCTCCCTGGTACATCAGAGGCCGATACCCCAGGAAATACATGATTTAGTATCTCTTCATCAATTTCCTCCTCAATTTCAATAGCTGTTAAGGTTAAACTTAATACCTCTATGTACTTTTGATCATTCACCTCCAGTGTAACCTCTCAATTTCGGAATGTAATGGTTGCTTGTAACTGCTCCAATAAATCTCTCCCTAAAAGTGCCTTTGGTGAATTGGGCATATACAAGAATTTATGAATATCCCATTGTTTTCCCAATTTATACCTCAATGATTTGCAAAAATATGCCCTTTCAGGCTGGCTAGTTTCCCCCTGCACTACAACATAATCATTTTCCACAGGTACTAAAGCTTTATTTAAAACTGAATATGTGGCCTCCATATCAACCAAAAATTCCACCCTTCTCCCTTCTTCCCTTAGCCTCATTGTTATAAGCAGTGGATCCGCAGGGGCAGAATCCCCCGGTTCTTCTCAGTTGTTTTGTGCGTGTGCAGCCACTTTTTGGTCACCCCGTCTCCGTTCTGGTCATTGATCTTTCCAGTGACCAGTTCTTTTGCAGATTGCACACTGATTTCTGCCCAGCCGAGGTGGTCCTTGTCTGGGCAGTCTCTGGTTTTCTTTTTTCTTTGCCTTTCCTCCTGTACCACTGCTACCAACTTTTTCATCCCTTGTTTATATCCTTCTTCCTGGTTACTAAGTATCCTTCATGCCTCTTCTAGCAAGACTTCGACATTTCTCTTTTCCAGCCCTCAAATTTTCTGAAGTTTACGTCTAATATCTCCAGCAGACTGTCCCAAAAATGAATTAACTAGCTGATTCATCCCTATCTCAGACCCCAGATCCAATGATGTATGATGACACATAGCATCCCTTAAATGCTCTAGAAATTCAGATGGAGTCTCGCAAGGCCCCTGCTTAAGGGAATATAAGGCAGACCAATTTATGGTTTTTGGAATAGCTCTTTCCACCCCTGTTGCTATCCACTCTTGATAATCTGCTAATTTCTTTACTTCTCCTGATACACTGGGATCCCATCCTGGGTCTTGGAGGGGGAAATATTGTTTTACATCTAACTGCTTGCTCTTGCAGTAATCCTCTGCCAAAGTCCCTGCTGTCTTTAAGATCAGCTGTTTTTCTGTTTCAGTGAAAGCATCCAGTAGTAAGTGGATGTCAGCCCAATCTGCGTTGTATTGCTTGATAACATTTCGTAGACGTTTGGCAGTAAGTATCGGATCAGTGTGATAATTCTTATCAATCCTTTCCCATGCCTCTAAATCAAGAGTGGTAAATGGCACTTTAATAATGATTCTCCCTCCTACTGGTCCCACTGCCTCTCACAGAGGGGCCTGTAACACTGCTTGCCTCCTCATTCTAGATGCAACTGGACTGCCAGGAGGGGGATGGGTTCTAGTGGATGTGCCTTACCAGCCTAAGTCCTCCTGCCTTTTGGGGAAGTCCTCTTCCTCTTCCTCTTCATCCTCATCTTCAACCTCCCTTCTCTTGGGAGGAGTTTTTATCAAATCAAATGTATCTCATTCTTTCTCCTGAGAATAATAAACTTTGTCTGATCTTATACACCATTTTCCTATACTGCATGCTGAACAACAACGTTTGATTTGCCCCCTCTTTGTTTTCCTTTTCAAGAGCTAACAACAGTGGGTCAGGGGGAGCTCTGAGCCCACAGTCTCTTTGCCATTCTTGGTTATTTCTTAAAACAAAAAACATATCAGCATATGAAACCTCATCCCATTTACCTTCTCATCTTAAAAACAACATTAACTGCAATAAGGTATTATAATCTAAAGTTCCAGTGGGTGGCCACTTCGCTCCGTCCTCTAACCTGTATAATGGCCACCAGCGCATGCAGTATTGGATTAGATCCTTTGTATTCTCAGAGCCCCCCCTACTGGTGACTTCCTTCCAGTGGGCCAAGATGCACCCCAAGGGGCTGGCCCAAGGAACTTCTTTGCTCTGGTTAGTTCCCATTATCTCCTTGCCTTATCTCGCTTCCACCCAAACCTCTCTTAACAGAGCTTCACAGTTGTTTCCCAGTCTTCCTCCCACACACAACTCCAGGTGGCAGGTATCAGTTGTGATTTCCCACACACAAGCTTTAAGATCTTAGGTTCTGAATCAGCTTGGTCAGGAAACTTCAATTTACACTTGGGGCATATGCCCTGATGCTTATTAGAACAGCAATACCAGCGTCTCTCACAAACACTGCACTGCAATAGTACCCACGCAGCATGCCAGCCTCTTGATGCACCAAAGGCTCTCAGTAATTTCCCGCAAAGGCAGGCTATTCCGTTTTTCACAGGGAACTCTAAATCCTCTATGGCAGGTTGTTCCCAGTCCAGACTTACTATAGTACCAGTTTAAGTCCGATAAAGCCCCTCTAAATGAACTCGTTTGTCTCCTCTTTCTATCCAATAATTCACAGGATTCACAAACTCCCAGGGGTCAGGTCCAAACCACTGGGGCAGAGGAACCCCTTGAGTTCGTCTAGCCATGGTAAAAGCATGCACAATCTACACCACAAATCACCACCTTTAGTTACTGAACATCCTCACTCACGCTTGTCCATTACTTGTTCTACTTCTCTGCCGGGCACTCCCTGCCCCCACAGCCCGCCCTGGCCGGCGCTTCAGGCCTCACTCGGCCCTTTCAGTCGCGGGTAGAAACCCCCCCGCACTGTAGATATATGCACTCGCTCATTCGCTCTCTTTTGTTCACCATGCACTCGCACAATTGCAAACACATTAACATTAGCCACACAATGCATTAACTATACAATGATACAGTGTCCGGACACCACACAGACACGAGTCCACTCAACCCACCTCCAGATTCGCTAGCCGCCGCTCTATTGAACAGTGAGCCCCCATCTCCCAGTCGGTCTATTGACCAGTCTGCCTGCAGGCACAGGAATGAGGCTGAGCACTCAGAAATCTCTGAGTGACTTATTCAGCCGTCCTATCTTTTTTCTGCCAGGGACCCCTCAATACATACCGTATCCTCTGCACACCAGCAGGTCCTTGTCTGTCTCCGCAGGAGGCAAGCTGAGATGAACGGAGCTCCTCTGGGAAAATCCCAGGGTGCGCCTTGGAGGTCCGTCTATCCCTCTCTGCCCCTGCGGGGACAGGGACGGTTCCTCCTGCCTGGCTTCACCAGAATGTTTTGCAGAGCTAAACAAAACTCCAAAACTTTGTGAAAATTGTACAGCTGGTATGTTTATTACAGCGCTGGACGCATGTGGAGATTACTCTCCTTACAAGACATGCATACCTCTGAGAACTCCAGATCCCTTTTTATCCCCCTCTCAAATACATATGCATGCAATGTCACAATAGGTTCATATGTATTCATTTTTACAAATTTTGTGTGACATTTGCCACTACTTCTTCATTATCAGAAAGAATTCCTAGGTCAGGCTGAGCTGCTCCATAGCAGTTTCTCTGTCTCTCTGTCTCCCCCCCTTATCTCTGTCCTTCACTGAAGCAGTTTCTCTGAGCCTAGGCTTTTTACGAGAACAGGCAGTCAGACTAAATAGCTATGTTTTCAAACTATAGACTTAACTCAAAGATGTACATTTCACCTAAATCAAAATGGATTTCTACTCTAGAAAATTTCTACTCTGTCTCTCCCAAAAAGCATTTTTAAGATCTATCTCACTGAACCACCAGTGTGATGGAGGAATTTTACTTAATAGTGTATAGGAATTTGGTACCACTGGATATCAAACTATAGTTCTTTTGTTTACTTCTCTCAGGTCTTGGACGAGGCTCTATGTCCCATTTGATTTTTTAACTGGTATTATAGGGGTATTGTGTGGAGAGTTGTAGGGCTCTAAGGTTTACATCTTTAATTAATTCTTGAAATACAGTTTTCAACCCTTTTATCCCTTCAAGAGAGAGTGGATATTGCTGTACCCGAATTGGGCAGTCTTTGTTGGTTATTTCAGTAACTATAGGGGTTATGTTTTGTGGTAGCAGCTCTCTGGCCACAGAGAGCAACACATAACTTTCCCAGGCATTGTCCTGGGGAAGGCTTTGAGGAGATCAGAGAAAAGAATGATAAACAGTTCTTCTCTTCACTTGCTGCACCTGTTGTTGTGAACATGTGGAATGTGTTATGGAGATTTGTTTACCAAAGGGTTGTTTCTTAATTGGCCAATTGTGATGGTGTTTAGATTGAAGGACCAATTGGGTCCACCTGTAGCATGACTGTCTATAAGGGCGATGGGTTTTTTATTTAGTATAATAAAGTGATTGATCAGCCTTCTGAGAATCATGGAGTCAATGCTAATTATTACCCAGCTGGGAGCCTGTGACAACAATGTTTAACTTGCCCCTATTTCCAGGTTTGGCCCAGACTACTTCTTCAATTTGCTTTTCATGCTTTTCATCCTCCTCTTTTAACCAGAGGAGTTTAACTACCATTTTATCCCCTTCTGGAAGGACCCCAATGCCTAACTGCACTTGTAAATCCCTCCCCAGCAAATTACATCCTGCCCCTGATACAAATAAAACATCCCCATTCCTATCTAAAAAGATAGGAACCAACAGGTTCCTTCAAATACCGCGTTTTATGACTGGCCCTCTAAATCCTTCCCCTTTTGCCCCTACTACTTGAATTGTATTTTGGCTTTTCTTGCATCCTGTTGGAATTTAACAAACACATGTCGACTCCGCCCCTGTGTCTACTAAAAATATGAATTCCTCCCTCCGGGGACCTACTTTTAAAGTTATCAAGGGCTCCTGCTGATATTTTGCCCCCAGGAGATAGAACCCCTGGCCCCCGTTTTCATCTATTTCTTGAACCTCCTTGAAAACTTTCAGGTCTTTTTCTCTCTGGGCAGCTTTGCCTTAAGTGTCCAATTTTCTTGCAATAATGGCAGATTGGGACCCAGTTATTAAATTCCCCTTTTTCCTTCTTAGAGCTTCCCAGGGAGCTCCGCTCCCCTTAACATCCTCCCGGTCCCCCTCATTGTGGCCTGGCTGGAGCCTCACCTCCTTAAAGGAGCGAGTCTTTGCCTGATGGTTTCCTTCGACAATAGCAGCTGCCATTACTTTAGCTTTTGCCTTTTCTTTCTCCTCCTCTCTCCATACATATACTTTTTGGGCTTCTTTTAGCAGATGTTGGGAGTTGGGTTCCTTTTTTTTCTCTTTTGCTTACAGAATTTTTTCCCCATAAGTTGCTAGGAAACTATTGGGTACTTATGGATACTTATGTGTACTTAAGAAAGACAAAAGACTGTGTGTGAAGTGGGGAGAGTAATGGAGCATCTGGCTACATTTTTTTTTTTCCCTCGGGGAGTTTGTCTGCAAGGGACAAAGATACCTGGAGAATGGGGGACAGGTAGAAAGATGAAGTTGGGGACAGCTGCTTTCTCTCTCTTTGGCATTGGAGGAAGATGGCCAGGCTGTCACTTACTGTGGGGAGAATTCACTGGCACCTCTGGAGCTCAGCCCTGAGAGACCTATCACCATTTGCTCGTGTGCCCCAGGAAATCCTGAACTGCGCCTCTCCCTGCCCTGCTGAGAGCAGGGCCACTGCTGCCTCGCCCCTGCTGTTTCTTCAGTACTGTTCTGGGTTTTCTCCACGCTGTAGCCGGCACTGTCCTGGAGTTCCAGCTACCACCACAGAACTTCTCATACATCTCGTCCACCACCCCAGGATTTTTGCTCATTCTGACCAGCTGTGACAGTAACTGGACCAAAGGAGAAAGTGCCTTGTGAAAAACACATTCACTCTCCTGTGAAAATTTAAACAGTAGAACAAAGGTCAATACGAGACATAGACAGTACTGCGAAGATTATGGCCAGGTGCGTCTTGGTACTCAGCCAAGAGCACACTTTTGTGGATATTCTCAGTTCAGTCAAAGAAAGAACAGAGATAATTTCTCCCAGTCCGAGCCTGGGAAACTTAGAGAAAAGTATTAAAACAATTATTAGCTCTCTTTCTGCAAATGTTGTTTATAGATATGATTTTCCAGAGTGTGCTATTCATAGTTCACCAATAGTGCGAGAGGTTTTTACTTTAAGACCAATCAAGTCTCAGCCTAACGAGTCAGGTTATAAAAAATGTGCTACTTTCTATTAAACGCCTTCTGTTCACCTTCTGAAGACTGGAGTCTTTATTCCTGTCCCTGACTCAACATGCCACACATTCGGGGATGCTCCTAAATACCTTTTCCATTACATCAGCCTGTTGCATATTCATATACTCTTATGCATATTCATAAACTAATTTACATATTCCAAGAGCTACTTTACCTGGCCCCTCCTTGGGTCTGCCTTTTTAGAGCATGCGTGTTTCTTGGCTGTGGTTTTGGCTCCTTCTTGTTACCACTTCCAGTTTGGGCTTTGGTCCATACTTTCTTCAGACTGCAGATGCTGATAGTCGCCATATCAATAGCAGGGTCTGCAATACATGTTCGCTGGATGTTATCCCAACCAAAGAGACAGTTCACTCATAACTATATCAGCTACCACTACTACCATGTCTAAGTTTTTTTGTTAATAGCAGAAATAAAAGCAAAGTTATTTTAACATTATACATATAACATTCATCCTAATATTTACGAAAAGCCAACAACATAATATGTATTTATAACAATCCCTCCTCTTCCCTTTTTACAAATCATTTGGCTTGGGCAGTATTTCTTGTTTTCCATCCTCCATTATTTGCTTATTTTTTTCATAAATCATTTTTGCTTCCTCCAAGGGGTCTTCCATATTATTTTGTTTCTTTAACAACATAATCTTTTGTGCAGTCCCAGATGTAGTCAATTTTGTGTCTATAGGCATTGTTACCACTTGCATGCCCTGGACTATGCTGGTGATTAGCTGAATATAGCAGCAGATCAAGCAAGGAAGAAATATCGAACCAGCTGTAGCACATAAAAGGAAGAAGTCTAGTTTCTTTGACCATTCTATTCCCAATACATTATCCCACCAGCTAGTTTTTAGCATTGATTCCCACTTTTTGACTGGTACATGGGCGATTTTTCTCATATCATTGACTATATCTAGGACGGCATCTCCATTGCCATTGATTTTCAAACAACAATCTGATGTATTACATTTTCCACAAACACCCCCTTCTTCAGCTAATAAATAATCAAAGGCCAACCTATATTGATACACTGCCGCTTGTTTGGGTTTGTTGCTTTGATATTAATTCTATTGCCCAAGCAGTTCTGTTTGTTATTATCTCTACCACTGCTTGGAGTCTTATAATACAATTCAGAATATAAATTGGGGTTTGATATCTCCAACTCCCATCTTGTGCCCAGGTGGCTGGCCCATATGTTTCCAATATGTGTTCTGGGGGCCACTCCATATCTCCCCATTTTTGGGATCCTCCACTCAAGTCCCTTTTATTTCTTTTTAGGTCCTCATAAACTGGTACTCCTAATTGATCTCCATTTGGTCCTTGCAGAAAAAAAAATCCTGGTTGTATAATTCCCAAAGTGCAACTCCATCTCCAACTAGAGGGGTCTTGGGTATGCTCTCTTTACACATAACCAAAATAAGCCATCTGGTGCTTTCCAATAATTATTTTTCTGTTGATTTATATTTTCCCAAAATTTGGATATTTCTGGGTTTCCAGGATAAGGATTTTTGCCTGTATTAGTACATTGAAAAAGTCCAATTTCATTATTATATTTACAATTTCTCTTTTTCATTTCTCCTCAAGTCCAACAATGAGTTGGTTCCTCTGGGATCCACCATGTGAAAGTTCCACTGCTAACTTTATATCTCTTACAGAGAGTATTTCCTACTTCATTATGAAATTTTTTCCCAGTGTGCCAGAGACATTCTTCTATCACTGTTGAGCTTAAAATCCACCCTTCTGGTTGGTTTTCCCCCCTTGTATTTGCCTGGTTCCACTTAAGGAGTTCAACTGGGCCTAAGCTACTGCCTTTCCATGGCCATTCCTCTGACATCAAAGCTCCCCCACAGACCCAACAATTGGTTAAGTTCCTTACTTATTCTTTCCCCTAATTTCACAAACTGATTTTTACCCAGCCTCGAGATAGCTATTTGCTTTTCTAATTGCTGTTTAAGTTTTGTATATAAATCTTGAAGTGAAATTGGCACAGATTTTGATTGCTGTACTGGCTTACCAGTTGTTTTTAACCAAATCTTGGACTTTACTCCCAGTAGCAAAAGTGAAACAAACCCATCTCTCTCCTTTAAGACATTTACTTCCCAACCTGTTGACACTTGTTCCTAAATTTTCCGCAATCCAGTATTTTTCCCATTTTGTATACAATTGCCTAATTTGGATGGGTTATAACAGTGAC